>NC_136859.1:4528651-4923651 GCF_951799975.1 Gobius niger
CAGTCGAAGCGCCATCATCGCTGTCTGGATATGTAACGCTCTTTCTTCGTGCTTCGTCACATTTTCCAAGAAAACGGCGAACTACAGGTACATTTACTTTTATATAAGTGTGTTAAGAACTCAGCAGCTAATACGTTTGATTAGGATATTCTTCAAACGTGCATGTGTTCATTCAGACTGACGCACTGTCCCGCAGCGGCTCTTCCTGGGAGAGTGGCCGGGTTTAGAGTCGCTTCCCTCGGTCAGTCTGCGCAGACGCCTCGGCTCAGTTACCGGTGTCTGCGCAGACGCCTCGGCTCAGTTACCGGTGTTGGAGCCGCTCTAAAGCGCAGCAGAACTGGGTCCGTTTTGAATCGCTCGAGACTGACTTTTGTGACTTTAGTGCTGTTGATTTGTCTCTCCACAATATTTCAGTGGTGAGGGATTTAATCACTATTTTACACCTGAAGCCACGTAAAAGCGCGGAAGGGCATCTACAGCCCAGCCCTCGCTGTGCAGCTGGTCAGACCTGGATAAGGACAGCGTTAGGGTCGTAGATATCGACTACTTTCTGTCTGAGTTAAAGTGCATATGAGTGATGTATATCAGCGTGACACCTGCTGCTCCACCGTCTCCACGCAAACAACTTCATGTTTGGATTTTAGCTGTTGCTACATTTTTCCCACGTCAGTCTTTAATTAGAAATGGACGTGTTTTGGGACCCACTAAAGCACTCGTGCAACGCTTTGTCTAAATGTAGATTGTTGTTGATAATAAGCCACGTTCATAATAAATCCAAATGATCCAAACGTTTCCCTTTAGTGTTATTTTATCTATTTTATCTCAACAGCTGTTTCATAAAGCTACATTATGCAAATGATCCATGTGGCTTAAGTTTCTACTTAATGAAAACAAAAGCATTTAATCTGTTTCCTGAGTTTCCTCTTTAACACTGACATGTGACTGAGCTGGGGAGACGACAACATGGATTTATCACTTTTATAAAGTTTGGCTTGTGCAGAATCTTATTTTTTAATTATTATTATTTTTATTATTAAATGCGCTCCTGTCAATCAGCAGTGGTTGCGCATGAATCACTCGAGGGTGGGGGCGAGGGGGGTGGGGGGATTTGGCGCAGTGGCTTGTGGGATGGCACATAGCTCCTAATCACCGGTTAGTTAGCATCAGAGGTCCCTATGCTAAAGTGGCTATGATAGTTAGCATCAAGGCTCCTTTTCCTAACTACTTCCTAACTGATAGACCAATTCGGAAGCAACTTGCCATGGCGGATGCTGACGCACATCCGGTTTGGCGTAAGAGCTCTTAGCAATTTGATGGTTTCGGAAGGAGCCGGAGAGTTTGGTGAGTTTAAGTGTGACGTTGCGACTTCCGCTTCCGGGTGCTAGCAGACCAGCAAATATGTGAGAAAAAAAAAACTCTTAAAAACAACAATCAATATTTCTGAAACTCAACAGAGAGTTACTGAACATACTTATTTCTCAGACTCATTAGCCAAAAATGCCGCACCTTCTGTTAAAAAAGTAATATTTACTAAAGTCGGTACTTCCAGGGTTAGCGTAGCCGCTGCACCGTTAGCATTTATCTCCCCTAAACCGGAAGTAACGATTTTGGTAAATATTACTTTTATCAATCGATCAAACTTTATTTATAAAGCGCACACGAGCTGCTGAATTTTGTAAAAGTTGTAAACCTGAGATTCTCTTTTTAGAAAGACCAGAAAGCAGGGCATTACAGTAGTGATACGACTGGTGATAAAAGCATTAGCGTCTCCGTGTTGGCCCGAGAGAGAATGGGACGGACTCTGGCGATGTTCTTTAGATGGTAAAAACCTATCTTTGTGATATTCTTAATGTGTGGAATAAACGCCAGCTTAGAGTCAAAAATTATATATTTATAGCATAATATTTATAGCAGTAGGTTTAGCATTTTTGGCTAATGCTGGGCCTGATAAATAAGTATGTTCAGTAACTCTCTGTTGAGTTTCAGAAATATTGATTGTGGTATTAAAGAGTTTCTTGTAGTTTCTCGCACATCTTTGGACCTGGAAGTAGAGCTGTGACGTTACCACTTAACAAATGTATAGTTATCTGAGCTGTTTATCTGACAATTACATGTCAGACACTTATTTAGTTAATTGTTTATGCTTCATGTTGTTAACCATCAATGTGTTACGTTAGCATAACGTACGCTGATACAGCTTGTTGTTTTTTCTTCATTAGGCAATGTTTGACATGTGCGTCTTATAGATACAGACGACATCTCTGGAATCTTTGAAAAAAATGTAAACTTTCTCTAATTATTCAAAAACAACTTTAACAAATGGTGAATTATGACTATAGTTTCTACTAAATAAAGATACAAAGACATGGAGAGGAGCAAAATGGCTCAACAGCCCATAAATACATAAAAAAACCAGATATGCTAACATGATGTTACATGTTAGCATCGGGCTAATGCTAACGGAAAGCTGGTGAACCGGCCAAACAGGACAAAAAGATGTGGCACAGAGTGAACCACATTCAAGGCCGTAGAGGCAGGTGCCAACATCCAAACCAAAGACAGAAAAAACCTGAACCAAAGCTGATTGAAAGACAACATGAAAACAGGACAGCGGGTCCCACCAAGTCCAACACGAACAAAAAGCTAAAAATACACTAAGCAGGCATGGCACTATAAAAAGAGCCACGAAGATGGGAGAAACTTGAAAATAGGTGTTGGACTTTTAGTTACATTATCTCTAATACCTTTTAGTTGTGTATTACCCGTCTCCAATAATTCATCCGGTTCTTTTGGATCATACCTTTGATAAATAAAGACATTAAACAGATATAAGAATCATCAATTATTATTGAGAATTGGTATCACACGTAAATACAAACAATAGTTACGCTTCACGAGCAGTAGGTCGTTCCACGTTGAGACAACACAGCGCTGCGGCCCCTCGTGAGAGATCTCTGCCACTGCTTTGTCTCTTACACTTTTTATAAACTCCCTGACACCTCCCATGCAAGGGGGCATCTGTGTGTGTGTCTGCAGAGTTCATCTCCAATCGCCCAAGGTCGGTTCAAGCTGTTCTCCAGATTGTGACAATGTATGTGTAGTGAGCGTGTTTAGGCGAGCGAGCGCTAACTTTCTTCTTTCTCATCGCTTTCTGTAACTTCTTAGTTTCCATTTTCGTACTCCCTGTACTTTCTCTGTCATCATATTTACTTGTTATTGTCTTCCTGTACAACATGTACAAATACAAAAATCCACAAACAGCGAGGCTGCGATAAAGGTGAACCCCGTTATAATGAGGGACCACTTTAGTATAAATATTAAGATCCTACAACAACACACCTACAGTATAAAGGGTTCTACAGCTGAAACAGACAATGATCAAACTGGCCTAACATGCTGCATGAAAACAAGCACCAACAAAATGTTTTGCAAAAGCAATGCTCACACTCGCCAAGTTTCCCTCATCAAAACAAAACCAGTTTAACAAACGAGAACTTAATGTCCAAGCTGTACAAATAGATTAGGATTAAGGATGCGCTCTCGATACAAAGATTAATCATTAATCTGAACAGTTTACTGTGAAAAACACCCATGTGTCCCAGATTTTTATTGGAGTGTGAGAAATTCACAAAGTGGCAAAATCGAGTGAAAAATTGTGATTCCTCGTGCCCATGACTTAGAACCTCCGGATCCTCATCCATGTCCCCTGGTGGGCTCCGTAAACAGCTGATACTGAACCCATAGACACAAAACTTATCAAAGCTGGGACAGGAATTCTGATCATCAATTGAAATAAGAGAGACTCTACTGGAGTGGCCGAGTGTTTGTTTTTCAGTTCATGAAGAGCAATAACTGATTATTATATTTGTAATGATCAGATCCCTTTATGTTGTGAGCTAATGTGGCCTATACTGTGTGTGGTTTGACAGTGTTGTCTTTGAAGCAGGTAGGAGTGCTTTCCTCCCTGGACCTGTGGCTGATTTGGGGTTTACTGTGCTTGGTAGCCAGGCCGAACATCCGAGACAGCAGCAGTTAGCACTCGTGCTTCACAGCAAGAAGGTCCCGGGTTTGACCAGTTTCTGGACAGGCAGTGTATGACTCAGTTGTGGCTCCAGAAATGTGTCTTTGGGGGAGCAATAGGAGCCTGTTTATAAAGGATTTTATATACATCTAAAACCTAAACTTTTCTTTGTCGGCGTAAAGCAGGTTCAAGCATTTACTTTGATCACAAGTGTGAGAGAAAACAATGATTCTGCACAAGGAAAGTTTTCACGCTGAATCACCACTAATCAGCACAGTTTAGCATTAGCCTGGTTAGCCTCACAGTTTAGAATTAGCCCGGTTAGCCTCACAGTTTAGCATTAGCCTGGTTAGCCTCACAGTTTAGCATTAGCCTGGTTAGCCTCACACTTGAGGTGCTTCCTGAAAAACTCCTGTATCTTCTTCCACAGTTGCACCTCGGCTGTTGCGTGCGCCGCGGGTTCTCCTCCCCAAATCATCGGGATTTTTAAAATCATATGGAGCGAAGACACTTCAAACGGTGAGAACGGAGTGTCCAGGAAGTGTCCCGCCCGAGGGTACGAAACCACCTCAAAATTATCCCTCCCGTGACGCTTCATCCGCTCCACCATCTGCTCCATAAACGCCACACTGTCCCAGTTCAGGTCGTCCTCCGAGGCCACGAACAGGAACTGAGCGCTGGCCTTTTCTATGGGCACGACCGAGTCACGGTGCTCTGCGGACGTCGGGATGGGCACGGTGTTTTTCATCATATAAAGGTCAGAGGTCAGGGCGATGCGTTTGGACAGATCAGGTCTTAGCGCTGGGAGGATCTGCTGTTGTTTGTAGAAGAGCGGCAGTTGAACGTTAGCGCTGCAGCCGTTGATCGAGACGACGGCCCCAACGCCTCGCACGAACGCGGCCACAGACAGAGCCACGTCGGCCCCTTTAGAGCGGCCCACCACCCCCACCTCCACACCGCCCACCTGGAACACAGCACAGAAGGTTAGGCTTCCCCAAATCATGAGGCTTTAGCCACACTGTATTTACCTGTAAAATATGCACATTTTTTAATATAAAAAATCTATATTAAGCCATGTCCCATTAAAAAATAACACGTTTCTTTGGATTTTCATTAAAGTAAAACAAAGTAAGCTGTGCTTAGAGCGCCTCCTGCTGGTCACTTAAGAATAGCACTGTTATAAACCCCCACCATCATCATCACTCAAAGCTTTGCGCGGAGAAAATAAATATTCAAACACAAGATGACATTTCCAGGAACGTCCCACTGTCTGACCCCCAAACACATTTCGAAGCTGAAGTTAGCCACTGCTTGTGACATTTTTTAGGCAGGTTTAGAGAAAGTTTCAGAATCAACCAAATTCCAAGATGTCGGCCTGCTATACAGAGGAAATATTGTTTTCATACCTGACAGTTTCAGGTATGAAACTCACTTTCTGCAATCTTCCTCTGTGTTGATCACATGATGTTACTGTGACCGGGATGCTGCACTGAAGAAGTCGGACTGCAGATGGCGCTGTTTTCCTTCCTCCACCAGTTGGAGAATAGCACCAACACCTGTGTAAATCCACTGATAAGACACGTCACGGGAACATCATGTGACCAACTCTGAAGATTACAGAAAGTGAGCGGTTGAAACTGTCAGGTATGAAAAATCCACACTGGTCTGATATAAAAGAAAACTTTTGAAATTAA
The DNA here is from genome assembly GCF_951799975.1 of Gobius niger. NCBI lineage: Eukaryota > Metazoa > Chordata > Actinopteri > Gobiiformes > Gobiidae > Gobius > Gobius niger. Next base: position 4,534,367 of record NC_136859.1, read on the forward strand.
AATTAACACACGAAGACCAAAGTAACTCTTCAGGATTCAGTATTTAGCTGCGTTGATCTAAATGTTTCCGGTGTGAGTCGGGTCCTGCTCCTGGAGGAGCGGCTGCAGAAGAACAGAGCAGTTCAGACTCAGACCTTGCTGTGCTGCAGTAGATACTGCACGGCCGCCTCGTACTGATCCAGATGAAGCCGCTCGGTCTGGTCCGGTTTGCGGTTGAAGACCGGGACAGTCATCACCACAAAGCCTTTGTTCGCCAGAAGCCCCGCCCTCTTCTCTGACGGGTAGGAGGGGAGGTCGAGCACCGCGGGAAACGGCCCGGAGCCTGGGACAACAGGACACATGTTAAAGAGGCGTGTTATTCTCTTCAACACTCGAAACCAGGTGTGAGCTCCAGGACTGAAGGTCAAGGTCAAAGTTTATTTATAAAGCACATTTAACATACAGTTGACACGGCCCAAAGTGCTGTACATGTTAAAGTGAGACAAAAAACTTAGGGCACACTCAAAAAACACATCCTAGATGTCAATCAATTCGATTTTTCGGATGAAAATCTTTATTCATAGTGTAGGGTAATCTGTTGAGAACAAAATAACATAAGAATGATAAATGGAAATCAAATTCTCAGCCCCTGGAGGTCTGGATCCAAAAGTATAGTCAAAATCAAAGTGACAAATCAGGTCACTGGTTGATCCAAATTCTGTAGAAATTCCTCCAAACGAGTCTGTATCATCCTCAGTCGTGTGTGTGGCCTCCACGTGCCTGAATGCACTCCCTACAACGCCTGGACATGCTCCTGATGAGACCACGGATGTCCTCCTGAGGGATCTCCTACCAGACCTGGATTAGAGCATCAGTCAGCTCCTGGACAGTCTGAGGTGCGACGTGGCGTTGATGGATGGACCGAGACATGATGTCCCAGATGTGCTCTATTGGATCTAAGTCTGGGGAACGGGCAGGCCAGTCCATAACATCAACACCTTCATCATGCAGGACCTGCTGACACACTCTTGCCACATGTGGCCTGGCATTATCAGGCATCAGAAGGAACCCAGGGCCCACAGCACCAGCATATGGTCTTACAATAGGTCTGAGGATCTCATCCCGGTCCCCAATGCCAGTCAGGGAACCTCTGGCTCGCACATGGAGGGCTGTGCGGCCCTCCAATGAAATGCCTCCCCAGACCATCACTGACCCACCACCAAACCGGTCATGCTGGATGATGTTGCAGCAGCAGAACGTTCTCCAGGGCGTCTCCAGACTCTGTCACGTCTGTCACATGTGCTCAGGGTGAACCTGCTCTCATCCGTGAAGAGCACAGGGCACCATTGGCCAATGTGCCAATCGCTGTGTTCTCGGGCAAATGCCAATGGGGCTGCACGGTGTTGGGCAGTAAGCACCGGCCCAACTTGTGGACGTCGGGCCCTCATACCACCCTCATGGAGTCGGGTTCTGACCGTTTGAGGACCAACATGCACATTTGTGGCCCTCTGGAGGTCATTTTGAAGGGCTCGGGCAGTGCTTCTCCGGTTTCTCCGTGCACAAATGAGCAGATAGCGGTCCTGCTGCTGGGTTGTTGACCTCGGTCGGCCCCCCCCAGGCCTCCTGGTGTACTGGCCTGTCTCCTGGTATCTCCTCCAGGCTCTGGACACTGCGCTGGGAGACACAGCAAACCTTCTTGCCACAGCACGAATGGACATGCCATTTTGGATGAGCATCACTCCCTGAGCAGCTTCTGTGGGTTGTAGATGCTCCTCATGATACCTCTAGTGGTGAGAACACTGGACAAATGCAAAAGTGTTCCAAAAATACGGTACAAAGGATGAAGACAGGGAAATGGTCTGTGGTCACCACCTGCAAAACCATTCCTCTTTTGGAGTGATCTTGTTAATTGCCTCTCATTTCCACCTGTTGTCTGTTTAATTTCCACAACACCAAGTGAAATTGGTTCACAATAAACGTGGCTTCCTAACTGGACAGTCTGATATCCCAGAAATTTGACTGATTTGGAGTTACATTGTGTTTTTTGAGTGTGCCCTAAGTGCAGTGTATATATATATATATATATATATATATATATATATATATATGTGTATATATATACACACACAGTACAAAATAACAACATGGAATGCTCAACTCAGCTTGTGTTGAAAGCCAACGCATAGAGGCGTGTTTTTAAGAGTGACTTAAAACTCTGGAGAGCAGGTGATGTTGTGACGTCACCAGAGAAACATAACTGTTAATAAACAGGTTTGAAGAAATCACTATCTGTTAAAAAGACATTTTCAGTCATTCCTCTCCTGGTTCTATTCAAAAACATTAGACTGAGTAGGACACAGACCAGGGGGAGTGAAGAGGACCCCGGTGAAGCCCCGCCCCGTCACAGTCTGTCTCTGGACTCCGTCTCCCAGAATGCACCTCTCGTTGGTCTCCTTCGCCAGTATCTGCCCGTCCTGCTTGTCGACCACAGAGAAATGGACCACGTGTGGACTCAGGGCCTGGTTTTTGAAGAATTTTTTGTGTGGAACTTCTGGGCTCAGGGACCAGAACAGACCCATGGGCTGGACCCCGCTGTAGGAGCCCCTGAGGGGGGCGTCCCGTGACACGTGGACCTGAGGCAGAGGAGCGTGACAGGACGATAAGAACATTTTGACACATAATCTCATCATTAATCATCTGCACAGCTTTGAAAACATTTCAGTCCAGAGTCAGTGGATGAGCTCAGACTGTGCTTTTAAAACACGTTTGAACACTTTTAGTATTAATGTGTGTGAAGCGGCCAGGATTTGCCCTATGCAAAGGTCCGCTCTGGCTGCAGTAATGAGGCGTCTCGGACGCGTGTCTTCCAAAACAAAGAATACTGTATTTCAAAGGTTTATTTGGCAAACCTCACAGCCATCGACAGGGACACAGACTTCAGACTCCATAGACACTGGACACGGCCAAAAAGATGTATGCCCCCATACTGCAACACCTGAGTGCCCCTTCCTCACCCCTTATATAGGGCAGGTCATTATATCAACACATAGTGGCAGGAGGATCAAACATGGCTGAAATAACTCTTCTTCACCTCTTCTTTCTCATCGTGTCAGTGGCATTGGCAGCACTTCTGCACAGAGTTTGCATGAGGGATAATACACGACGAGGCGTCCATGACCAGAAGTAACTGGACGAAGTGGAGCCGTGAACCGGAGTCCCGATATTCTGATAATGGACACGTCGGAGTCCACGATCCACGATACCATGGTCCTCTGAACTGAAACTGTTCATTGGGAACTGTTTGCTTATATTTTTTTAAGTCCTAGTTCCAGCATAATTGTTTCTCGTGACCATGGTAACAGCTGCATGTAACTGTTGCCGGAGAAGGTGTGCATTATGAAGGGATAATGTATAGAACGCTGGTCATTACCAGGAAAATAAGTACATAGTGCAAGGCTAGCGCATTTCTATGGTAACAGCTAGCCTGCATTAAAAACCCGCTCCACAGAGCACCTGAGGCAAATCACTTATAACACCAGACTAACCATATAAATGTCAGTGTCCATAGAGTAATTTTAACCATTTTGCATTTAAAATACCTTATATTTGAACAGCATCAGCTTCTGCATCTGAATCTGTGTGCAGTACCTGTCCGCTGTGGTCCGCCCTGAACTCTGCCCAGGAGCTGAAGCTGGAGCCCTTCTCGTCGGTGGCGCTGGCCCTCAGCACCACGTCCTGCTGCGAGCTCAGCCCCGTCACACGGATCTGCAGCGGGTCGTCGAACATGCAGCGAGCGCTGGGCAGGAGGATCAGACGCAGACGTGAGGACATCTCTGTAACACCAAGGAGACGAAGACGATGAAGACGATAAACTGGACCAGCACTGACCACGAGTGTAAGGAGAAACTCTGCAGGTAAAGAAAAAACTAAACAATTAAAGAGATACAGAATCTATTTGAAGCTTCTGAGGGACAATAGAGAGCTTCCTGAGCAGCTGCATCACTGTGTGGTGTAGTGACAGAGCTACATGAGAACATAAAAAGTTCACAAAGAAAGACCCACACATCAAGTCTTTGGATGTTCTGGACAATTCAGTCAAGTTCAGAATGGTTAAAAAAGGCAATAGGCCCGAGTGTTGAGGAGCCGAACCAAATGGTGCGGATCAAAGCTCCAGGTTTATTGCAAAATTTAATGAAAAATAAGTGTCTTTGGTCAAAACATGTGAGGATTATTAAAGTCTCCATTAGTTTATAAAGTCAAATGAAAGCCCTAGTTTAGTCCTTGTTCAGACCTGGCTTTATGTTCATGTAGTTTAGTCAGAGGTGATTCATTCTCATTCACATTCACATTCATTGTGTTTTTCAACTTGTACTTGAATATTATTTTCCACACAATACTTTTTACATCTACTTAGTAATAATATTGTATAAGTATAACTGCACTTACTTGTATTGGGCAACAATGGCCGAGCAGGTCGTCTTATGGAAAGGTTGAAGGTTTGGATCCTGGATCCAGCAGGTGCAGATGGTCGTGTCCTTGGACAAGACGCTTCAGGTTCCTCTGTGTGTGACTGCAGGTGAATGCTGCATGCTGGGTAAGTTTATATCCTGAGTTGCTCCCAAAGACACATTAAACAGATGACTCTTCCCAACTCCTCCCCATGTAACCAGGTTAACTAATGAGCACTTAATGTCCAAGGCCAGGCTGTACAAATGGATTAGTTATGGAGGAAGGAGGAAGAATGCCCCCACGGCACAATTAATAATTCAGCTGAACATTTTGCTGTCAAAATATGGACCTGAATTAGGCTCGACTTTACTGGACTGTGATAAATATGTTTAATGTTCCCCAGAAAACGGGTAAAAAGAGTGAAATATTGTGATTCCCATGAGAGGTTTTCTTCCCTCTCGGCTTGGCCACGCCCCCTTGTGTGACGGATTACCATCATGTCATGGTAAAACTGCGGGATTTTGGGGAGGATTGTTGTAGGTTTATGATTTATAGTCATTACAGTTTTGGGGAAGAATCCATGAGACTTGTTGGGACACGGTGGCCATTCACCAAGGCAAGGCAAGTTTATTTGTAGAGCACAATTCATACACAAGGCAATTCAAAGTGCTTCACAGTTGAAAACAAATAGAATCAATAAAAACATCAACATAAAATTAATCAATTACAGTAAAAGGCGAGAGTGCAGATAAATACTTTCAGTCATATGCATTGGTAAAAAGAACTGTTTTCAGCCTGGATTTGAACATTGTCAGAGTCGAGGCCTGTCTCACATCCTCATGAAGACTGTTCCAGATTTTAGCTGCATGAAACTGAAACGCAGCCTCACCGTGTTTATTATTGACTCTGGGAACCACCAGGAGGCCCCTCCCTGAAGTTCTCAGGGCCCGAGATGGTTCATACGGCTTTAACATGTCAGAGATGTACTTTGGAGCTAAACCATGAAAAGACTTGTACACGAGCAGAGCTGTTTTAAAGTCTATTCTCTGAGTGACAGGAAGCCAGTGCAGAGACCGGAGCACTGGACTAATATGGTCGTATTTCCTGGTTCTTGTCAGGACTCGAGCAGCAGCGTTCTGGATGTACTGTAGCTGTCTGACAGCTCGTTTAGAGAGGCCAGTGAGTAGGCCGTTACAGTAGTCTAACCTGCTGGAGACAAATGCATGGATAAGTCTCTCTAAGTCTGGTTTCGACACTATTCCTCTGATCTTAGCAATGTTTTTCAGATGGTAAAAAGCTGCTGATGTTATTGCTTTGATGTGGCTGTTTAAGTTCAGGTCTGAGTCCATGATCACTCCTAGATTTCTAACCTGATTTTTTGGTTTTAGAGAGAGAGACTCAAGGTGACTGACAACACTTTGTCTTTGTGCCTGTGGGCCAAAAACAATGATCTCAGTTTTGTCTGAGTTTAGTTGGAGAAAGTTGTTTTGCATCCACAAACTGATCTGTTGGATGCAGTGACAGAGTGTATCTACAGGCCCATGTTCACCAGCCGTCAGTGACACGTAGATTTGAGTGTCATCTGCATAGTTGTGGTATGACACATTGTTGCTGTTTATTAGCTGACCCAATGGAAGCATGTACAAGTTGAATAAGAGGGGTCCCAAGATTGACCCCTGGGGGACTCCACAGGTCATGGCAATTTTGTCTGAGACACAGGTGCCAATTTCAACAAAGTACGTCCTGTCCTCGAGATAGGACTTAATCCAGTTTAGAGCAGTACCAGAGATTCCCACCCAGTTTTCTAGCCTGTGAAGTAAGATCCCGTGGTCCACTGTGTCAAAGGCAGCGCTCAGGTCCAGCAGAACTAAAACTGAGACCTTACCTGCGTTGGTGTTCATGCGGATATCATTTGTCACCTTGATCAGAGCTGTCTCAGTGCTGTGGTGGGTCCTAAAGCCTGACTGGAAAGTATCAAACACATTGTTAGACAGGAGAAAGTAAGTGAGCTGCTGATATACTACTTTCTCTAGGACTTTTCCTAAGAATGGCAGGTTTGATATGGGCCGGTAGTTGTTCATTACCTTGGCATCAAGGCTGCTCTTTTTTAGAAGAGGCTTAATGACTGCTGTTTTCAAGGCCTTTGGAAATGCTCCAGTCTGGAGTGAGATGTTAACTAACTGAGCAAGTTGTGGTAACAAGCTGGTCAGCACAGACTTCAGAAATCTAGTGGGTAATTCATCAAGGCAGCATGTACATGAACTCAGACCAGAGATAACCTCTTCGATTGTTTTGTCAGTAACAGGTGTGAAATGTGTCAGCTCAAGGTGTTTATCTGGTGGCAGAGTTTCTTTTTGTGTTGTGGAATTTATGGCATTTTTAATGCTTTGGACTTTGTCATAGAAAAATATTGCAAACTCATTACACTTAGATGTCGAGATTAGTTCTAGGGGCAGTGAAACTGGAGGGTTAGTTAATCTGTTTACTGTGGAAAACAGAACACGAGAATTGTTTCTGCAGTTTGAGATGATTGTAGAGAAGTACTTCTCCCTTGCTCCACGCAAAATCTGGTTGAACACACAAAGTACTTCTTTGTAAACCTCAAAATGAACCTGGAGCTTTGACTTGCGCCATTTCCGTTCGGCTTTTCGGCACTCCCTTTTCTGTGCCCTGACCGAAACTTCACTTCTCCAAGGTGCCTTTTGCCTATTGTTAACCATTTTAACCTTGACAGGAGCAATAGTATCCAAAACATTTAAGACCCTTGATGTGTAAGAGTCCAACAGATTATCAACATTAGAACATGGGGCATTTTCAAATCTGATCATCTCCATAAACTGTGTCTTCGTTTTATCATTTATGTGTCTTCTTTGAATAACTCCAGGCCCAACCACTGGTTTAGGTGTCACACACAGGTCAAAGAAGACACAAAAATGATCAGATAATGCAACATTAACAACATTCACATTTGATATATTAACACCTTTTGTAATAACTAGATCTAGAGTGTGGCCTTTGTTGTGAGTCGCCTCACTCACGTGCTGAGTTAAACCAAACATTTCAAGGACAGCACTGAGTTCTTTTGCATGCCTGTCGTTGGTCACATCCACATGCACATTAAAATCACCTGAAATTACTAAACAATCGAAATCAATGCATATAAATGACAGTAATTGAGTAAAATCTTCAATAAAACAGTTCTGTGGTGGTTTGTAAATAGTCATATAAAGTATGGAAGATTGTTTTATCTCAATTTTGAATGACACATACTCAAACGATGGAAAAACCCCAAATGACAATTTTTGCAGGAGTAAATTGTCCTTGAATATGGCACAAACACCCCCACCCCTCTGGTTTTGGCGTGTTTCAGACACAAAATTGAAGTGAGATGGACTACACTCAATCAAAACTGCATTACCAGTGTTTTTGTCTAGCCATGTTTCAGTTAAAAACATAAAATCTAGATTATGAGAGGAAATAAAACTATTTATTAAAAAGGACTTGTTTTTTAGCGATCTGACATTGAGTACAGCATGTTTGAGATTTATCTGTGTTTGAGTGGGTGGAATCTTTTTGCAGGGGATATGGATTAGATTTCTTTGATTGGACGGTCTGACTGTCCCTCTCTTATCTAATCTATGTTGTTTGACAGTACTAATTGTCTTGTAAGAACACACACCCTCTATGGACCTCTGGTTGGTTTTGAGTTTGCTATGTATGGTAGCAACGCAGAGGCCCCTAATGTCCTAGACAGCAGCAGTGAAGCTGCTGGAGATAACAGCTGTGGGCGCCGGTGGTGGGGGCCGAGCTGGGGAGACCTTGGTTTGTGAAAAAGGCGGAGGTGGGAGAGGGGCATGATACTTCTTTGGGGATGGAAGCCTTGGTCTTGACGCAATTGGAGTGAGGGGAGTCATTTTAGTCCCATGTTTGATCAAGTTTTCAAGATGGTTGGAAAATCCCATAGGTGACTCTGGGGATGGGAACAATTCAGAAAAGTCTCTGGAGGGTGTAGATGTAGTAGTCGGGCTCAAGGCCTGTGGTGGAGTAAGAGAAAGTGCTCCTTCGGCTGAATCGTTTGATATAGGTGCAGGTGGTGCTGAAGCTGAGCTTTTCCCCGGAGATGCAGGTGGTGATGCTGCTATTGTTGAAACGCTTTCTGGAGATGCGGGTGGTGCTGGTGCAGCTAAATCCTTAACTGCTGCTGAGTCTATAGGTGCAGATGGTGCTGCTGTGGCTGAATCCTTAACTGTGGCTGAGTCCATGGGTGCAGGTGGTGCTGCTATGGCTGAAACCTTTACTGCAGCTGAGTCCTTTACTGCAGGTGCAGATGACGCAGCTGCGACTGTATCATTTATTGGTGGTGCAGTTGAGGCCTTTGCTGCTGAGCCAGGAGCTCTTCTCATGCTCCTCTCGGCTCTCTCTTGTAGCTCAGGCCTCCTCTGATTTTGCAGAGCGTGGAGGAGATTTTCCGTCAGTCGTCTCACTCCACCTCTGCTCAAGTGAGGCCCATTTCCTCTAAACAGGTCATCACGTTGCCAGAACAGATTAAAGTTCTCTATGAAATACAGTCCTCTCGGCTCACAGACGTTGGACAGCCATGTATTCAACTGAAATAGCCGGGAGAATTTGTTTATTCTCCCATCGATGTTTGGGATGGGTCCACTGATGAACATTTGTATTGTCTCTTTATCCAGACAATCAAGTCTCTCAAAAAGTTTATTGAACTTTTCTTTCAGGGCTTCAGACTCTTCGTCTCTTATGTCCACAGCACCAACATGTATGATAAATTTATCAATCCCAGGGTTATTTGTGATTTCCTTGTTTAGAACATCTATGATGTCAGAAACGGTGGCGCTGGGATAACTGCTTGTAGTAATCCTGTCATTGTTTATATTAGATATGGCTCCGTCTCCAAGCACCAGGATATCTCTGGCCTTGACACTTGCCACACTTTTCCTCTCGAGCTTTGTTTTGACTTCTTTTTCTCTGTCTCTCTCTGATTTTCTCCGTTTGTTACACTCATCTTTTGAGAGAGGTGAAAATCTGTTTGTTAACTTTATTCCAGGTTCATTTTTGCTAGTATGTTGTCTTTGCTTTGGCCGAGCACCAAGTTGTTTGTATAGTTTCGGGAACGTTACGGTATCGTCTAGCTTTAGGTTGCAAGTATCAGTTTTTCCAGTCTTCTTACCGTGTTCCATAGGGAGGGTGTCATTAAGTCCTTTATCCATCTCAAAGGCGAGAATTTTGTCCCGCAGTAAAAGAATTTCTTGTTGATAAATCCGACAGCTTTCACAAGAAGATGTTTGCGTTACTCCCGCAGCCATGTTGATAAGACTGTCGTCGCTGGTCCAGATGAGTTGTAAAAAATAAAAGGCATAAAATGATTAAAAAATGATTTAAAAAGTCTTGGCTCACTTAGAAGAAGAGAATAAAATCATATCCGTGTGACATGTGCCAAAAAAGAATGATTAAAAAAGCGAATAAAGAGGCAAGCAGCATAAGCAAGCAGAGACGCGTCTGCACCCCTCTCAAAGCAGGAGAGTGACCAACTATCCACTACTGCATTGATTTGACCATCCAGGGTTACAGGACCTCATCAGTGAACAAGACTGTTTGAAAATGAGTCTTCATGGATTTCTGTTCATGAGCTTCAATGAACAGTTCAGGGGAGGCCGGATAGAAGGTGTATGCACAACTGCAGCCTCTGGAGGGTCCTACACCTTGATGTTCGGGAGACTCCAGAGGCACCTGCAGCTTCAAATACCTGTTTGCTGCTTTGTAGCAGCTGTTCTCTTAATCTGATGTATTTGTGTGCTCTGAATCAGTTTAAGTTTAAGAAAATTAGGTACCGGCCCTAAAGTTGTTTTTCACGTGTCTAAAGTCCAATGCATTAGCGGCTACATGGAGGTACTGCAGCAACGGCGGAGCAATGGCGGCCTCTAGTGTCGTCGTTGCTAAGCAGAGCAGCCAGCGGCCATTGTTTGGGATTCGATCTGGGTAGTCCTGACCTTTAACCTGGACCAGCATGCTTTGCGTTTGGTGAGATGCAGAATCCGCTTGTTGCTGATTGGTTTAGTTCATTGACCATTTGTGCGCGTTAGGCCCGCCCTGCTCCGTTACCAGACTAACTTCCCTGTGAAGAATGGACAGGGAATAGAAACAAAAAAAATCTGATTACTGTTGTAACTAAACAAAAAGTTTGTGTTTTAGGTATATCAAAATGTATTGATAATGATTGCTAGTACTTATTGCATTTGTTTATTGCAAAAAAAGGACCCCAGGAAGAGCAGCCAAAACAATAAGTTGCTGACATAAACAGTAGTTATAACAACCAATGATTATTTGTTACCATCATACAGAGGAAATAAATACAATTGTCTTGTTAATTTATGATTCCATATATTTATTGATACATTTATAAATTTAATTTTTTTCAAAAGTTATTACATTCACAAACTCATTAATTTCAGTTCCTCCTTGAGAACGACATTTTGCTCTTTAGTTCTTTAACGTGCCTGTTATTGACTTCATTCACATGAACAATCACCTGTAATCACTAAATCAAATTCAGTGCACACAACTGAAAGTAATTCAATACAATCTTCATTAAAACTATTCTGTGGGGTTTTGTAAATGGTCATGTAAAGTGCATGTAAAGTAAATCTCCATTTTTACACCCTCTTTGGTTTTGGCGCGTTTCGGACACAAAATTGAAGTGAATTGGACGATACTCAATCTGAACTGCTGTGTCTTTGTCGAGCCATGTCTACGTCAAAAAACGAAACCCTTTTTTCCGTCGTTCTGCATCTTCTAAAATGTACTTTGCGGCACAGAAGCTTCTATCAACTTTGTGCTGAAGTGTGAGAGAAAACAGTTAAACTTACGCGACGAATGCTTTCATGCTGAATCATCACAGTTTAGCATTAGCCTGGTTAGCCTCACAGTTTAGCATTAGCCTGGTTAGCCTCACAGTTTAACATTAGCCTGGTTAGCCTCACAGTTTAACATTAGCCTGGTTAGCCTCACAGTTTAGCATTAGCCTGGTTAGCCTCACAGTTTAGCATTAGCCTGGTTAGCCTCACAGTTTAGCATTAGCCTGGTTAGCCTCACAGTTTAGCATTAGCCTGGTTAGCCTCACAGTTTAACATTAGCCTGGTTAGCCTCACACTTGAGGTGCTTCCTGAAAAACTCCTGTATCTTCTTCCACAGTTGCACCTCGGCTCTTGCGTGCGCCGCGGGTTCTCCTCCCCAAAGCACCGCCATATTTTCAACTCCATGGAACCCAGACACTTCAAACGGTGAGAACGGAGTGTCCAAGATGTGTCCCGCCTGAGGGTACGAAACCGCCTCAAAATTATTCCTCCCATGACGGTTCATCCGCTCCACCATCTGCTCCATAAACGCCACACTGTCCCAGTTCAGGTCGTCCTCCGAGGCCACGAACAGGAACTGAGCGCTGGCCTTTTCTATGGGCACGACCGCGTCACGGTGCTCTGCGGACGTCGGGATGGGCAGGGCGTTTTTGACCATATAAAGGTCAGAGGTCAGGGCGATGCGTTTGGACAGATCAGGTCTTAGCGCTGGGAGGATCTGCTGTTGTTTGTAGAAGAGCGGCAGTTGAACGGCAGCGCTGCAGCCGTTGATCGAGACGACGGCCCCAACGCCTCGCACGAACGCGGCCACAGACAGAGCCACGTCGGCCCCTTTAGAGAGGCCCATGACCCCCACCTCCGCACTGCCCACCTGGAACACAGCACAGAAGGTGACTCCAGGATCACGTGGCCTTAGCCACACTGTATCGTGTTCTGAGTTTACAATCTCACAAAAGTTTCTCTCACAAGCCCCACAGGTCGAGTTACGAAGTTGGATTTTCATTAAAGCAGAACAAAGTGAGCTGTGCTTAGAGCTCCTCCTGCTGGTCACTTTTGAGAATAGCACTGTTTTAAACCCCCACCATCATCATCACTCAAAGCTTCGCAAAATAGTAAATATTCAAACACAAGACAACATTTTCCTGCTATACACGGACAATTGCTTTGGCAATTTGAATGTTCCGGTGTGAGTCGGGCCCTGGTGTGAGTCGGGTCCCTGGTGTGAGTCGGGCCCTGGTGTGAGTCGGGTCCTGGTGTGAGTCGGGTCCTGGTGTGAGTCGGGCCCCTGTGTTAGTCGGGCCCTGGTGTGAGTCGGGTCCTGCTCCTGGAGGAGCGGCTACAGAAGAACAGAGCAGTTCAGACTCAGACCTTTCTGTGCTGCAGTAGATACTGCACGGCCGCCTCGTACTGATCCAGATGAAGCCGCTCGCTCTTGTCCAATTTGAGGTTGAAGATCGGGACAGTCATCACCACGAAGCCTTTGTTCGCCAGAAGCCCCGCCCTCTTCTCTGTCGGGAAGGTGGAGAGGTTGAGCACCGCGGGAAACGGCCCGGAGCCTGGGACAACAGGACACATGTTAAAGAGGCGTGTTATTCCAGGACTGAAGGACAAGGTCAAAGTTTATTTATAAAGCACATTTAACATACAGTTGACACGGCCCAAAGTGCTGTACATGTTTCAGTGAGAGACAAATATATATATATATATATATATATATATGTATATATACACAGTACAAAATAACAACATGGAATGCTCAACTCAGCTCAGCTGAAAGCCAACGCATAGAGGCGTGTTTTTAAGAGTGACTTAAAACTCTGGAGAGCAGGTGATGTTGTGACGTCACCAGAGAAACATAACTGTTAATAAACAGGTTTGAAGAATTCACTATCTGTTAAAAAGACATTTTCAATCATTCCTCTCCTGGTTCTATTCAAAAACATTAGACTGAGTAGGACACAGACCTGGGGGAGTGAAGAGGACCCCGGTGAAGCCCCGCCCCGTCACAGTCTGTCTCTGGACTCCGTCTCCCAGAATGCACCTCTCGTTGGTCTCCTTCGCCAGTATCTGCCCGTCCTGCTTGTCGACCACAGAGAAGTGGACCACGTGTGGACTCAGGGCCTGGTTTTTGAAGAATTTTTTGTGTGGAACTTCTGGGCTCAGGGACCAGAACAGACCCATGGGCTGGACCCCGCTGTAGGAGCCTCTGAGGGGGGCGTCCCGTGACACGTGGACCTGAGGCAGAGGAGCGTGACAGGACAAGAACATTTTGACACATAACCTCATCATTAATCATATTCTCAGCTTTGAAAACATTTCAGTCCAGAGTCAGTGGATGAGCTCAGACTGTGCTTTTAAAACACGTTAAAACTTTGAGCATTTGAGTGGTTGTATAAGCTACGCAGCGGCGGAGTGATCTGCTTGAAAATAGTCCCTCAAAATGCAATCATTCATGTGATGCAAGGTCAGTTATATTCCAAAAAATATTCTATGGACACAGACATTTATATGGTTAGTCTGGTGTCCATGGTGTATCACAATATTTTGCAGAAAAGCCTGAGATGTGAATAAGTGAGTACACCCGTGTATTAAATAGCTGACTGACTCTTCTTTTGCAGCAATAACTGCTTTCCTGTCGTTGCAGATTAGACGCTCATTTCACTCAGATGCTATTTTTTCAAGCAGACACTGTTTAATAATTCTTGTGATGTTAATAAAGCTCAGACCACATTTAGTGACCAACTTAGGCAGAAATGTAAGAAATTCTACACGGTGTACTCACTTTTTCCTCCACTGTAGCCTAATGCATAATGCCCCTGTAAGGACTGGTCCTGATGAAAGTTGATGGATGAATCTGTGTGCAGTACCTGTCCGCTGTGGTCCGCCCTGAACTCTGCCCAGGAGCTGAAGCTGGAGCCCTTCTCGTCGGTGGCGCTGGCCCTCAGCACCACGTCCTGCTGCGAGCTCAGCCCCGTCACACGGATCTGCAGCGGGTCGTCGAACATGCAGCGAGCGCTGGGCAGGAGGATCAGACGCAGACGTGAGGACATCTCTGTAACACCAAGGAGACGAAGACGATGAAGACGATAAACTGGACCAGCCCTGACCACGAGTGTAAGGAGAAACTCTGCAGGTAAAGAGCAGAAAAAACTAAACAATTAAAGAGATACAGAATCTGTTTGAAGCTTCTGAGGGATGTTGTGGATTTTCTCACCCAATCTTAAAGAAAAGCTTAAGAGATGTTGTCTAGTCAAGATGTGAGGCTTAATACATATATATATACATATATATATATATATATATATATATATATATATGTGAAGAACACACAAAGCTGTGCATCAGAGTTCTGCCCAAGTCAGCTTTGGCATCACCTTATAAAGGTGAACACACCAAAGGCAGAACAGCATGACAGGGGTCAGGAGACCGTTGGTGTGTATATGCAGATCACCAGCGTCACATGTGAATACATGGGGAGACAGACACTGGGATGTTGATGTAATCAGGAAAGGCCTTTTGTTCAAGGGCCAGGCCGTTTGGGCCTATTGTGTCTTTAGATGTAAAAAAGGATCTTGTCTGGGATGCAGAAAGCCGGCACTTTCTGGTGGTTGGTTGAAGCTCAGCGTGTCATCAGACGAGAGGAGCCTGGTCTTGTGTATTGGCCACACTGTGGCTGGTTTTAGATGATAGTAACTCTGACTAAAGTTGTCACAACAGGGACAATAGAGAGCTTCCTGAGCAGCTGCATCACTGTGTGGTGTAGTGACAGAGCTACATGAGAACATAAAAAGTTCACAAAGAAAGACCCAGACATCAAGTCTTTGGATGTTCTGGACAATTCAGTCAAGTTCAGAATGGTTAAAAAAGGCAATAGGCCCGAGTGTTGAAGAGCCGAACCAAATGGTGCGGATCAAAGCTCCAGGTTTATTGGTCAAAACATGTGAGGATTAACCTGTGATGAAAGTCACAACAGAACTTCTGCAAAGCCAGTGTCCAGTCTATGGAGCTCAGGAGGATGTGGACATCTGTGTTTAGAGCTAATAGCAAACATTGTCCATAAACTAACACGAGCAAAACATTATACAAAAGAGCCGTGGAACAACTTCATGAGCTGCTGATTCACTACTGGTGAACACATGTATCACACTGTAGTGTTCCAATGCTTTTATGTGAACATTAACCTCAGTGTTTTACTTTTTAAAGTCTCCATAAGTTTATAAAGTCAAATGAAAGCCCTAGTTTAGTCCTTGTTCAGACCTGGCTTTATGTTCATGTAGTTTAGTCAGAGGTGATTCATTCTCATTCACATTTAGTCGAGGTCAAGTGTTTTTCAACTTGTACTTGAATATTATTTTCCACACAATACTTTTTACATCTACTTAGTAATAATATTGTATAAGTATAACTGCACTTACTTGTATTGGGCAACAATGGTCGAGCAGGTCGTCTTATGGAAAGGTTGAAGGTTTGGATCCTGGATCCAGCAGGTGCAGATGGTCGTGTCCTTGGACAAGACGCTTCAGGTTCGTCTGTGTGTGACTGCAGGTGAATGCTGCATGCTGGGTAAATTTATATCCTGAGTTTCTCCCAAAGACACATTAAACAGATGACTCTTCCCAACTCCTCCCCATTGACATTATTGACAATAGAAGTTTCCCTCATTAATACGTTTATACGTAACCAGGTTAACTAAAGAGCACTTAATGTCCAAGGCCAGGCTGTACAAATGGATTAGTTATGGAGGAAGGAGGAAGAATGCCCCCTCGACACAATTAATAATTCAGCTGAACATTTTGCTGTGAAAATATGGACCTGAATTTGGCTCGACTTTACTGGACTCTGATAAATATGTTTATTGTTCACCAGAAAACAGGTAAAAAGAGTGAAATATTGTGATTCCCATGAGAGGTTTTCTTCCCTCTCGGCTTGGCCACGCCCCCTTGTGTGACGGATTACCATCATGTCATGGTAAAACTGGGGGATTTGGGGAGGATTTTTGTAGGTTTATGATTTATAGTCATTACAGTTTTGGGGAAGAATCCATGAGACTTGTTGGGACACGGTGGCCATTCACCAACTATCCACTACTGCATTGATTTGACCATCCAGGGTTACACGGCCTCATCAGTGAACAAGAATGTTTGAAAATGAGTCTTCGTGGATTTCTGTTCATGAGCTTCAATGAACAGTTTAGGGGAGGCCGGATAGAAGGTTTATGCACAACTGCAGCCTCTGGAGGGTCCTACACCTTGATGTTCGGGAGACTCCAGAGGCACCAGCAGCTTCAAATACCTGTTTGCTGCTTTGTAGCAGCTGTTCTCTTAATCGGATGTATTTGTGTGCTCTGAATCAGTTTAAGTTTAAGAAAATTAGGTTCCGGCCCTAAAGTTGTTTTTCACGTGTCTAAAGTCCAATGCATTAGCGGCTACATGGAGGTACTGCAGCAACGGCGGAGCAATGGCGGCCTCTAGTGTCGTCGTTTTAAAGCAGAGCAGCCAGCGGCCATTGTTTGGGATTCAATCTGGGTAGTCCTGACCTTTAACCTGGACCAGCATGCTTTGCGCTTGGTGAGATGCAGAATCTACTTATTGCTGATTGGTTTAGTTCATTGACCATTTGTGCGCGTTAGGCCCGCCCTGCTCCGTTACCAGACTAACTTCCCTGTGTAGAATGGACAGGGAATAGAAACAAAAAAAAATCTGATTACTGTTGTAACTAAACAAAAAGCTTGATTGTGTTTTATGTATATCAAAATGCATTGATAATGATTGCTAGTACTTATTGCATTTGTTTGTTGCAAAAAAAAAGACCCCAGGAAGAGTAGCCAAAGCAATAAGCTGTTGACATAAACAATAGTTATAACAACCAATGATTATTTGTTACCATTGTAGCAGAGTGGGATATTGAGGGTCTGATAAATTATATAAAAATAAAATTAAAGCCAGACAACGCCACCTAAGTTTAACTTAGGACCAAAAGGACACAGGTTCGTTGATTGAGGCAGAGGCAGAAGTTATATTTAAGTTAACAGTTTTTATTTTGGTTGTTCATGAGTTAGCTTAGTTTCTGCTTATTTCATCATTGTTTCATGATTTTCACATTTAAAAGCAAAACCATATCTCCATAGTCCATGATTACATCTTGTTCTTGAAAAAATAAACAGGAGCAGAACAGCAAGACGGGCAAGGCCAGACAGCAGGATGCAGACTGAAGAGATCCATTTTCTGTATATTGGATATTTTAGTTAGCTTAAAGAGGGGGTATTATGCTTTTTTAGTCACATAGCACCAGTCTATATCACACTACAATGATGACCAAACCTTCTGTTAGTCTGTAAATGCAAATTAAAGTAAATTAAAATAACTGCCTTGTATAAAATTGCTCTTTCAAAATGGCGGTAGCAAATGGCTTGAAATAGGCCCTTGTCTCTTTAAGACGCTTCCTGACCCTTACCGACACGCCCCCTCCACACGCTGTCTGTGGCATCACAACACTACGCTCGTTTTCTCAACAGTATTGAAACTACGATCGGTGCATTTTAATTTTTATTGTTGGAAAGGAGCTACTGTTTATCACTTTGTGAACAATGGCCACACAGGATATTATTTGGAGACGAACCTTCCACACCGGACGCTTGGAAGGGGCTCTTGCCTGAAAAATAACTGCTGTTTGGAGGCTATCTCTTTGCATCTGCCATGCCCTATGGATCTCTAACTATACCCCCATGGACGACACCAGGATCTGCAGGAGCCCATACGATTCAAAAGACGGACATTATCTGTGCAGGTGGACAATGTTTTTTCGAGGTTACCCCGTTAGCTTGTTATAATCGACTACAGCTCATTGTTGATGAAAAGTCTGCAATAAACCACAAATGTGTAAAGCCAGGCTCATTGTGTGATCATCGTAAAGGCTGCTTTGAGTAGTTGCTGCTTTATTGACGTTATTTGTGCATAATATGCTGCCTGTTTTCAATGAATGTTGTGAAGGTGAAGGTTGTTAGCTTGTCGCGGCTAATAGTGCCTTAGCTCCGGGAGAAAACCACTCGGCTACTGTAGATGAAATGTGAGCAATAAACTACAAAATCAACAAGCCAGGCTCAGTGTGTGATCGTCATAAAGGCTGCTTCAAGCAGTTGCCTGTTTTAGTGGCATTTTTAGTGCATAATATGCTGCTTGTATTCAGTGAATGTTCCCGTTAGCTTGTCGCGGCTAGCTTGTTAGCTCCGGGAGAAAACCACTCGGCTATGACCCATTGTAGATGAAATGTGAGCAATAAACTTCCAAATCAACAAGCCAGGCTCCGTGTGTGATCATTGTTAAACGGTTCTTTATGTGTGTGGTGGTTTTATTGACTTAATGTGTGCATATTTCTCGTTTTCACGTGATGACTCGAGGTTTAGCTTAGCATTAGCTTTCTCCGGAGGCTCTGTGCATCATCAAGGCCCAGCGCAGAACCAGACACTGAAATAAGTGTTCTTGTCACCGGTTTGAATCCTGGGTGTTTCGGTAACAGAAACACTGATGTGTGTCTTTGTAAAAGTCTGCTGTGGTTCCGGTTCACAACACATGAAGCTAATCCTCCATGATGACTCTGTTTACATCTTAGGGCTAGACACTGCGGGGAGGGGGTTCTGCTGAGGAGCAGTGGTTGGTTACTCGGCTGGTGACGAAAGGTCGGAGGCGTATCCTGGAGGTCGAGGCGTTCCCTGAAGGAATCAGGCGTTTTATCCCTAAAATGGCTGCCATCAGAGTTTTTACAGATTACTCGAAAATACGTGAATGTGCTAAGGCAACACTTCAGGCATGGTTTTAATGAGGGAATGACAGAATAACATGATGTAAAGCTTGAAAAAGTCGATTTTGCATAATACCCCCCCTTTAAATTAAACAAAACATACCGCCTGAAAATACGCAGCCGTGCGCCATCAGCGCCTTCATTACGGCCCGGGTGGCAATGACGCCCTCAACACCGGCCACCACACCACTGAGACGGACGCACGCCATGGCCCACAGTAGAGCGCCATACGCTGCTCGGCGGGAGCTCATAACAGCACTACAGAGGAAACTACATTAGGATCTTTGCTGACAATAAGTCAAGGGCAGACATAATCTTGCACAGGGGTCACCAACGTGGTGCCCGCGGGCACCCAGGGGCCCTTTGGGGCATGTCCAGTAGCCCTTGGGACTTTTTCTAAAGTGTAAAACACTTCATTTTCTTGAATCTATTCTTAAAATTACAGTTATTTCAGTTCTTGTGACTCAGTATGAGTTTAAAATAAAGCTATTTTAACATAATATGAGGTCAATATCCTATAAGTGAACAGTGTACGTTTAAGTCTTTAGGATTTGTTTTTAACTGGTAGCCCTCGAACAACTTAATGCTCTTAAAGTAGCCCTCAGCTGAAATAAGGTTGATGACCCCTGATCTTGCATCTACTACCTGGCATCGCAGAGGATGGGGCACCACGGCACCAACGCCATAACACACAAGACGGAAGTCAGAGCGCGCGCAAGGGGAAGTTACGGAGATTTTATGTGCTTGCACGCTGGCGCCGCCTTGTGGTGCAAAGTGCACCCTGTTACACCATCACACACAGGAAATAAATACAATTGTCTTGTTAATTTATGATTCCATATATTTATTGATACATTTATAAATGTTATTTTTTTTCAAGAGTTATTACATTCACAAACTCATTAATTTCAGTTCCTCCTTGAGAACGACATTTTGCTCTTTAGTTCTTTAACGTGCCTGTTATTGGCTTCATTCACATGCTCAATCACCTGTAATCACTAAATCAAATTCAGTGCACACAACTGAAAGTAATTCAATACAATCTTCAATAGAACTATTATGTGGGGTTTGGTAAATGGTCATGTAAAGTACATAAAGTAAAGTAAAGTAAAGTAAATCTCCATTTTTACACCCTCTTTGGTTTTGGCGCGTTTTGGACACAAAATTTAAGTGAATTGGACGACACTCAATCTGAACTGCTGTGTCTTTGTCGAGCCATGTCTACGTCAAAAAACTAGACCCTTTTTTCCGTCGTTCTGCATCTTCTAAAATTTACTTTGCGGCACAGAAGCTTCTATCAATTTTGTGCTGAAATGTGAGAGAAAACAGTTAAACTTACGCTACGAATGCTTTCACGCTGAATCATCACAGTTTAGCATTAGCCTGGTTAGCCTCACAGTTTAGCATTAGCCTGGTTAGCCTCACAGTTTAACATTAGCCTGGTTAGCCTCACACTTGAGGTGCTTCCTGAAAAACTCCTGTATCTTCTTCCACAGTTGCACCTCAGCTCTTGCGTGCGCCGCGGGTTCTCCTCCCCAAAGCACCGCCATGTTTTCAACTCCATGGAACCCAGACACTTCAAACGGTGAGAACGGAGTGTCCAAGATGTGTCCCGCCTGAGGGTACGAAACCGCCTCAAAATTATTCCTCCCATGACGCTTCATCCGCTCCACCATCTGCTCCATAAACGCCACACTGTCCCAGTTCAGGTCGTCCTCCGAGGCCACGAACAGGAACTGAGCGCTGGCCTTTTCTATGGGCACGACCGAGTCTCGGTGCTCTGCGGACGTCGGGATGGGCAGGGCGTTTTTGACCATATAAAGGTCAGAGGTCAGGGCGATGCGTTTGGACGGATCAGGTCTTAGCGCTGGGAGGATCTGCTGTTGTTTGTAGAAAAGCGGCAGTTGAACGTTAGCGCTGCAGCCGTTGATCGAGACGACGGCCCCAACGCCTCGCACGAACGCGGCCAAAGACAGAGCCACGTCGGCCCCTTTAGAGAGGCCCACCACCCCCACCTCCGCACTGCCCACCTGGAACACAGCACAGAAGGTGACTCCAGGATCACGTGGCCTTAGCCACACTGTATCGTGTTCTGAGTTTACAATCTCACAAAAGTTTCTCTCACAAGCCCCACAGGTCGAGTTACGAAGTTGGATTTTCATTAAAGCAGAACAAAGTGAGCTGTGCTTAGAGCTCCTCCTGCTGGTCACTTTTGAGAATAGCACTGTTTTAAACCCCCACCATCATCATCACTCAAAGCTTCGCAAAATAGTAAATATTCAATCACAAGACAACCTTTTCCTGCTATACACAGAAAATTGCTTTGGCAATTTGAAATGTTCCGGTGTGAGTCGGGTCCTGGTGTGAGTCGGGTCCTGGTGTGAGTCGGGCCCTGGTGTGAGTCGGGCCCCTGGTGTAAGTCGGGTCCTGCTCCTGGAGGAGCGGCTACAGAAGAACAGAGCAGTTCAGACTCAGACCTTTCTGTGCTGCAGTAGATACTGCACGGCCGCCTCGTACTGATCCAGATGAAGCCGCTCGCTCTTGTCCAATTTGCGGTTGAAGATCGGGACAGTCATCACCACGAAGCCTTTGTTCGCCAGAAGCCCCGCCCTCTTCTCTGTCGGGAAGGTGGAGAGGTTGAGCACCGTGGGAAACGGCCCGGAGCCTGGGACAACAGGACACATGTTAAAGAGGCGTGTTATTCCAGGACTGAAGGTCAAGGTCAAAGTTTATTTATAAAGCACATTTAACATACAGTTGACACGGCCCAAAGTGCTGTACTTGTTTCAGTGAGAGACAAATATATATACAGGTCCTTCTAAAGAAATTAGCATATTGTGATAAAGTTCATTTTTTTCCATAATGTAATGATAAAAATTAAACTTTCATATATTTTAGATTCATTGCACACCAACTGAAATATTTCAGGCCTTTTATTGTTTTAAAACTGATGATTTTGGCATACAGCTCATGAAAACCCAACATTCCTATCTAAAAAATTAGCATATTTCATCCGACCAATAAAAGAAAAGTGTTTTTAATACAAAAAAAGTCAAACTTCAAATAATTATGTTCAGTTATGCACTCAATACTTAGTCGGGAATCCTTTTGCAGAAATAACTGCTTCAATGCGGCGTGGCATGGAGGTAATCAGCCTGTGGCACTGCTGAGGTGTTCTGGAGGCCCAGGATGCTTCGATAGCGGCCTTAAGCTCATCCAGAGTGTTGGGTCTTGCGTCTCTCAACTTTCTCTTCACAATATCCCACAGATTCTCTATGGGGTTCAGGTCAGGAGAGTTGGCAGGCCAATTGAGCACAGTAATACAATGGTCAGTAAACCATTTACCAGTGTGTTTGGCACTGTGAGCAGGTGCCAGGTCGTGCTGAAAAATGAAATCTTCATCACCATAAAGCTTTTCAGCTGATGGAAGCATGAAGTGCTCCAAAATCTCCTGATAGTTAGCTGCATTGACCTTGCCCTTGATAAAACACAGTGGACCAACACCAGGAGCTGACATGGCACCCCAGACCATCACTGACTGTGGGTACTTGACACTGGACTTCAGGCATTTCCTTCTCCCCAGTCTTCCTCCAGACTCTGGCACCTTGATTTTCGAATGACATGCAAAATTTGCTTTCATCCGAAAAAAGTACTTTGGACCACTGAGCAACAGTCCAGTGCTGCTTCTCTGTAGCCCAGGTCAGGCGCTTCTGCCGCTGTTTCTGGTTCAAAAGTGGCTTGACCTGGGGAATGCGGCACCTGTAGCCCATTTCGTGCACGGTGGCTCTGGATGTTTGTACTCCAGACTCAGTCCACTGCTTCCGCAGGTCCACCAAGGTCTGGAATCGGTCCTTCGCCACAATCTTCCCCAGGGTACGGTCACCTCTTCTTGTTGTGCAGCGTTTTCTGCCACACTTTTTCCTTCCCCCAGACTTCCCACTGAGGTGCCTTGATACAGCACTCAGGGAACAGCCTATTCGTTCAGAAATCTCTTTCTGTGTCTTACCCTCTTGCTGGAGGGTGTCAGTGATGGCCTTCTGGACAGCAGTCAGGTCGGCAGTCTTACCCATGATTGCGGTTTTGAGTAATGAACCAGGCTGGGAGTTTTTAAAAGCCTTAGGAATCTTTTGCAGGTGTTTTGAGTAATGAGTTGATTCAGATGATTAGGTTAATAGCTCGTTTTGACAACTTTTTCATGATATGCTAATTTTTTGAGATAGGAGTTTTGGGTTTTCATGAGCTGTATGCCAAAATCATCAGTTTTAAAACAATAAAAGACCTGAAATATTTCAGTTGGTGTGCAATGAATCTAAAATATATGAAAGTTTAATTTTTATCATTACATTATGGAAAAGAATGAACTTTATCACAATATGCTAATTTTTTTAGAAGGACCTGTATATATATATATATATATGTATATATACACAGTACAAAATAACAACATGGAATGCTCAACTCAGCTCAGCTGAAAGCCAACGCATAGAGGCGTGTTTTTAAGAGTGACTTAAAACTCTGGAGAGCAGGTGATGTTGTGACGTCACCAGAGAAACATAACTGTTAATAAACAGGTTTGAAGAATTCACTATCTGTTAAAAAGACAGTTTCAATCATTCCTTCCCTGGTTCTATTCAAAAACATTAGACTGAGTAGGACACAGACCTGGGGGAGTGAAGAGGACCCCGGTGAAGCCCCGCCCCGTCACAGTCTGTCTCTGGACTCCGTCTCCCAGAATGCACCTCTCGTTGGTCTCCTTCGCCAGTATCTGCCCGTCCTGCTTGTCGACCACAGAGAAATGGACCACGTGTGGACTCAGGGCCTGGTTTTTGAAGAATTTTTTGTGTGGAACTTCTGGGCTCAGGGACCAGAGCAGACCCATGGGCTGGACCCCGCTGTAGGAGCCCCTGAGGGGGGCGTCCCGTGACACGTGGACCTGAGGCAGAGGAGCGTGACAGGACGATAAGAACATTTTGACACATAACCTCATCATTAATCTTCTTCTCAGCCTTAAAACATTTCAGTCCAGAGTCAGTGGATGAGCTCAGACTGTGCTTTTAAAACACGTTAAATCTTTGAGCATTTGAGTGGTTGTATAAGCTACGCAGCGGCGGAGTGATCTGCTAGAAAATAGTCCCTCAAAATGCGATCATTCATGTGATGCAAGGTCAGTTATATTCCAAAAAATATTCTATGGACACAGACATTTATATGGTTAGTCTGGTGTCCATGGTGTATCACAATATTTTGCAGAAAAGCCTGAGATGTGAATAAGTGAGTACACCCGTGTATTAAATAGCTGACTGACTCTTCTTTTGCAGCAATAACTGCTTTCCTGTCATTGCAGATTAGACGCTCATTTCACTCAGATGCTATTTTTTCAAGCAGACACTGTTTAATAATTCTTGTGATGTTAATAAAGCTCGGACCACATTTAGTGACCAACTTAGGCAGAAATGTAAGAAATTCCACACGGTGTACTCACTTTTTCCTCCACTGTAGCCTAATGCATAATGCCCCTGTAAGGACTGGTCCTGATGAAAGTTGATGGATGAATCTGTGTGCAGTACCTGTCCGCTGTGGTCCGCCCTGAACTCTGCCCAGGAGCTGAAGCTGGAGCCCTTCTCGTCGGTGGCGCTGGCCCTCAGCACCACGTCCTGCTGCGAGCTCAGCCCCGTCACACGGATCTGCAGCGGGTCGTCGAACATGCAGCGAGCGCTGGGCAGGAGGATCAGACGCAGACGTGAGGACATCTCTGTAACACCAAGGAGACGAAGACGATGAAGACGATAAACTGGACCAGCACTGACCACGAGTGTAAGGAGAAACTCTGCAGGTAAAGAGCAGAAAAAACTAAACAATTAAAGAGATACAGAATCTATTTGAAGCTTCTGAGGGATGTTGTGGATTTTCTCACCCAATCTTAAAGAAAAGCTCAAGAGATGTTGTCTAGTCAAGATGTGAGGCTTAATACATATATATATATATATATATATATATATATATATATATATATATGAAGAACACACAAAGCTGTGCATCAGAGTTCTGCCCAAGTCAGCTTTGGCATCACCTTATAAAGGTGAACACACCAAAGGCAGAACAGCATGACAGGGGTCAGGAGACCGTTGGTGTGTATATGCAGATCACCAGCGTCACATGTGAATACATGGGGAGACAGACACTGGGATGTTGATGTAATCAGGACAGGCCTTTTGTTTAAGGGCCAGGCCGTTTGGGCCTATTGTGTCTTTAGATGTAAAAAAGGATCTTGTCTGGGATGCAGAAAGCCGGCACTTTCTGGTGGTGAGTTGAAGCTCAGCGTGTCATCAGACGAGAGGAGCCTGGTCTTGTGTATTGGCCACACTGTGGCTGGTTTTAGATGATAGTAACTCTGACTAAAGTTGTCACAACAGGGACAATAGAGAGCTTCCTGAGCATCTGCATCACTGTGTGGTGTAGTGACAGAGCTACATGAGAACATAAAAAGTTCACAAAGAAAGACCCAGACATCAAGTCTTTGGATGTTCTGGACAATTCAGTCAAGTTCAGAATGGTTAAAAAAGGCAATAGGCCCGAGTGTTGAAGAGCCGAACCAAATGGTCCGGATCAAAGCTCCAGGTTTTTTTTGCAAAATTTAATGAAAAATAAGTGTCTTTGGGCAAAACATGTGAGGATTAACCTGTGATGAAAGTCACAACAGAACTCCTGCAAAGCCAGTGTCCAGTCTATGGGGCTCAGGAGGATTTGGACATCTGTGTTTGGAGGTAATAGCAAACATTGTCCATAAACTAACACGAGCAAAACATAATACAAAAGAGCCGTGGAACAACTTCATGAGCTGCTGATTCACTACTGGTGAACACATGTATCACACTGTAGTGTTCCAATGCTTTTATGTGAACATTAACCTCAGTGTTTTACTTTTTAAAGTCTCCATGAGTTTATAAAGTCAAATGAAAGCCCTAGTTTAGTCCTTGTTCAGACCTGGCTTTATGTTCATGTAGTTTAGTCAGAGGTGATTCATTCTCATTCACATTTAGTCGAGGTCAAGTGTTTTTCAACTTGTACTTGAATATTATTTTCCACACAATACTTTTTACATCTACTTAGTAATAATATTGTATAAGTATAACTTCACTTACTTGTATTGGGCAACAATGGCCGAGCAGGTCGTCTTATGGAAAGGTTGAAGGTTTGGATCCTGGATCCAGCAGGTGCAGATGGTCGTGTCCTTGGACAAGACGCTTCAGGTTCCTCTGTGTGTGACTGCAGGTGAATGCTGCATGCTGGGTACATTTATATCCTGAGTTTCTCCCACAGACACATTAACACATTAAACAGATGACCCCCCCCCAACTCCTCCCCATTGACATTATTGACCAGTCAATAAGAGAACACATGTTGCAGATCAGGCTGATTCTGCAGAGCATGTTCCTAAAAAGGGCAACATGTGGGAAGCTCCGCCCTCGTGGGGCCAGGATCAAGGTTTATTTGTGTAGCACTTTACAAGGACTCCAGGAAGACCAAAGTGCTTCACAGAAAGATAAAAACTAATTAGCCCAGCTTGATTGAAAATATGATCCTCCCTCAGTGTCACAGGAGGAAACTCATCAGAAACAATAATATTCTTTGGAGTCAGGCTTTAAGTCGTTTTTAGGTGTAAAGCAGAGACTCGAGTCAAATGACTTGACTCCAGTCGTAAATTTCGGGACTTGACTTACTTGACCAAAGCTCTAAAAAGACTTGACTTGAGACTTGCTGTTTGTGACGTGAGACTTAACTTGGACTTGAGGCCAATGACTCGCTGTGACTTCATAGTTATTATTTATTTGAGTGAAACTGTTGAAAGATCAGGATTCGCTGCGTAAAAGCGGCGCATCTATGTTTACATTGTGGTAATCGGACATGTAGCGTGTGACGGTGACCTATGCCCTATCGCCACGGTTACCACATACCAGAGATGAGCAAAACCCCCACTTCAAAACCCCCAGACCATTTTATGACATTGGAATTTCTTCACTTCCTGTCTTGTGAATGGCTGATCAGATCAAACTGTGACGATCTTATCTTTCGACCTCACAACCAGAGATGAGAACTCTTTATTGACCTTCGAACTGGACTAAAGACTGAATCTCAAACATCCGATTTGAGTGATAAGCCAATTCTTTAATTCATGCACTTTTTATATTTGAAGAGTTCCGTGGCGCTAGGCTAGTGCAAGGCTAGTGCATTTCTATGGTATCAGCTAGCCTGCATTAAAAACAGTCTGACCCGCTCCACAGAGCACCTGAGGCAAATCACTTATAACACCAGACTAACCATATAAATGTCTGTGTCCATAGAATCATGTTTGGAATAAAACTGACCTTGCATCACTTGGGGGACTATTTTCTAGCAGATCACTCCGCCGCTGCGTAGCTTATACAACCACGAAGCTGATGCTGCTCAAATATAAGTTATTTTAAAATGCAAAATGGTTAAAATTAAGCATCTGGGCCTTTGAATTTTGCATTGTTGTTTTACTTCCTACAATGTTATCGGCTTTTCTAACACATTTTTTGTTGTTGTTGTTGACATTTTATAACCCGGCCGGCCCAAGTGTCCTGTAAAAAAAATGACTAGCGGAACTTCTGAAGCCTTTTTAGAAATGTAGTGGAGTAAAAGCATCAACCTCATAAAGTAAAGTTGACTAAAATTGTAGATTTTGCTTAAATGTACAGGGACTTTTCTGAAAACTGGATTAGAAATAACAAACTAAATCTCAAAGTCTAAAACAAAACAAAAAAGAGACAGACGCCGACTCGACTTGAGATCCTTTTATTCACTTGTTTCTTATTGAAAGTCTTTACAAACGCGGACTGGAATTTCCGTATAAACTGTACACAAAAAAAAAACCCAAGGCACTGTACACTCCGAGTCCCCTCCCCCCGCCGTGAGAGAGCGCCCCCCGCAGGAACCGCACGGGAACCGCAACGGCGCCCGCACAATATTCACACACAACACACGCCGCTTTTTTTTTTCTTGTTTTTTTTTAATTCCTCTTTACAAAGTCGCATTTTCAACACACGATATTTGACTTTAAACATCCAGGAAGAGATATTATGTACAGTCGTAAAGTCCACAGCAAAAACTCCCGACAGTCTCAAGTCCATACTCGCAAAAAAAAAAAAAAAAAGGTTTGTTAAAATAAAGGGTTTAGTCAAATAGTCACACTTCAGTTCATTCAACAATGGGGGCATCACTGGAGCTTAGATTTATAATGCAAGGTTAAAATTAATAAATGAACAAACCTTTTCTGTCATTCTCATTTACTTTCGATTTACACAACTGGAAAGTGCAGAATCACAACGAAAGTCCACCTTTTAAACGGCCTAAACTTCTATGACACTGTCCACAATGCTTCCCGGCTCATCGTGCTCGTGGGCAGGGCCGTAACGAAGAAGAGGGGGGGCCGGGCATTTGCTGAGGGGCCCCAATGTGAAGGGGGCCCCCAGATAATTCATAGTTCTCCCTTAAAATTTCGTTCTAAAAGCACAAATCGCACATGTTCAGAGGTACACTTAAATACATGTACTTCAAGTATCTGTGCAGGTAGTTTTTTAATACAGTACTGTAACTTGAGTAGAAAAATAAAAAGTTATGACACTGGGAGTAAATGTTTAAGTGAAATCTTCATTTTGACACTAAAAAGAGATGTATTTTGTGATTTGTTGCTTAATTCTTTTTCTTTTGGTGTTTTCTTTGAAAATTAAACCTTTCACGTTATTTCATGTAATGTTTCTCATAATTTATGTCGCTGCTGAAACATGAATCAAACTTTTACGCTCAAACAGTAATTATCATTAATTAGATTTGGATTTTCTCCAAGTACTTTTTCACTCTTACATGATTAATTATCTGGGAGACTTTTTACTACTACTTGAGTAAATATTTTGGCAACTCTAGTTACTTGACCCACCTCTGCGAATGACAACAGCCAATGGGCGAGGAACGCGCTTTTATGGCGGGGGGCTTTCATTGCAGTAATACCGCCCCCTGGTGGCCGGGGGCGACTCCAAGGGACTCTTGGGAGCGTTGATTCTAATGGGACTTTAAACGTCCCAAGAACGGCTCAAAAGTCTGGCTCCAAAGAGTTTTTTTCTTTTTCTAAAAATCGCTCTGACCCATGTGGCCCATGTGACCCATGTGACCACGCTGGGGGAGGTGAAATATTTTTAACCACACTGGTTTTTGTTTAGCAGCCCAAAAATTGGTGCATTGACTGGCTCCAGGGCCTGTCAATCAAGCTCTGGAGCTCTGTGGAGGCTCCGCCCACCCTGCGAGTGCAGGGCTCCCGCCCTTTTGCCCTTTTAAGGAACAGGCTTTGTAGGAGGAGCCAGAGCGGCCATTAAGTCTCACACAGGACTCGGGGCCTTTTTCAATGAATGGGGCTGAATGATCTGCTCATCTTTATCATATTATATCCATGACAGCAGCAAAAAAATCTAATTGCAGTTGATTCTACGCAATTAATTACATTTGTAAAACTTTTACACTTTGAGTTTGTCACTTTAAGGGGAAGGTTCCTCCAGAAAAGCTTCCGACACGCATGGTGTTATGAAGTACTTTGAGGCATTTTTAGACTTTATTCATGTTAATTATACTTTTATTCACTTTCATGGTTTACTCCCAGTTTAGACAAAATTTTATTACATTTACGTAATTTTTAGACCCTTTTTTTGAACCGGTCTATGTGTCTATGTTCAGGTAAAAGCTTAGTGTGACCTGTGAAAAGCACTTTAAGTTTTAAGTTCATTTAATACTAGGTCAACTGACTGACACTTCAAATCATAACAACGCCGCCCAAGAAGTGACTTCCTGTTTTGATCCAGCTCGCCAAAATAAAAGCACACAGCTCGTCTCAATGATCAATGAACATTACAAGAATATAATTACACACATTTTAAGAGTTTTGTCTGTTAATAGTTAGGCAGAAAGAAAGTTGAACAAATGAATAAAAGGATGCTTTTATTTTGGCGAGCTGGATCGAAACAGGAAGTCACATGATTTGAAGTCAGTCAATTAAAAAAATGTGCAATTGGTACAGGTAAAACATTTTCAAAATTGGCCCAAAACAGCTAAGAACAGAAGAGAGAAGTGGTGGCTTAAATATGTGGAAAACATGATAAAATGAAGTCGAATATATTCTAAATAATAATATAAAATTAAGAATCCTGTATAGGGAGACCTCCGTGAGGGGATTGAAGCCATTTTCAGTCTCACGCCATCAAATTTGTTTACAAAATAGCAGTGAAGACGCCGACAGTGGACAAAATATATTAATAATTCTCTCAAATATGAATACATGTGTTTATATATAAATCTATCAAACAGGGAGATGGGCTACTATTTTTAGAAGAAATATCAGAAAATCCACTCCCACAAAACGTGCTTAACCCAGTTTTTGTTTGGAGTGGAGAGGCCCAGATGCAAACCCTAAACCGCGACAAAAACATGGACATTTCGACACTTTTAGCAGCAAATTCCACCACAGGATTTTCAGCTTGAGTTTTTTGCGCAACAGTGAAAAGTGTAAACGATAAAAAGAGACTTATCTGGCTTTTATACATTGTCTCCGTTTGAAAACCGGCCGAGCTTTAAAGTGATACTCGATAGAAAAGTGCCTCGCGACAAAGTAACATTCACACGTCCGGCCACTGTGGGGCGCTGCAGAGTCACCCGAGGTCAGAGGCGGCAGATTCAGAACAAGACGCTCTTTAAAGGCGAGACGCTGCAGGTGAAAAGGGAAGATCAGACCGAAACTTTTGTAGATAAAAGGTGCTTTACTTTGGGCCATAGTTGTGTGTTTCGGCTCTTGGTGTTTTGGCAATGAAATAAATCGGCCCTCCATGACACAAACTTGCTACTCCGGCTTTTCTTCTAAACTTCTATTCAAGATTTTTCTTCTGAAACTGCGCAGTCTGTTCAAATCAATGTTTTTTACTTTATTTGTTTATTTGAAGAGGACAGTGCACATTAACCCTTTAATAGTTTGCTCAGCCGTTTGGTAGAGCCCACTTTATCTAATCATGTGTTGTTTCTAATTCTGCCGATCGCTACCATTCGGTTCAAGTTTGTAATACTCAAAATATCCAGTTTGGACTAGTATAGGTTGGACAAGTTAGAGTTAGGGTTTATGCTGGTTTAGAGCAGCTTTGGGCCTGTTCCAAGTCCGACCTAGTTTGTACTGGTTTCTAGCAGTTTTAGGCTGGTTTAGACCAGGTTTGGACCAGTTTAGACCAGGTTTGGATCAGTTTAGACCAGGTTTAGACTGGTTTATGCTGGTTTAGAGCAGTTTTGGGCCTGTTCCGACCTAGTTTGTATTGGTTTCTAGCAGTTTAGACCAGGTTTAAACCAGTTTAGACCAGGTTTGGACTGGTTTAGACCAGGTTTGGACCAGTTCAGACCAGGTTTGGACTGGTTTATGCTGATTTAGAGCAGGTTTGGGCCTGTTCCGACCTAGTTTGTACTGGTTTCTAGCAGTTTTGGACTGGTTTGGACCAGTTTAGACCAGGTTTGGACCAGTTTAGACCAGGTTTGAACTGGTTTAGACCAGGTTTGGACCAGTTTAGACCAGGTTTGGACCAGTTTAGACCAGGTTTGGACTGGTTTATGCTGGTTTTTACAGGTTTAGAGCTGTTTTTCACTGATATAGAGGAGGTTCCGATTGGTTTTGACAGGGTTTAGACAGGTCTGGCTGGACTGGTTTGTGCTGGTTTAGATCAGATTTGGACCAGTTTAGACCAGGTTTGGACCACTTTCGACCAGGTTTAGACCGGTTTAGACCAGGTTTGGACCAGTTTAGACTAGGTTTGGGCTGGTTTATGCTGTTTTTGACAGGTTTAGAGCTGTTTTTCACTGGTCTAGAGCAGGTTCCGATTGGTTTCGACAGGGTTTAGATCAGATCTGGCTGGACTGGTTTGTGCTGGTTTAGATCAGGTTCGGACTGGTTTAAGGCAGGTAACTCAGAGGTCTATCAAAATAATAAATAAACATAAACAACATTGATATTTGTCCTCCAAATGCTTAGAAAACACTAAAAAGAGTGTAGGCAGTAACATTATGAACACTCAGTCACTTAGTGTAAATGTACCAGTTTTAGCCATCGGCTTCTTTCCATCCTCGTACATTTAAGACAACAAATGTTTAAAACAAACTAACTAACCTGAACATTGGGCAGTTTTGTGCATAATTTCAGTCTTAACCTCTTAACCCCCACCTGAACCTGAAACTAGGATGAGAAAACAACCAACGTTCTCTCCCTTTGGATATTAGAACTGCCACATCTTTGTAATTGTAATAAATAATTGTTTTATTTTCTGAACCTGTACAGCACTTTGGGGCGGTGCCTGCTGTTTGTAAATGTGCTCTATAAATAAATTTGACCTTGAAATTTCGCCTTGTTTTTTACAGTTCAAAAGCTCAATAAATCAGGCTGGGAATTAGATATCGAAAAGTCCAAGACTGGAGAGTTTGGACTCTGTGGGAGCGACTAAAGTGGAGATGATGCTGTGAGAGTGGAATGTCAACCACAAAGGAAATGACCATATTTGGATTCACAGCGTCACCTCGGGCGCCTTTTGTGCTACACGTGGATACCAAACATGTCAGTATTTGTGAATGAATAGGGAAAGACGAGGGAGCGCCGCCATTTTGGAAATCTCAAAACGTCGTAAAGGGTTTAGTTTGGTCTTTATCTTTTACTCTGAAGATGTTGCTGAGAAAACAAGCTAAAAACCTCAACAAAAATACTGTTTTCACCTGCGGAGTCTCGCCTTAAAGCCAGCTCGAATCCAATTTTCTCGTTCCTCCTCCGCTCTGGACACGCCACAGTCTCTCTGGCGCCGGAGCACAGCCACGCCACAGGTTACAAAACAGTAGAAACGGGCCCTGCTGAAAAAAAGGCGGGTCAAAGTTCAGTGCGTCCAGTAGCTTCCTCTCTGGTCAAAAAAAATCTCACAATCCTCCCATCGCGATCCGTTCGACTTGCCGTGAACCGTCTTTTCGAAGTAAAATCTGAAAAAAATCTTTAAAAGAGTCCCTTGGCCTTCTTCAGGTTGACTTGCTTCCACGCGGGCAGACGTTCGTACTCCTCTCTCGTCATCTCCAAAGCTGTCTGAGAAACGAGACAACAGATCATCATCATCATCATCACAGAGGTTGGTCTCAGGAGGATCTGCTCACGGCAAATGTGACTTAAAATGACTTGACTTTTTTTTCACGGGATGTTTCTCCCTCTTTTATTGACGCTAAGTTATCAGCCAGTGGAGGAAGAAAGTTTGAATGTTTTGCTATTGAATGTGAGAAGTTCAATAATACCAATGAAACACAGGCTAGAGCTGGGAAGACAGACTGGGGCTCCTCCTGCTGGCAGCTGTGGGAACAACTGATTTAAAAAACGAACTTTCAGTTTTGATTCACGGCGTGGTTTACAGCTTCAGCACGGCCTGATAAACACTTTGAACAGATATAACTTTGAAGGGCAGTTTTTGGTTTTCATAATGATGCAGTTTTATCCAGGAAGTACAGAACGAAGCGCTGACACCGTAGAAGAAGAAACTAAGCGAAATTAAACCGACGGTTTAAAGTGAACTTTGCATCATGTGATCACTTTAATGACATTCAACCCCTTAACTCCCACCTGAACCGAGCACATTTTCTGCAGTTTGGCTTTACCCCAATTCAAAAGCTTCTGGAAAAAAGGTGTGAAAATAGCAACAGAACTGAGACGAAAACAATGATGAAGATGTGACAAAAAAGTGAGAAAACTTTGACAAAAATGTGACCAAAAAATGACCAAAAAATTACAAAAAAGTGACGAAAAAATGACAAAAATGTGACAAAAAAAAGACCATGAGTTAAATACCCCCCCCCCAAAAAAAAAATTAAGATGGAAAAAATCACATAGCACCAGTCTATATCACACTACAATGATGACCAAACCTTCTGTTGGTCTGTAAATGCAGTAAATTAGAATAACTGCCTTGTATAAAATTGCTCTCTCAAAATGTCTGTAGTGAATGTCTTGAAATAGGCCTCTGTCTCTTTAAGAACCTCTGACCCTTTCCGACACACCCCCTCCACACGCTGTCTGTGGCATCAGTGGGGAGGGGGTTCTGCTGAGGAGCAGTGGTTGGTTACTCGGCTGGTGACGAAAGCTCGGAGGCGTCTCCAGGAGGTGGGGGCGTTCCTAGGAGGACTCAGGCAAACCTATCCCTAAAATGGCCGCCATCAGATTTTTTACAGATTACTCAAAAATACGTGAATGTGCCATGGCAACACTTCAGGCATGTTTTTAATGAGGGAATGACAGAATAACATGAGGTAAAGCTTGAAAAAGTCGATTTTGCACAAGCTCACATTAGGCGATAAAAGAACAAATCAGGTGCAGAAGTCTGGAAGCTCGTTTTGACCCCATCCCACATCAAAAGTCCAGGATGTTTCTCGTTCAGTTTTCTTACTCCACTGGCTGGTTGTTAAGTTTCAGAATGCAAGTCATTTTAACTCACGCAGACACACATTCTGTGGCAGTTTCCCGAAGTTTAAAACTCTGTGATTAGGTGCATGCCTCGAGTCACTCCAGTGTGATTCTGTCACAGTGAAAAAGGGGAATTCTCCAAACGTAGTGCAAGTGTTTCCGAGAGGGACGGACAGAAACGGCCGCAATCACCGTGAACTCACAAAGGGTGCAGTTATTACAGGTCCCTCTGCAGAAAGAGAAATGTCTGGTGGTGTAACTGCAATTAGCCATTTGTTTGACACGGTCCAGCCCTCGTCAGGTGGCCAAGTCTTTGCTTAAAAGTCCACACCCAAACAGTTTTGAAGAGAGAGGAGCAGAGCATGCTGGGAAAAAGAGTGAAAACGGTGAGCGCTGCCCGGTCACTTGGGTCTTACCTGGACACTACTACTGCGAGTTCTGTGGAGTCAGAATTACACGTCGTTAGGAAACTGCAGCACTGTGTAGTTTACTAGAAATAACACGGGTCAGAGAGATGCTAATGCTAACTAGCGCCGTTAGCTCTGAGTTTGTTCCTACCATAGATATTAAAGAGAGAAGCGGCGTTTGATCCTATACGGACAGTTAGCGAGTCGGCGAGTCCGGAGACTTTTCATCGTCCGTTAGCATTAGCCTGTTCAGTGTATTTTTCCTATAGCAGTTAGCAGCTAGCGACCGCCCAGACTCGGGGGCGCTACAACATGGAGTTTTTGGTCTGTCTTGATGCCTACGCCGAAAAACGTGTGTCCTGATTGGTCCATTTTGAGGGGGCGCTGTCGAGGCATTTGGCTTTTTGGGCGTGGCTAATTCGCCCATTTCCATCCATTTTCACGCCACCTGAATGACTCCACCAAATCCGGCAATAATAGTTCGCTGCAGACCCGGAGCCGAGACAGATCCACGACGCTGAGGCGGATCCGCCGTGATAGTGCGCCCTCTGCTGGTAGGAGCAGATCCACAACGGTCTCTGGATTCGCCCATATATGGTCATGTTTGCAAATAGTTAAGGGGGAAAACAATTTGGAGAAAAATCTTAACTTTCTTTAATTATTCAAAAACTACTTTAACAAATGCTGAAATACAGTATGAATATAGTTTTACTACTACATAAAGATGCATGTATTTATAAATACATAAATAACGTGGGGAATGCTAACTTAAAGCTTCATGTTAGCATTGGGCTAATACTAACGGTTAGCTAGCGCCAGCCACAACTGCTGTTTTTTCACTTCTACTGAACAATCTGCTGTTAGAAAATATCCATATGGGCCTGATTTGACTTTATTTATGTGATAAATAAGTTCATATTCCACCAGAAAATGGCTAAAAAGAGTGAAAATTGTGTCTCTCTAAAGATTCTATTTTCCCCCTCGTCGAAGCCACGCCCCCTCCTATGACGAGATGCCGTCTGTATCTATTATTAATAATTTATGTTTTACAATTATTGTTAGGTTTAGTTTAAAATTGCTAGGATTAGGGTTAGGTTAAACAATAGTCACAATAATAGCCAATAGCCCCAAAACAATAGTCCCTTTCCGTGGATTTGGCCTAAAAATCACAAATCGAATCACGATATTTGTCAGAAAGATCGCAATTAGATTTTTGTCAAAATCTTCCAGCTCTAATCTGGATCGTTCATAATTTGTGATGTTTAATGGCTAATGCTAACGGCTATAGGAAAAATATATTGCACAGGCTAACAGACAGTCTTGAATGCCGCTTCTCCTTTTTATTCCTGTTGGGAACTAGTTTCAGATAAAACATAAATAAAAAGAGCCCTGGACTTAACCTCTTAACTCCCGCCTGAACCGAGAGCATTTCCTCCAGTTCAGCTTTACCCAAATCCTGTAGGCCAGTGTAACACCTCATTTGAAAGCTAAGACCTACAAAACTAAATTGATCTTTTTCCTCACATCATCAGATTTTTTTTCATCACTTTTTCTATTTTTTTTTGTCCATTTTTTGTCCATTTTTTGTCCATTATTTCTCAATTTTTCGTCAATTTTTTCTCACTTTTTTGTCAAA
The DNA here is from genome assembly GCF_951799975.1 of Gobius niger. NCBI lineage: Eukaryota > Metazoa > Chordata > Actinopteri > Gobiiformes > Gobiidae > Gobius > Gobius niger. The sequence continues at coordinate 4,571,024 of NC_136859.1, forward strand.
TTTTTGTCCATTTTTGTCATTTTTTTGTACATTTTTTGTCACTTTTTTGTACATTTTTTGTAACTTTTTCGTCAAATTATTCAATTTTTTTTGTCAAATTCTTATCACTTTTTTGTCTATATTTTGTCACTTTTTTGTCCATTTTTTGTCAATTTTCCGTCAAATTTTTCTCACTTTCTTTGTCAAACTTTTGTCCATTTTTGTCATTTTTTTGTAAATTTTTTGTCACTTTTTCATCAAATTATTCGAATTTTTTTGTCAAATTCTTATCACTTTTTTGTCAAATTCTTATCACTTTTTTGTCCATTTTTTCTCAATTTTTCGTCTAATTTTTCTCACTTTTTTGTCAAACTTCTGTCCATTTTTGTCATTTTTTTGTACATTTTTTGTCACTTTTTCGTCCATTTTTTCTCACTTTTTCTCACCTTTTTTCCAGACGCTTTTGGATTGGGGTAAAGCTGGAGAAAATGTGCTCGGTTCAGGTGGGAGTAAAGGGGTTAAATGATCCCACACAAAGAGCAAATAAGCCTCAGAGTTTCAGTTTGTGGGACCGTGGTATTTATGCATTACACAGTTTTAACTTCACCATGCGTCGTGCGTTATAACGGTGTAATGCACTGCTCTGAGTTACGTAACGACTCTCTGACGGAGATAGACTCAGTCCCGGTGCTCACCTGGAAGTCCTGGTCGGAGAGGTAGATCTCCAGCCGGAGCGGGTCCACTCCGTCGGGCAGCGGTCGACTCTGGAGCTGGGACAAAGGGAAGGAGTTCTGACAGAGGCGCGCCAAGACCTCCTCCACCAAAATGATCTGGTTACACACCTCCGCCTCCTGAACACCACACAACACACTCGTTACACACTTGGCTCTCCGGCACGGGACGTTTTGGCAGATCAGTGTGACGCACAACAGAGGAGACGGGAAGCAAAGCCAGACTCGAATGGTCAGACTAACTGACTAACCTGGTCCCGCACTGATGGTACATGAACTTCTCCTGCATAAAACACCCAGACTGCTATCTATTTTTCCCTCTACCCGCTCTGGTATCAGATTTTATGCCGATACCACAGATTTTACCTAAACCCATACCTATCCGATACCAAATTGTGTTTCTTTGGCTCTGCAGACCAGAAAAGTTGTTTTATCGTATTTGTGCCTCCGTAGGATCAGGCAGCATTGGTCACAGTGCACAGACTTTGTTTCATTTGACTAATGAGCCATGTGCTGTAGGTTTTGGGATATATAATCAGAGGTCAAATGCGGTCAATTTTTGGTGGCCCTCAGGCTTCTTGTTGCCAGAGAAGGTCATTTTTACCACAAGTTAACCCCTTAACTCCCACCTGAACCGAGCACATTTCCTCCAGTTCAGCTTTACCCAAATCCCGTAGGCCAGTGTAACACCTCATTTGAAAGCTAAGACCTGCAAAACTAAATTGATCTTTTTCCTCACATCATCAGATTTTTTTCATCACTTTTTCTATTTTTTTGTCCATTTTTCTGTCACTTTTTGTCAATTTTTTCTCAATTTTTCGTCAATTTTTTCTCACTTTTTGTCAAATTTTTGTCCATTTTTGTCTTTTTTTTTGTACATTTTTTGTCACTTTTTCGTCAATCCAAAAGCTTCTGGAAAAAAGGTGTGAAAATAGCGTCAGAACTGAGACGAAAACAATGATGAAAATGTGACAAAAAAGTGAGAAAACTTTGACAAAAAAGTGACAAAAATTGACGAAAAAATGTCACAAAAATGTCACAAAAAATGTACAAAAATTTGACCAAAAAATTATGAAAAATTATGAAAAAGTGCCAAAAATGTCACCAAAAAATTACAAAAATGAGACAAAAATTAGTTGAATATCCCCCCCAAAAAAATGATGGAAAAAAAATCTGATGACGTGAGGAAAAAGATCCATTTAGATGAGTTTTGTAGATCTTAGCTTTCAAATGAGGCGTTACACAGGCCTACAGGATTTGGGTAAAGCTGAACTGGAGAAAATGTTCTCTGTTCAGGAGGGAGTTAAGAGGTTAAAGCAGAGCTAAGTAACTCATGCCCCTAGAGGCCATAAGCATTACTGCAGGTGTCGTAGCATGTTGCGGACAATTAATGAGTAAAAACTGTCCGTGAGAGTAAATACTACGCTGACAGAAAAGACAAAGGGACAGAGGGATATTGTTCATCCAATTACACAATGGAAATCTTTTTTTTCCACTCAAACTTGGCTGTAAATACTGTTTAAGCGGTGCTAGCCCGCAGTTAGCTTTGCCCGTTAGCCTGTTAGCTACTGCTTTGTGATTCTATTAGTGTGTATTGAGCCTCTGGGTTGGACCAGGAAAGTTCCAATTGTGGTTTTCTGGCCAGAGACACCAGGGGGAGATGAAAGACCCTCAATCATCCCATTAACACTTGTATTACCCCCAGAGGGACTACAGGAAGGATTAGGTTTTGGCATATTTTCACAGGCTTTGTAATTGTTTTGACGCTGTGGTATCGGGCCGGTACTCGGTATCGGCGACTGCTCTGAACTCAAGTATCGGATCGGACGGGAAAGACTGGTATTGGTATTTCCTGACTTGAAAGTTGCCTAAAATTAGCAACAAGAGGCAGCAATTTTTAACACACTGAGTGCCAAAAATGAAAAAAGTATTATTATTATTATTTTTATTACAAAACTAGACACTCTAATAGACTTTGTGTGTGGTTTTAGGAGCTCTGTGATGAACAGAACTGAAATAAATGAAGATGGACAACTTGTGATAAGTCACGATCTGGACATTTCACCTGGGAATTTAATCACAACATGGCAGGAATGACCACGCCCCTCGTTAGTTCATTGTGTGTTTTCAATGCCCCGCCCACTAGTCCTGCAGCAGCAGCGCTCAGAGAGAGAGCAGGAAGTGAGAGCAGAGGGATCTCCTGCAGAACAACGATCTCCACGCCTTGTGCTTCACATCGCTCTTTAGTTTTTATCAGTCGGCCTCATAATCACGGACCAATGAGGTCGACAAGCCGACAGTTTTGTCTGATCTAAAAATAAACCTTGTGTTTACATTGGGTCACCACTGTATCCTCGCGACGTATTTTTGTCTCAATATTTCAGTTCTATGTTCTCTTAAAGCAGTACTAAGTAACTGTTCCCCCCTAGAGGCCATAAGCGCAACTGCAGGTGTCGTAGCAAGTTACGATTTTTTAACTTATTAATTGTCATGGAGAGTAAATACGACGCTGACAGGAAAGGCGAAGGGAGAGAGGGATACTGTGCATCCAATTATACAACGGAATTTTTTTTTCACTCAAACTTGGCTGTAAATATTGTTTAAAGTGACGTTAGCCCGCAGCTAGCTTTGCCCGTTAGCATGTTAGCTTCTTCTTCGTGATTCCATTAGTGTGTATTGCTTTCTCCGGACCGGTGGCAGTCAAGTTGCAAACATGGTTTTCTGTCCAGAGACACCAGGGGGAGATGAAAGACCCTCCAATCATCCCATAAACACTTGTATTACCCCCACAGGGACTACGAAACGGATTTATTAAGGTACACACGTTACTTAGTACTGCTTTAAAACAACGTGAAACTCTTTTCTTAAGCTCCTGTTTTCAGTCACAGTGAAGAGAGTGACATGAGGGAGACAGTTGTTTCATAAAACATGCAATATCTCCGTTTCTTTGATCAAAACTAGCCTCTGTTTAGCTTAGATTTCTCAGGAACCGAGGAACATAGAAATAAACGTTTGAGTGAAGGACATGTTCGCCAACCAGAACTATCGAGCCTCGCGTTCTTTGGCTGCTGACCAATCCAAAGTCACTGCAGGAGAATCACTCTGTTTATTCTCTATTCGTCGAGTAACAAACACGCGTGGGCTGGTCACGGATTATCATTTCTTCAGGATGTTTTGACTCGTACCCTCTCTGTGATCTCGGCCACGTCCTCGCGGTGCTCCCAGCTCGGGAACATGTTGGTGAAGGTGAGCGGCTCCAGTCCGGCGTGGATCAGGTACGACTTCTGAGGCTTCTTCTCGTTCTTCTCTGGAAACACCATAAAATTAAACATCTTTCAGTTTCAGCTGGAGTCCATTATTTTTGTTTCCTCATAAAGACACAGAAAATCATTCTGGGTGTTAGAGATTTCAATTTTAAACTTTTGCTGTAGATTACTGATATAAATATGAGAAGAAAATCATTTTATGTTTTCATATAGAGGTCATGGCAGTCATGTTAAGTTTATGAATGTTTTTGTTGACAAAATCTCAATAATGGATCGATGGTTGGTATGGTTTCATTTTGTTGATATATCAGCTACAAAGATTTGCTCAAAGTGGATTTTGGATCTTGTGAAACAGTGGTGTCCAAAGTGCGGCCCGGGGGCTAAATGCGGCCAATGATTGGTGGCACTCAGGCTTCTTGTTAACAATACCCACATTGCCAGCAGTGCTTAATTTGTAAATTAGTAGTTTCACGAACACTTTTGGCCTGATGTGATGGATTCGTAGCCTGGCAAATACCAGACTAAAATCACAAGTGATATTTAGTCTGGGGACCACCAATTCATTTTCTCGTAGGAGAGGTGTGGTTTACGATCGTCCATAGTCGTTTATTGGCCGATACGGAAAAAAAAAAAGTCTATCATGCGTCTGCACATAGCCACAGCCAATCGTATCATCGTATGAGATGACGTATGACGTATCCGCTGTAAACTTTCGAGCTGAACTGTTTAGAACACGGCCTAAAGCTTGATCGAAAAATACCATTGTGTCTGCTGCTGTCATGTTTGATCTGTAAATAAACTTTTTTTTTTTTTTTTTTTTTAATCCGTAAATAAACTACAAGCTTCCGTATATCGAATAGCTCGTCATCGTCTTGCCGAACCCTCCTCGTTCTGTGACTGGTTCCCAAATCCATGCAAAAATTTTGGCCATGGTCCCCAGGCTGTTGTGCAGTTCGTAATGATTCAAGCGCACATAGCAGCCTGGCGTTAGCCAGGTTAATGGATTCGGGGAATGAGCCAAAACATTTGCCGGAACACTCTCATTAAACATCATAATATCAGATACATTTTTTGCCAGATCCTTTACCCTGGAAAATTTAAATTGGTGGCGCTCATGCCCCAAGAGGCCATAAGTGCCACTGCAGGTGTCCCAACATGTTATGATTTTTTTACTCATTAATTGTCCGTGAGAGTAAATACTACGCTGACAGAAAAGACAAAGGGACAGAGGGATATTGTTCATCCAATTATATGTGGGGAACAGTTTAACCTCTTAACCCCCGCCTTAATCGAGCACATATTCTGCAGTTTTACCCAAATCTAAAAGCTTCTTGACTGGAGAGTTTACAGCCTATATGCCAGTGTAACGGCTCATTTGAAAGCTAAGGCCTAAAAAACAGATCCAAACTTTTTTGCTGTGTTTTTGTTGCTTTTTCTACTTTGACGCTTTCAGATTTGGGTAAAGCTGAACTGTGCTGGGTTAAAGTGGGGGTGAGAGGTTAGGTCTTACGTTTGCAGTACTGCAGCACCGTCTCCATGGCGCACTTCCTGTCGGCGTCCCAGCGGATCCGCGCCGACCCCGTGACCTCGGAGTCCTGCGGCCACCAGCCCTGCCACAGGTACACCTCGTGGAAGTTATCCACCAGGAACAGGGCTGCGGGGGGACACGTGAGCTTTAACACGGGGCAACTGACAAACACAGAAGTGGTCCCGCTGTGTCCCGGCACTGACCGGGCTGGGGCACGTTGTAGAGGTCCTCCTGCAGGAAGGGCAGGGAACTGACCAGGTCTGGAGCCCGGGACGGATGGAAAAACTCCGACGCCACGAACTCCCCCGAGGAGCTGCTGAGCTGGAAGAGCCGCGGAGTGAAGTTAAACTTACCGGGGTCTGAAACACACGGAGACAAGACTTTATTTAAACTCTTTGAGGAAAACAACAAGTCCGTCAAAATTAAAACCAAGTCTAAAAGATAAAGATAGAAGCCTTATTCGACCCCAGAGGGAAATGTGGTTTTCAGCATTAATTTTTATCAGCAACTTTGTGGCCTGTCATTTTTACACAATTTACTTCAAGCATTACATAGAAATATAAATTAAAAATGCAAATAAGTGTACAGGCGATTTCATTTATTCTACGATAGGTCAGTGGTTCTGAACCTGGGGGGTGTCAGATCATGTAAATACAAAATATACACTATCGCTCAAACGTTTGTGTCACTTAACCTCTTAACTCCCGCCTGAACCGAGAGGATCTTTTTTCCTCACGTCATCAGATTTTTTACCATCATTTTTTTGTTGCGTATTCAACTCATTTTTATCACATTTTTGTCATTTTTTTGGTCATTTTTTGGTCACATTTTTGTCACTTTTTCGTCAATTTTTTATCAAATTTTTTGTCAGAATAGAATCTTGATGATGTTTTATAAACCAAGTGACATGCTTTGATCCCAGGGCACATATGAGAAAAGCACCTTCTAAAGGGGGACCGACGCCTACGTGACTTAATTAAACGATATAAAGAGAGACATTTACAAACACAAACTCACAGACTGCTTTTTACAGGCCTCTAAAGTAGTAAAGAGTGCAGTACCTTGCAGCATACAGTCGTACGCCTTCCTGTCTTTGCGGCCCAGAGCCTCCCAGAAGCCAGGGGGCTCCACTCCCTCGTCGCACTCGTGGATGGTCACTTTACTGCTGCTGTGGAGCCCTGCCTCCAGTGGACACCTGCGGAACAGCAGCACTTTATCGGCCGGTGTCAGAGCGAACGTTTCAGTGTCTGAAGTCCAGAGTAAACGTTTCAGTGTCTGAAGTCCAGAGTAAACGTTTAAATGTCTGAAGTCCAGAGTAAACGTTTCAGTGTCTGAAGTCCAGAGTGAACGTTTCAGTGTCTGAAGTCCAAAGTAAACGTTTAAGTGTCTGAAGTCCAGAGTAAACGTTTCAGTGTCCGGTGTGGCGGTGAACTCACTGCTCTTTGATGCGCTGCGCGGCGGTGCTGCCCACGCTCCTCGTGTGGAGCTGGGTTTTGCAGCCGTGCCACAGGAACATCTGGGCCTTGTTGATGTTGAGCAGGATCATGGAGGCTCGAGAGCGCAGGCTGCTGCAGTGACAGGGCACCTCCAGCAGGTGGCCCTCCACCGGCACCTCGCCCCGGACACAGTACAGACGCCACTCGCCTGAAGAAGAAAAGTAAAGAAAAGTAAAAGTGGCTCAGTCAAATAACGACTGAGGTGAAAGTTCTGATGTATTTACTGTAGAAAATACTTCAAAGGCATTCACTTATTGACTTCCCTCTTTTTAAATACCTGTCTGATTTAAGCTCAGAGGTGAAACTTTAAAGGGATATTTCAGGATTTTTGACATAGGGCCTCATTTCCTAGTTATCCAGAGTGTTGTTGATTTCTGGAGATATTTGTTTTTGTAATTCAAGCAGTTCTTATATTTGAAGAGTTTCGTGGCGCTAGGCTAGTGCAAGGCTAGCGCATGTCTATGGTATCAGCTAGCCTGCATTAAAAACAGTCTGACCCGCTCCACAGAGCACCTGAGGCAAATCACTTATAACACCAGACTAACCATATAAATGTCTGTATATAAATGCTCTAGCCTAGCGCCAGGAAACTCTTCAAACACAAGAACTGCATGAATTCGTCTCATCATCACTTGCAGATAAAGCTCTTACTCTGTGTGTTCTCCTCCTCTTCTTCCCTCTTTCCGGCGTGGACGATCATCCCCCCGTTGAAGCACTGGAGGAAACATGGCGGCTCCTTGCCCTGCAGCACCTGGATCTGTGAACGTCACGGCGTAACCGGCGTGAGTGACTGTAAACGCTGACACGGGCGCTCCCCAAACGCCTGCCTCACCTGCCCCCCTCGCTCCTGGTCCAGCTCCACCGTCATCAGCGCAGACGTGCCCTTCTCGCTCACGTTGGAGTGTCGCCCCTGCCAGAAGAAGTAGCAGCACTTCTCTCGGCCCGGGCCCGTGCTGCGAGCCTCGGGGTTCGTCCTGCGACCCACTGAGACAGACACACAGGGGGAAACGTTCAGAGCGGATTCACATTCATCATGTACGGACGGAGCGGCGTGAAGTGGGGGGAATAAAAATGAGCATAGAGGCTTTTTGGTGTCTTTCCAAAGGAGCGAGACGGGGCGGTTTGGGGGGTTTCCACAGCCTGATCTGAACTGTAACGCTAAAGTTTAGGGGCAGGGGAGTCAAACATCCGGCCCACGGGCTGAATCAGGCCGGAGATGATTTAATCCGGCCCCTGCCAGACTGCTGTGTCGCTCTAATCATTTCAAACTGCACAACAGTCTGGGGGCCATGACCGGAATTTTGTCGACATTGTAGTTTGTTTATGGATCCAACATGACAGCAGCGACTCCATATTTGATCAAGCTTTAGACCGTGTTCTCGATAGTTTAGCTCGAAAGTTTACAGCAGGTACGTCACATGTCATCTGATACGACAGGGGTAGGCAATGTCAGGCCCGGGGGACAAATTCGGCCCTCCAGCATAAAACCTTTGGCCCCCAGGAGAATTTGGAAGAAACATTTATTCACAAACCAGAGACCAAATAAATGAAAAGGACTCTAAAATGTGGAAAATACTGTCAATATTTTCACATTTCCCAGCAAAACACCCCATTAGGTCATACATTATAAGCAAAACCTATATTTGTAGAGAAAGGGTGCTTTATTTTGGGCTAAAATTGTGAGTTTCGGCCCTTGGCGTTTTGGCAATGAAGAAAATTGGCCCTCCATGACACAAACTTGCCTATCCCTGTGATACGATGATACGATTGGCTGTGGCTACTGCAAACACGCATGATAGACATTCGTAGCGCCCCAAAAAATGGCTTGGACAATCGTAAACCACACCTCTCCTACGAGAAAATGAATTGGTCCCCAGACTAAATATCACTCGTTAGCCAGGCTAGCCTTGTAGAGCATAAATTGTAAGAAAAAAAAAATACAAGCCTCTCGTCCAGCCCATTCATGTGCGGAGCTTGGATTTTTTAAAGAATAACCAGAATGCTCATTGTAGCCACTAGGGGGCATTAGATTTAAAAAAAGGAAAGAGTTCCACATGTGTCCAGCAGAGGGCACTGACATAATAATATGAACAACGCATTATAGCCACATGGTAAATGGACAGTCTGCCCCAGGCTTGTAAAGTGCAATACAAGTGTAAATCACAGCTTATTATTATTCATTTATTGGAAAAGAGCGGTTCAGAAGCTCCATAGGAGAGACCGACAGACCCGGTTAGAAGGAGGAGCCATAAGGGGCTGGTGCAGTGTGATTTCATGACCCGGCAACGGACAAGTGGAAGAAATTGGATGGATGGAACATGGATGGATGGATGGATGGATGGATGGATGGATGATGGATGGATGGAACATGGATGGATGGATGGATGGATGGATGGATGGATGATGGATGGATGGATGGATGGATGATGGATGGATATATAGATGCGTGGATGGATGGGTGGATGGATGATGGATGATGGATGATTGATGGATGGATAGATAGATAGATAGATAGATAGATAGATAGATAGATAGATAGATAGATAGATAGATAGATAGATAGATAGATAGATAGATAGATAGATAGGTGGGTGGGTGGGTGGGTGGGTGGGTGGATGGATGGATGGATGGATGGCTGGATGGAGGATGGATGGCTGGATGGAGGATGGATGGCTGGATGGATGGATGGATGGATGGATGTGCGACCCGCCGTGGGAGCTGAATTTCGGCCCGCGACCTATGACTTTGACCCCCCTGCTTTAAAGACATCATTCGCTCTGGTGTGATTCGCTTGTTGGACTGGTTTGGAAGAGTGTGGGACCTGTTTTGCATAACGTAACGGAGAGATAATGTAGAGCAAATGTTTAGCAAAATAAAGTTATCTCATTAGCAGTAGCTGTTTTCTCTTTCGAGGATAAAAACTACATTTTTCTTATTTGGAAAGAGATACAAAGCCTCTCACTCTAGTAAAATCAACTGCAGCCTGAGGAACTGTTAAAATAGAACAGTGGGGAAAATGGGGATACACATTTTACCTTCATTAAGCAGCATCTTGATCGCTTTTGAATCAAAGGAATTCAATTGTTAGTTAAAATGATCCCGAAGCTTAAGCTCGTCATGTTGAGAACCACAAGTCTAGACCTTGTTATAATAGTCGTGTTTCCCAGGTTAAATTTCAAGTGTAAAGTGAGAAAGATCTTGTGGCCTGGACTCAACATTACTCCTAGTCCTGATTCAGCCCGGTGTCAGGTCCATTACCCGAGGTGCTGAGCATGTACTTCCACTTGACCACGTAGGCGTCGCCCTCGTGGAACTGGCCGATGCTCTGGCGGGGCAGGCGGCTGTAGTCGAACTCCAGGATGTGCCACACGTCCACGGACACGGTGCCCACCTCCACGCTCCTCATGTGGTCCTCGCTCTCCACGGCGCCGTAGCCCCGCCCCACGTCCAGCCCGTCCAGCACCGTGCTCACCGCGCCCTGGAGCACGGGCAGCATGAGCCCCGCGTCGTACGGCCGGCAGTCCCGGCCCGGGGCCGCCTGAGGGGACTGAGAGGAGAGACACAGAGGACGCTTATTACTGTGAGTCAAAACTACACTTATAAATATTATATTGTTCTCTTGTGCTAAAACTAAACTCCTAACTTGATTTATTGAGCTTTGATATATATATATATATATATTACTTATGCTTATTCAAAACAGTGTTAATATTGACATCTTTTTATTTGGTTTTGGTCTTAGCCTTTTGATCGCGCTCTCGGGCAAGATGGCGCCTGTGACTGGCAGTGCCAAGGCTCGTTTCAAGTTTAAAGTTCTGGTTCTAGCCTTCAGAGCCGTGCATGGTCAGGCTCCTTCTTATATCAGTTCTCTGGTTCAGCCTTACACCCCTGCGCGGCTCTGAGGTCTGTGGATCAGAATCTGCTAAAGGTTCAGCGTACAAGTTTTCGTACTAGAGGTGACCGATCCTTCCAGGCTGTTGCTCCCAGGCTCTGGAATGATCTTCCGCCCTCTTTGCGCTCTATTGACTCTGTTGTGTCTTTCAAATGCGAACTTAAGACACATTTATTTGTTCAAGCTTTTAATTAGCTACTTTTGGGCTGCTGTGATTTCTGTTTCGTTTTGACCCCTTTTTATATTGGATGTAACTTCTGCTTTTAACTGTGTTGTGAAGCACTTTGTGGCCTTTGCCTGTGAAAGGTGCAATATAAATAAAGATTACTTACTTACTTACTTTCTTACTTGATGAAAATGTCATTTAATTTTAGTCGAAATTTAATCAATAATTTTCTTCAGTTTTAGTCTAGTTTTAGTCGACTAAATTTAAAGCTGCCTTAAGCTTATGAGATGTCTTTTTGAATTTTTTTCATCAGTAGGTGGAGTAGTGAACTCTGCCCCCCCTCCCCTCACCTGTCTTTCCCCCTCACGCCCCTCACTCCCTCCACACGGTTTAGACCAGTGTTTTTCAACCTTTGTTGAGCCAAGGCACATTTTTCATTGAAATAATCACGAGGCACCACCAGCACAAACTGTTCTCATCAAAGTGTCTTGACTAAGAACACCGTATAGTCTCACTAGCCACAATGCCTCAATACATCACTAATTCTCTTGTCTCAAAGAAATTAACTACCTGATATGGAAGAGTATAATGTGGTTACTCTGCCGATCACTAGACAGCACAGACACTCGAAAACGGTACATTATTTGTGGATAATAATGCATTTGTTTAAAAAAAAAAAAACAACTAGGTGAGATTGGATAATTTCCCAAGGCACACCAGACAATATCTCACAGCACAGTGGTTGAAAAACACTGGTTTAGACCACAGGCTGCTCTGATTGCATTCAATGAGCTACAGAAATCTCATTCATCTTGTGTGAAACAAACATTCATCCACATAAATAAGATCTGTTCAAAGTAAACACTTTAAGACTTACATTTATTTGCTGAATTGCAACTTTTATGAAAGTCTGTCACTTTTTTGGGACATTTAGAACATAATGATTCCATTTAGAACTAAGTTTACAGCGCAGACCTTTTTTTCCCCACAACCTTTGAACGCCTCAGCCTCTCCTCCGGTGCTGCTTTGCTTTGTGAGGAAAAAAGGAGAAAAGACCTGAGGCTCCTGTAAATATTGGATTAATAAACAAACTGACATTTCATGAGGATTTCAGCTGCGTCAGAGCAGGTCGCTCACATGTTTGTCAGGTCACCATCTTTTTGTAAACTTCTGTCATAGTGCTAAACTGTTAGCCGCTAACTGTTGCTGTGTCTTCTGCTTCAAACATTTGCATCTCTTGTTCTCGTGTTTGTGTTTACACGGTGCGGGGTTTACATTGGCGCACATCGTGGAGCATCTAGAGGAGCTTATTGGTAATGCATCGGTTCCCGACTGACAAAACGGGATCGCTTAGAGCAGCAGCTTTAAGACAGTAATTTAGTCGACTTTGCATATTATTTATTATAATCATATTTCCGAGGTCCGCTGTTTCATGGAGCTTCTCCCACATGAACAAAGCTCAGAGCTGCTCCTTTGGCAGAGAGTTTAAATGATCTGAGACTCTTTCAAACAGTCGGTGGAAGTTTGGATGATTTTAGTCTCTTCTTTTCATTTTTATTTAGTCTTATTTTAGTCAATGAAAATATTTGGACATTTTAGTCATAGTTTTAGTCTCACGAAAAACGTTTGATTTAGAAGTTAATTCAAAAACTAACAAGATCCAAAATCTGCTGAAAATCCTTGTTTTTCAGACATAAGTGCCTTGTTTTCAGGCGATACCTTGAGTTCGGGCACAGGCTCCGGCGCCTCCTTCACTGTCGGAGACTTGACTTCGTTCCAGTCCAGAAACTTCTCCTTGAACAGAACCGTCTCGTTGTGTTCGGTCAGTCTCCCGAAAACAGCCCAGTCCGGACGCCCCTGGCCTTTCCTGAGGAGAGACCGGTGCAGAACATGCTGGTTAATGAATGACCACCAAGCCATGTGGAAAGAACTGAATCAGACTCAATCAATAGCAGTGATGTAGTGCCCTCTAGTGGCCACTGTTCAAAAGTGTCACTGGACAAAATGCTAATCTCACAACAGTCGGCAGCTGCAGAAAGTAACGGGTATAACGGGTTCCACGGCGGCTCCTCTGACCTGGGAATGAGGGCGTTGCAGCCGCCGGGGTCCAGGGGGTTGACGTCGCAGCAGCTGTAGTCGAAGCTGCCGTTCCACAGGTGTTTAGCGAGCTGGAACGCCACCTTCCTCTGGGCCAGGCCGACCTCTTTACCGTGCCACACGTAAACCTCGCTGCCGAAGTCGAACACCAGCACCTGCAGAGACACACGAGGGCTCAGATCATCTCCGTAAAGAACAGAAGAAGAGTGTGGTCAAAGGTGAAGGCGGGACCTCTTTGGACGAGAGCAGGGAGCACTGCGGCACTTTGCCCCACTGCTCGTCCTCCGGCACCAGCTTGTCCTGCTCCAGTCTGAAGATGCAGTTGGTCTCCACGACGTTCAGCTCGAAGTGCTCGTCTTCCTCTGGAGGACCGGCCGCTGCAGGCGAGACACAAACCACACATGTAGGACACGTTTGAACTAAGGTACATCTTCCCTTTACAAACACTTAACCCTAGAACACGATCCCTCAAATTCATAACACCATCACTAACGCCGGGTGATTTTTACCTGAGATAAAACAACCGATAAAAAGTACTTCATCAGTACTTCATGAGGTTTTTAAAAGTAAACTGAAGACCCACTTATTTCGGGCGGCTTACTCTTAGTGTGTTTATTTTGTGTTTTTACTGCTATTATTCTTCGGGTTTTTACTATTGAAATGTTATGTTGTCTTTGTTGTCTGTTTTTTTTGTGTGTGTGTCAATTGTAGCACTTTGAGATGTGTTTTCATATGTAAAGTGCAATACAAATAAAATGTATTATTATTATTATCAAAATATATCAAAACATGACACACAATACCTGACACATTTGAGTCGTGTTCTTTTACATTAAACTGTGTCATGTCTAATAAAATGAAAGAAAAGCATCATGAGAGGACCAGATACAAATGCTCCAAAATTACTGGAAAATTAGGAATGTGGGAACAAAAAAATCCTAAAAAATAAAATAATGAAGATGTAAAGTTGTTTTTTGGTCGACCCATTCCTGGATATGTGAGACTTCTCTGGTGAAGCTCAGTGTCCTCGGCACAAACAGCCACAGGAGAGAGGAACTAAATATGTCAGATTTAGAATGGGTATAAATGAGCAGCTGACTAAAATAACTGTGTGTTACTCACTTACTGTGAGGCCAGAGACACGAACTCTGAGACAGGAGCAAAGCTGGAGTTGAAGTCATAAAATAAATGTGGCAGTGCTGAATGTCAACCTTGAAAAGGGGGCAAGAGCCTGATTAAATACATGAACCCTCACCTACCTTCTATCACTATTACCTGTAGGAAAAAGTGTGTTTTTGACTAAGAAAACATCCAGGGCATCAAAGATGTCATAGACAAAGCTGAAGCTACAGACCCAGGACACTCAGATAAACACAGCATCATGAAAATCACATAAATGTATTTGCTCGGGTGAAAACTACACGGCAATAGTGTTCCAGGGTTGTGCACTGTGCAACTTTTGATGTAAAAAAGAAAGTCCATATTAGTGCATGTTTGACCTTTCAGACGAGTGATGCTTAGCTCAGTGCCTTTACTTTTCATCCCGATGACTCCTGTGATGCTTCAGGATCAATTTTATTTCAGTTTTCTTAGGGTTTCTGGTAGGTTTTCAGAATGGAGTGTATACGTAACCATGGATACGGTTCAATCAGCCGTGGAAGCCTAAAAAACAACTGATCCTGGAGTGTCCTACAGGCCACCGGGAGGGTAAGTAAGTAGCCGCAGGGTCACTAAAAGGTCAAATACGTATTCAATAATGAGTGGTTGTAACGCTTTGGATGTGCAACAGAAAAAGGAAAACGAACAAGTCTCAAAAGAGGAAAGGGCATCATGGCGGAGGGCTGTTATTGCTACGATACCACCCCCTAGTGGCGAGGGGCAACTCCAAAAGGTTTACTATTACATTAAAACCAATGGGAACTTTACACGTGTCAAAAACAACCTAAACGCCTGGCTCTGAAGACTTTTATTGTTTCTAACAACACAGTTTCCTCCTGTGACACCACTAAAAAGACTGAAATATTTTTAGCCACACTGCTTTTATGTTATGTACATCTTTATAATCATGTTGCCGCTCAGCTCGCATCACGGGGGCTGGAGTTTCCCGCCTTTTGGAACACGCTCTGTGACTGAGACTGAGCAGCCATCATGGATTCTATCTCCACTAGAGTAATGAACCTCTTGACCCCAACCTGAACCGACCGCAATGAAAAAGATCCAGAAAGCCCAACTAGAGAAAATCCCCTCGGTTATAAGGCGGGAATTAAGTGGTTAATGTGAATGGGGAGGAGCAATGACAGTCTATACGTATAAACCATTGGCTACAAATGTTTAATATTTCAGATGCAGATTCTGACTCACAGACAGAGGACTCAAGATAAATGGGAAAAACTGGAAAAATGTATTTTCTTTTCATCACCACATAAAGAAAACCAATTGTTCGTCACACAGGATTTTTTATGTCCAGTGTGTCCCAAATATCCCTTAAGTGCAACCATAAAACAAAGACAGAAGGTGCTGGCTGGTTCTCACCCTGGTACTTGGCCTGTCCTCCCAGCAGGCTCCAGAAGAGCTGGGCCTCGGCGGAGTTCACCCCCTCCTCCAGGCTCTGCACCTGGGTCGCTCTGCAGCCCAGGTCCCTGTTCGACTGGATGAACGAGGCCAGGTCCATCGCCTTTGTCAGAGAGAGACGAGGACATTTCAGAACCACGTGACAATGTCTCTCTAATATTTAAACTTCTCTTTTTTATCGTTTCATTTCTCTGTCAAATTAACTTTTCATTGGAGTTTAGTCGTGTCTTGCATAATTAAAGGACGCTGTTTGTCTTATAAATGAACAAACAGCTCTTCATGAGGAGGATTAGAGTGAGATCTTAATTGTGAAGGTTCAGAGCAGATGGGTTTGTGTCGCTGTGGAGGAGTGAGCGGAGGAGGAGGAGAAACACATCCATGTTTTATTAACAGTTTCATATTAGTAATAGAGTCAGAGGAAGAAGAAGAATGGGGGATTATTTAGTCACAGTAAAGCGAGACGACATGTTGGAATGATTTCAGACTAAATAAAATGTCATAATTAAATATTGTGAAGGGAAAGTTTGGTTTATTCAAATCTGGGGAGAAAACTAGCCAAAAATCTCCCGATGACCCAGTGAATATAAAGTTTGTGTCATCAGCCGCCGCACTTCGCTGTAAGTAAATGAAACCAGTAAAAGCCCATGAGGGTGCAGCTCTGACCTTCGCTCTCTCGATGACGTTGGAGAACTCTCCGGTCCAGACGAAGCAGTGCTCAGGCGTCACCAGCAGGAAACAGTCCCCGCTGTTCAGAGACGAGGCTCTGGGCTCCACCAGCCGAGTCTGAACGTGACGCCGGCCTGGACCAAAACACAAACTCAATGACTGAACACTCACTGGGCTTAAGTGGTGGTGCTCAGACGGATGGATGGATGGATGGATGGATGGATGGATGGATGGAACATGGATAAATGGATGGGTGGAAGGATAAATGGATGGATGGATGGATGGATGGATGGATGGATGGATGGATGGATGGATGGAACATGGATAAATGGATGGATGGATGGATGGATGGATGGATGGATGGATATATGGATGGATGGATGGATGGATGGATGGATGGATGGATGGATGGATAGATAGATGGATGGATGGAACATGGATGGATGGATGGATGGAACATGGATGGATGGATGGATGGATATATGGATGGATGGATGGAACATGGATGGATGGATGGATGGATGGATATATGGATGGATGGATGGATGGAACATGGATGGATGGATGGATGGAACATGGATGGATGGATGGATGGAACATGGATGGATGGATAGATGGATGGATGGAACATGGATGGATGGATGGATGGATGGATGGATGGATGGAACATGGATGGATGGAACATGGATGGAAGGATGGATGGATGGATGGATGGATGGATGGATGGATGGAACATGGATGGATGGAACATGGATGGATGGAACATGGATGGATGGAACATGGATGGATGGATGGAACATGGATGGATGGATGGAACATGGATGGATGGATGGAACATGGATGGATGGATGGATGGAACATGGATGGATGGATGGATGGATGGAACATGGATGGATGGATGGAACATGGATGGATGGATGGATGGATGGAACATGGATGGATGGATGGAACATGGATGGATGGATGGATGGATGGATGGAACATGGATGGATGGAACATGGATGGATGGATATATGGATGGATGGAACATGGATGGATGGATGGATGGATGGATGGAACATGGATGGATGGATGGATGGAACATGGATGGATGATGGATGGAACATGGATGGATGGATGGATGGATGGAACATGGATGGATGGATGGAACATGGATGGATGGATGGATGGATGGATGGATACATGGATGGATGGATAGATAGATAGATAGATAGATAGATAGATAGATAGATAGATAGATAGATAGATAGATAGATAGATAGATAGATAGATAGATAGATAGATAGATAGATAGATAGATACCTTTGACAAGCATGAGCATGGTGTTCTTGTACGGCAGGGCGCTGTTGTTGGACAGTTGCTCCGACGTGTTGACGCTGCGCAGACTCACGCTGCTGAAGTTCTCCTTTGAGGCCAGACCTGCCAGAGCCGCCTCCGAGTACTCAGAGCTCTTAGTGGCTGAAGACACAACAACAGGACGGAGTTTCAGCCAGAACCAAAAGTTACACAGAGCCTTAAGACAGACCGAGATGCTGATTGATTTCCTGACCATCCCTGACCCCTCTATACTTAAACGTTACTACTTTTATTGGAGTAATACGTGACAAGTAGCATCTGTTCTTTTACTCTAGCAATGAACGTGATTAAATGGAGCCTCACTCTTCTCAGCCTTGATCCTCTTGGTCTCGATCTGCCCCACGTTGAGCCTCTGCTCCGTGTACTCCTGCCGGATGTCCTCGCGCGACGCCAGCTTCTTCAGCGGGTTCTTCGAGGCCGGGACGTTCCTCGACGGACGCACGGCGCGTTTGTGCTGCACCATGGACGAGGTCAGTCTGAAAACACACGCCACATTTACTCACAGGCGGTTTTCAGACCCTTTTTCATACATTGCTGTCTCATTGACTCGAAGATGGAGGTAAAATGGCAACCGTTTGTTCAAGGAATACTCAAAACTATGTGATGTAATGAGTAAATCCCCGCGAGTTAAAGTCTGAAGTCTCACTTTGGCCCCTGGGAACCGAAGATGGAGTCGAAGTCTTCGCTGATCTCGATTCTGGACGGGATCCGGGGGAACTCCGCCACATGTTTGTAGAACTTGGAGAAGATCTCGTCGTCGAGCCTCATCACCTCCTTCACCGCCTTCTCCGTCACCGTGAGGGTGGTCTCCTGCAGCCCGGCCACTGCAACGAAAACAACGCGCGGTCAGCCTTTTATACGTTCTTTGTGGCAGGAGAACTACTGAGAAATGAGAGGGAATAAGGGACTGTTTCCTCCTTTTCTGAGTCATCCCCCAATAACTTTGATGGACACTCTTCTTTCTCCAGAAGAATCCTTAACGTCATTCGCTGCCATCCAAAATGTACAAGAGGAAAGCCTTAATATTTAATTCACTGATCCACAATGGAAGTCTGCTCTGTCTCTAGCCTGTTTATTGTTTATTTATTGTTTATTGAAAGGATCCCCATTAGCGCAGTCATGCTGGCTTCTTTCTATTCTTCCTGGGGTCCCACTAAATCCATTCACAAATGACATAAACAGAATTTAAATTCATACAAAATGTGTATCAATACATTTGTATATCCAATAAAAGTCCTATAAAACCTGTATATAAGGACAGTACATATTTGCATTTAAAAGGAATATCACATAACACGTTCATTAGCTAAATTCATTACATATTTGTTTCTAAGAGTTTTTTCAGTAAACATTTTAATCTCTTCTTGTCCTCCACTAGCATCAGACTATCTGAAAGTCCAGTTTGTGCTTCATCCATTTGTGTCTGTCACTGATTCAATGCAAGGTTCTTGAAACCATATATTGAGCAGAGGTTATAGCTGTGCTTTTGTTGGTACTTTCCCAATTGCTGGTTTTCAAAGGGTCTTGGCCAGTTGGGCTTGACTCCCCTGATGGCCTGAAAGTTGATTCTGCTTCATCTTCCCCTTCACGTACTGTATCTGTTCTGGAGATACTGCATGGTCGGGAGGTTTCCATTTCATGTCTCAATAAAGTCGTTACATGGGATCCCTGTTTTGTGTGTGTGTGTTTGGTCTTCTAGTTGAGGAGGTGGGTAGGCTGGTTGTTGACCTGCAGCTAAAACCTTTTCATCATAAATTTATACACAACATTTGTGACAAGTTTGTGAGGGATTTTAAATAGAATCTTGAAAGCCTTGCTCAATATTTCCTGCGGCTTGTTGAATGCAGCTTTTTATAGTACCTCCACAAGAGGGCAGTATAGAGCGATGTGAAGCTTTACACAAAGCTATCTTAAAGGAGCTAGGACCTGATTGTACAAAGAAACAGGGTCACTCATATTTCAGATTGCTATTTTCTGGTCCAAACTCATCTCAAACTTTCCTACTGCATTTACAACATTAAAATTCATCACAGGGACTGAGTTTAAACCAGGTTTCACAACGTTCAGGGAGGAAAACTGTCACTTCACTGTAAACTAGCCTGACATTGTATGACTGTTTAAAGGGGCTAGATGCAAGTTAGCCATTTCATACTCACTACTGCCATGTCAGGTCATACGTGTAACTGCAGCTTCTATTTTAAACTTGTGCATGACGGCACTTCAGATCCGAATTAACACCTTTTTGAGTGACAGTGCAGGATTTTAGAGGCAGTTGTGGTGAACAGGTCTGAGCTCATTCTACACATTAGGACATGGAGGAACATGTGGGGGGATGAAAATACATAATTTTAACATTTTTAAACCCCGTATAGTCCCTTTAACATTTTCTGTCCAAATCAGTGTCCTGTTTTGGGTTAGGGAATCTACCATGTTTTAACCCTCCCTCCCATATTAATATTATCCCATAAAAGACTCCCACTAGAGTCTTTTATGGGATACTCTCTCTGCAGTGGCCGGTGTGGCAGTTGTCGCGAGGTTGCATAGCTGTCAAGTGTCCTGTTGTGGCCGGGAAACTTGGAGCCCGGTTGTTGTGATGGGACGGCTCACAGCGGGTGCCGAGAAACGTCCCTTATTTTAAAATCCAAAACGTGACAGGTCTGACAACAACATGTCTCACACTACTCTAAATCATCCTCAGACATCACTTCTGAACATGTGACCAAGGTGTTCACCCTTCACCTTTGTTGTTAATCCTTCCCAGGAAACTCTCCAGCTTGTCCAGCTTCTTGTCGGACTCCATGTCGGGTCTGGCCTCGATCTCTGCAGCGGAAACACACAAATCAGAGTTAAATATTACCTGAAGGGTCAATAAGTAAAAGGAGGAAGTTAAGCGTTGATCCGTACCTTCCTGCGGCTTGGTGACGCTGGTGCTGCTCTTCAGTTTGGTGCTGACGGGCGACAGGATGGGGCTGATCACGGAAGAGGAGGCGGCCAGACCTGAGGATGCACAAAGTAAATAATAAAAATGACAAAATAGGAATAAACAGTGTGTACCGTAAATGCTCTAATATAGGCCGGGGCCTTTATTTACTCAAGGGTATCTGGGACCAGGCCTTTATTGGAACCAGGCCACAATTAGGGACAGGCCTTTAATTCTCTTTGATCAAAACGGACGACCAGGAAAACAAAGAAAAACGAGATTTGTGTCCATTGATTGGAACATTGATGCCTTTTATTTTGTCGGGACAACAGGAAGTATTTCGTTGCTGTTAGCGGAACACTGACATAAATGTCACTGCAGGTTTCTGTTTCGTTTTTACCGCGGACTTGGATTATTTGTACTTATCTAGTGTAAAGGCGAGTTTAGACGGAGCGTTTGTGTTTGTGATCGATCATGAGACTGACCCGAGAGAAGACGAGACGCTCGCGCTGATCGGAGGAGTTATTTTGAGGCGTGGGACTGACCTGCACACGGAGCAGCTGGACGTGCTTTGAAGACGCGATGGTGACTTTATTAAAACCCTGGAGGGTCACACAACATTTGTTTGCCCTGTTTCCAAATATAGTCACAGTAGGTTTGAAAAGTGGCTAAATCTGTGTCAAAGTTACGCTCGGATCAGCTCCTCCGCAGTGTTCCCCTCGGCCCGGGTTCCCGTTTGTTTACTTCCTGCACGTGAGTTATCATTTACACGAGTATGAGACAAATTCCTAACATGGGGAATATTTCTACCGCTATAGTTTCTAATAAAAGCCCCGGCCTGTTTTAGAGACCGGATTTAATTTGCCTCCGCCAGCCGCGAACCCGGCCACTGTTAGAGACCCGGCCGCTAATGGAATTACAAGCCAGTATTAGAGAATTTACGGTATGTGTGATGAGGGCCTGACCTTTCTTGACCATGCGCGCGGCCACGGTGTACTGAGTGGAGTCGTTGGCCGCGCCTCTGCCTCGGCTTTTCCAGGCGTCCTCCCGGGTCGAAATCATCTGCTTCCGCTCCTCGATCGTCATCTGCGAATCGATCTCCTCGTCCACTTTCTGCACAGAAACATAAAGGCGTGAATTCAACACAAGTAAAGGAAAGGAGTGTGATCTTTTCCCACCTCCACCAGTGACGGCAGCAGCAGGAATAATAAAATGGCAGACTAATATTAATTGCCCAGCCCTGTTTACTCAAAAAGAATATCCATCTACAAAAGCCAGGACTAAACCTGTGCACTGTTAGTTGTAAAAGCGTATAAACTACTGGCCAGGGACAGGTGTTAAAGTTTCCTCTGCAGCTCAGCGCAGGCCCTTACCTGGTCAGAGATGCTCTTGGGGGCGAGCGGGGCAGTGGGGGAGAATGTGGAGGAGAAGACAGGCTCCTGACGATGGACAGATAGAGGCAGAGAGAGAGACAAGAGTGAATGGACAAACACAGAAGAGAGAGAAGATGAAGGGGAGGTGATGAGGAGCAGGAGGCAGTGCAGAGCCGTACAGAGGAGGTGAGGAAGAGGGAAAAGCAGCAGGGATGAAGACGCTGACGGGCTTCAGCTAAAACCATTTCTTCAGTGAAAACAACTGATTGAAAATAAGTGAGCAGTTTTTAGCCTGTTACGAAGCGATCAAGTGAAGGGTGGAAGTAGAAAAGGGTTAGGGGACGATACACGATACAAATAAGTTATACTTGTTTATTGTGCCCTTAAGGAAACTCATCCTCTGCAGTTGACCCATGCCCTGGGACAACAGGAGGCCCATCTCTATGATTTTTCCTGACTGCCCCCCCTGAGTGTTCATGAGACCTGATGTAACAAGGGAATCTATCCATTGTGAGAGTCCTATCTTATGTTAACCTGACACACTTTTCCTTTTCTTTACAAAGACGTGTATCTGGGATCAGGGGGGATTTCATCCAATCATTGATGGCTGTGACTGACACAAGTACTAACCAATCAGAGCTGGATATGATGCAAACAGCAGGTGGGGTATTTTGTAAACAAGGAAGTTAGTGGTTTTACGAAGCATCGGCCAAAGACAAAAACTTAAGGAGACGAGGATTCATTTTAAAACGTAACATTAGGAGAAATCAAGTGTGTAACGGCTTTTTCAATCAATGTACGTTTGTAACGAGACATTAATACTTTCAATAGAAGAAGAAAATCCCTTTGGAGAAGCTTTAACATCTACTCTGGAACATTCTTTTTAACTCATTGACTGCCAGCCATTTTCAAATCAGAGAGCTCCCCACTGCCAGAGGTTTTTCTGGATTTTGACTGTTTTTTCAAGACCCACAGAAAATTTAGGTCTAGGTCTACGTCAACATGAAACCCACCAAAAGAAAGATTAGACTCTCTTCTTTCATCGGAAAAAAAAGTTTGTTTGTACCTCTTTCCATTCTTTAGTAATCGTCCGTAGAAAATAGGTGGAATCACCCAAAATGCTGTTTTCTGACCAAAAAGCTGAGAAAACGAAAGAGCAATGCTGCCACCTAGTGACTCAATATTGCACTTTTTGATTGATTCACTAGGTGGCAGCATTAGGCAGCACAACTAAGATTTTAACACCAGACATGCTCAAGGCTTTGCTGCAGCTGTTCCCATTGAAAAACCTAATTGACGTCTATAGACGCCATTGGCAGTCAATAAGTTAAGGACATTTAAGAGTCTTTTCGATAGAAAAGGTTTCCAGATTTGAGGACGTTCACAAAGTTCCAGACGGTTCTGCTTTTGAACAGAAACAAAAAGCAGGAGTGGACGGCTGGCACTGACCTGCGCTCGCATGTAAAGAGAGACCCATGAGGCTGTGCATGTGTTTAGTGGATGCGGAAACCAAATATTTGGTGATACAATGCAGTTTAAAATGACCAATTATTGCAATGTTTTATCTTGAATGAGTTTCCAAAAGTAAAAAAAAAAAAGGTGTTAATTGTGTCATAGTTATTTTTGTCTATTATTTATTAATAAAAAGTAAAAGCTGCAACATCACAGGCTCTAATATGAATAAATACGAATGCCATTAAACACTGTGATACATTATTTAATTCATTAATCAGACTTGAATCGAAATCACAAGTAGGTCATAAATTAATATATTTTTCTCTAAAAACAATGAAATAGTCCGTCTCCTTTGGGATTTACTATGATGTTTAAAATACTGTAGTTTAAAGGGCTACAAATCATATTCCAGTTTTCTCTTAAATGTTTATGCTCCTGTAAAATGTGCACCATTGATATTTCTGATATTGGCCCAGCACTAACAGTTCAGCCAGATGTTTGTCACTGAGACTGGTTGAAAAATGTCTCAGATGCAGAGGACAAAATCAAAAATCAAGCAAAGACAACAAGAGCTCAACCAGGGCCGTTTCTGAGCCGACTCCACCTCCTGATTTCACACGTCTGTTCAAAGCACCGCAGCATTTCCATGATTAACTCAAGAGGTTGATGAGCAAAGCGGGGTGACATTTTAGTTTCTGAGCGTTAGAGCCAAAAGCAGCCAGTGAGAAGCATCATCAGCAGCGAGAGAGGACCCCAGACTGCGCCCCATGCTCCAGCGGGGTGGGGAGGGGGCTTACCCAGAGCTGCTCCGACAGGGGGAGAGAGAGGGCCGAGCGGTCCAGCACGAGCGGGACGTCCTCCTGAAGGGGTTAACACAAGGAGCGGTCATTTAAAAAGGGGAGGGAGGGGAGGGAAGGGGGGGGGAGCGTCCCACTGAAGGGTTAAAACTCCGAAGCTCGTCTAAAGGGGGCGCGAGGAGAGAGGAGGCCTTTGTGGAGCGACTAAAAGGAGCAGGTCCGGCACAGAATACTGAGGAGGGGAAAGTGGGACACGGAACAGGGTCACGGCGCTCGCACAGCCACAGAAATGATACTTTTGAACGGCACGAATGCAAATGATCGGGGCAGTGTGGGGAATATTCAAAAGCAAACGGGACATGATGAGCACTTGTTATAGTTTCGGTAGATAAAGGCGTCCTCTGTGGGAAAACAAAGGAGGAAAAGAACTGCCCTTTCACCTATTACTCCACCTCTGCTTTAACGAATGCTGACTTAAAGTTACAGAGACACGGAGAGGAGCAAAGTGGTTCAACAGCCCAGAGAACCATAGACATGATAGAAATGCCTTTACCTATATGAGCCATTGATATCCCCATACAAATAAATGGGGAAGCCAAGGCCAATGCTAATGTACGGGAAGTTTTGTCTGTTTCATGGCATTTAGAGTCTTAGTTTCTGTGGTTTCTTTATCATTAACATGAAACAAGATGAAGTTTTGGGTAAACCAGGGGCGGACTGGGACTGAAAAACAGCCCTGGACTCTGACAAGCCTGGCCCAAATTAGCGTAAATGTGCACTTATCACCCGCCTTAACGGAGCGCATGTTTGGCTTTACCCAAATCTAAAAGCTTCTCGACCGGAGTGTAACACCTGATTTGAAAGCTGAGACCTACAAAAGTGATTGTAGCTTATTGTCATATTTTTGTTGTTTTTTCATTACTTTTTTGTGGCTTTTTGTTGTGTTTTTGTCACATTTTTTCCATAATTTTTTGTTGTGTTTTTGTCATGCTTTTTGTTGCTTTTTTCATTGCTTTCTTGTTGTGTTTTTGTTGACTTTTCATCACATTTTTGTCGCTAATTTGATGCTTTTCTTTTTAGCTTTTAGATTTGGGTAAAGCTCGGTTAAGGCGGGACCGGTGGCCCTTCTGTGCTCTTCCAGAATGAACATATGGCCTGTTCGCCCCTGGGGTAAACTGGATGTGTATCTGACCCCACAAAAAGCAGAAACTTAACCTAAGTAACTCCTGCCCCTAGAGGTCATAAGCGCCACTGCAGGTGTCATAACATGTTGTCCGTGAGAGTAAATACTACGTTGACAGAAAAGACAAAGGGACAGAGGGATATTGTTCAGCCAATTACACAATGTAGATATTTTTTTTCCCACACAAACTTGGCTGTAAATACTGTTTACGGCGCTAGCCCACAGTTAGCTTTGCCCGATAGCCTGTTAGCTTCTTCTTCGTGATTCTATTAATGTGTATTGGTGACTCCGACCCGTAGGTAGGGGAGTTGCAAGTGTGGTTTTCTGGCCAGAGACACCAGGGGGAGATGAAAGACCCTCCAATCATCCCATTAACACTTGTATTACCCCCACAGAAAGATTTGTTAAGGTAAACAAGTTACTTAGTTGTTTTAACGGAGTTAGCATTTAGCTCAGAGAATAAAATCTCATAAAGTCTGTCCATTCATTAAGGATTTCTAACGAGGCTTTGACCTAAATGTGGTCGATGGATTTCACAATTTGCCACATTTGAGGCTAATGCTAACGGTTATAGGAAAAACACATTGAGCAGGCTAATGCTAACGGACTCTTGCTAATTGTGAAAATACGCAAGGATCGAATGTCATTTCTCCTTTTTATTGTGTTGAATCATGAATAACAGACAAGGCTAACCATAACAAGCTTTATGCTATATGCTAACGGCTAGCTTCGAGCGCCGATCTCTCACTTCTACTAAGATACTCACTTCTGACTAAGATTTATTTGTGTGTGTTAAATATGTCTATCGTCCGTCAGAGAAGAGTGAAAAACTGTGATTCCCAAACAAGTTTCCTCCTCAGATTGTGACCAGTGTAATCTGCAAAAGCCAGATTGATAATTCAGTGTAAATAACATCAGTCGTATCTATTTCAATGACTCCAGTTTAGATTGTTTGAGGACTTTCAGGATGTAACTTAATAGTTAAAAGGTTTTGCATGGCACAGTCCGTACAAATGTGCTAAGCGATTCTTTCCTCTGCTCGGGAGCGTTTCTGAAGGACTGTGTTTTGTAATAAACGGCTCTGAAGCGTTGGCTGCGGCGGTGGCAGTGGGCGGCGGTGTGACCGTCTTATGTAATCTGTGAAGAGCTGACAGAAAATGAGGATAAAGCTGTTCCAGATCTGAGCTCCTGAAGAGAGAAACCCCCCCAGACTGTTAATGCCACAGACAGACGCCCCATATGCTCCTCTGTCTGCACCCCCAGAGCCGAGACACTGCCCCCCCCGAGCCGAGACACTGCCCCCCCCCCCAGGCCAAAGACGGAGGAGCAGGAAGAGAGGGCATGTCAGGGAAACCTCAGTAACACCTTGTTCTAAAATTCCTTTTGTAATTAACATACAACTCAATCACACACATATTTACTTATAATAATAGGATAACAGTTAAATAAATGTACTGACGATAATTATTGAGCCTAAAAATCTATTGTGTTTTTGATGAGGGAACAACATTGTGACAAGATAAAAAGCTCTAAAAGTTGCTTTGGCCTCAAACCTCTCTTTAACTGCTCTTAAAGGGACTATACAGAGTTTAAAAATGTTACAATGAAGTGTTTTCCTCCCCCTACATGTTCCTCCATGTCCTAATGTGTAGAATGAGCTCAGACCTGTTCACCACAACTGCCTGTGAAATCATGAACTGTCACTCAAAAAGTTCCGAAAGGGTCTGAAGTGCCGTCATACACGAGCTTAATATAGAAGCTGCAGTTACACGTATGACCTGAGGTGGCAGTAGTGAGTATAAAATGGCTAACTTGCATCTAGCCCCTTTAAAGTTGTTAGTAAGTAATAGTGGACAGGAGGAGCCGCACCTTGTTGTGGCTGAGCTCTCGCTCTCGCTCTCGTTCTTGCTCTTGCTCCGCGTCGTCGGCTGACGCCTCCTTCACCACCTCCTGTTTCTTGTTGATTCGGTTCTTCCAGTCTTCCTCTCCGCTCTTCTTCAGCAGGGCCACCCTGAAACACAGAGCAGCCGTGAGGACCACACCCACTGGGGGACAGCAGCGCCTGGAGGATCTGTGATCCCCAACTGCAGAGCTATTGTTCTTAACTCATTGACTGCCAGTGACGTCTATAGACGTCAATTAGGTTTTTCAATGGGAACAGCTACAGCAAAGCCTTGAGCATGTCTGGTGTTAAAATCTCAGTTGTGCTGCCTAATGCTGCCACCTAGGTGCATTGCTTTTTCGTTTTCTCAGCTTTTTGGTCAGAAAACAGCATTTTGGGTGATTTTACCTATTTTCTACGGACGAATAGAAAGAGGTACAAACAAGCTTTTTTTTTTATAGATGAAATAAGAGAGTCTAATCTTTCTTTTGGTGGGTTTCGTGTTGACATAGACCTAGACCTAAATTTTCTGTGGGTCTTGAAAAAACTGTCCTGCTCTCTGATTTGAAAATGGCTGGCAGTCAATGAGTTAATTACTTTCTATTTATTGTTTTTCCATTTAGTGGTGGAGCTGATTTGTATTTCATTTGTTTTATTGTTTCGATGATCTTATGTGGAGCACTTTGTAAACATATTGGGAAAATATCCCCAAATGTACAGTCGTTTTATGTGGTTATACAAATCGCCAGCAGAGGGTGCTGCAGGGACCAGTGCAATCAGGAGAAGCCAGATTGATATTTAGGGTTGCCAGGTCCACGGTTAGACTGCGGAATTGGACAGCGGGTGAAAAAAAATGTCTGTATTTTTATGCCATGCTGTTTTCAATATAAAACAGGCCTTTTCTAACTTATTTCTCGATAAAGGTAACTTTCGAATGACAAAAGCACAGACTGTAAAATAGTATAATCACTGAAAATTCCAGCCACTCTGTAAGTCCATGGATTTTGGGCAGGTTCTTGCTTTAATCCTCTCACTGGTGGTGTTTCACTTTGTCAGATTTCAGCACCTCAAACTCTCCAACTGTGTTTGTCTTTGTGTTTTCTCTTCTGTGTCTTAATAAATCCTTCACGGGTCAAAAACCAGGCCACACATCCTTTAGTTTATAGAGACTGTATAGAAAAGTGGACCGCGCTGTCGCTAACCCGTCGCTAACCCATGGCTAAGGGCTAAAGTGTGTCAGGTTTAGTCTTGGCTGTGCGTCTTTAACGTGGACGGGCCAGAAACGAGGGCAGTGGCAGAAACAGAGAGAAAGAAAGAAGTGTCTCTGAGGACTTTACAGGACGGCTCCGAGAGACTCAGAGCCAGCGCTGCTAAAAATGTCTCCCTCCTACCTTCGGAAAGTGGAGAGGGCGAGTCGTGACCAGATTCTGCTGCGCTGCACATCCAGCACACTGGTTTTTGGTCATTCTTTAGGAGCTTTAATCAGGCTTCTCTCACAACTGTATGTCCTGGATGTGTTTAAACAACTGTGTCCTGATAATTAAGTGTAAATTTCATCAGAAATTAGCCATAGGTGAGTAATATCTGTCTGTATTTAAAACTGTATCAAGATCAGTCAAAGCTCCAGGTCTGTTTCTGATGAGAGAACGATATTGAAACACTGTAACAAAAAGCTCTCTTGGAGTCTGTATAAACTACTAGAAAAATCCCATTTGATTCTCTGATTTTGA
This sequence comes from Gobius niger, assembly GCF_951799975.1. Lineage (NCBI taxonomy): Eukaryota > Metazoa > Chordata > Actinopteri > Gobiiformes > Gobiidae > Gobius > Gobius niger. Next base: position 4,600,112 of record NC_136859.1, read on the forward strand.
GCAGGTTTGGACTGTCCTGAAGTAAGATTGCAGAATGTTTTATTTCTAGTTTCCCCATTAGCCATTCCTCCTGGGGCTCGTATGCAGGACCAGGAGGCACAAGCTGCCAAATTATCATTTTAAGTGTTAAAGCATTAAGTCGCCTAAACACTTCAAATAAGACAAAAACACTTGAAATGAGACAAAAAAGTAAAAGTAAGAAAAATCTGTGTTTTCCCATTCAACACAACACAGTAGAGTGATATGTTTTTCTAAAGCTGATGCCTTTATGCCTCGGCGATGTTTTTGCCGGACTTTTTCGGACGATTTTTCCATATATGCAATACAATCCAAAGAGGTACAGCTTCACCGCGATGTTTCTCTTAACAAATTGAGTGCCAACAACGTTTTTGCGTTTAAAAATATATATTATTACGAAACTAGACACTCTAATACACCTTATTTGTGGTTTTGGCAGCTCTGTGATGAACAGAAGTGAAATAAATGACGATCAAAAACTTGTAAAAAGTTTGTACATTTTATATTATTGTGTTTCTTTTCTTTCTTTTTTGTCTGAGGGGGCGTGGTTTTGTGTAGCGAACAGCTGTAAACCCGACACTTCTCTCTCGCTCTCTGGAACGTTTGACAAAGCAGAGCAGCTTCACATGGTAACAGTTGAGATTATAACATTTCTCTGAGTTTTTAAATGTTCAAAATCGGTCCAAGGATGACTGAGAAACATCCTGTTCAAGTCTTCAATCTGAGAACCAGGCTGTTTAAATGCACACGCCATAAAAAGCGATCAATAACACGCGGTGTTTCAAAACGTGTCAACAATATTGTCGTTGAAAATTGACTTGAAACTGAGATATTTAGGCATTTGCCTCTTCACATAACGTTAGTGTCCGTCCAGAGCGGAGAGAGGAGATAATCAGAAATATCTCCTAGAAAAAATTCTGTGATTTTTTTAATCAAAATTAGCCTCTGTTTAGCTTAGATTTCACAGGAACCGAGGCACGTAGAATTAAACTGTTTTCACCTATGGAGAGCTTAGAGTTTCACCTTTCAAGTGAGCCATAGCATGTGTCCATAGTTATAACATATATATAACACCACACTGTGGTGCTACAAATATCATGAAAAATGGTCTGGATTGTCGGCACAGCTAAATCCCCAAAACAGCGCAGCCTCAATGTGTTAAGATTCTCAATCTAACTCTAAGCTCTTCTAAGCAAAAAAACAGAAGTCTCTATGGCTTTCAGTTCCAGAGATATCAGGCTTCTAGCGGCATGAGATCGGCCGATATTGTGAAGAACCCAAATATCGGCCCGATATATATCACCCTGCCGATTTATCAGTCGATCTCTAAATAAAATGGTCCAACCAGACTCAAAATGAGCACAAATTCCAATAGTTCAAGCACTTTTCAGTCATTTCAGTGATAAAGTTATATAATATATATAGATATAGTGATGTTGTGATTTCAGACACAACCTTTGGTCATAGTATAAACATGGTAAAGCGAGAGTTCAGCCTCAGGCGCTGAGGTTTTAAGGTGAGGCTGAGGGAGCAGCCTGTGCTGGACTGACCTCTCCTTGATGGACATCTGTTTGCTCATGGCGTCGGACTCCGTGGGGGACAGCGGTTCTCCTGGATCCTCCGCCGGGGGCTTGGCGAGGGGCTGGGGGAAGGAGCTGGGCTTGGCGGGCGCGGGTTTGGCCCCGGCCTGACCCGGGTACGGCTTGGGCAGGGTCAGGGGCGGCTGGCTGTACCCCTGAGGCTTGGAGTGGGCGTAGGGTTTGGGGTAGGTGGGCGGGGGCTGCTGGTACGAGGCGGGTTTGGGCTGAGTGGGCGGAGGAGGGTGCAGCGCCGGTTTGGGGAGCGTTTGCGGCGGTTGGGAGGAAGTTTGGTGGTGAGGAGGAGGAGGAGGAAGAGGCTGGCTGCTGGAGACGTGAGAAACGCTCCGGGACGAGACTTTAGCGACGAGCGGCTTCAGAGGCGCCGGGTGGTCCGGGACATCTGCAAAACAAACCATTCAGCATTTTTAGCTTTGTAAAACTTTGATTTTTAACCAAACTAAATTGAGTTACATTAGATTTCATGTTCACTGCAGCTTGTGTGGTATTTCAGGACATGATTATGCACTTTTAAAACATAGCTTTACTGTCATTTATATGCTTTAAAGCTGTATCTGGTATCTTTAGAGTCAATAATATCGTTTATGGCAATATTTCCCTAAATCGAACTCTAAAATTTGCTTTTGTAACAGGCCTAGCACTCCTTGCCTCTTCAACAGAGCACGTTCCTTAAAAGGACAAAAAGACACGAGGGTGAACCGACTCCAGAGCAGGGCTGCACAATATATCGCAATGTTGTATCGCGATATTAGTTGATGCAATATCCGTTTTGCAAGAAGCCACAATATATCGCAACATCACTGAAGTCTTCATCTGACTGAGATCGACACATTGTTTCTGCAAACTCAGCCATAAACAAACTATGCATTGAACTTATAAATGTGTGGAAGTTCAGTTTTAGATAAACATTTATTCAACTTCAGTCTTGTTTTGGTCCTGATGTCGTCTTTCTTTAAAGTGCACATGACATGTTTTAATGCTTTTGAAAATATGACTTCACTAGATGGAAAACATCTGTTGTAAGTAATAATTGTCATTTTATTTCAGTGAAGCAGCAAATTAATAAAGAAATGTTTTTATTTACATGTTTAAGCTGCTGACAGGAAGTGACATTGATAGATGTAAAGTTCAGAGCAGCTTTCATTTCATTTCCTATTGACATAAGATGGTCGGCATGGCAACAGTTTAAAATTGTTTGCCTCTTTCTATGTCACTTCCTGTCAGTGTGCAATAAGGAAGTGGAACTATAAACATCATAAAAATGGTCAAACCAAAGCTGAGTTTTTTTTTTTTTAGCAAAACATGATTGTGTTATCTGCATTTTAACAAAACTGTGTCTAATGTGTCACTTGCACTTTAAATCTTAAAGGAACAGGCCATCGTTTTTACATCCTGAGCTTAGACGAGTTGATGTGTACCTGTCTGGTCTTTGTGCGTGCGCTAAGTCATGCAAAACGACCAAAGATGTTGTTAGCATTTGGCCTCTCCCAACATATTCCTACAGCTCCAAACTGGGGTGAAGTTGGAAACCACCACGCTCTTCACTGGACATAAAGACCAGACAGGTATGGATTAACTCGTCTAAGCTCAGGAAGAACATATCTCAGCATGGAAAAACGGTGGCCTGTTCCTTTAAGATACAATATGCTAAAAAACTAGTTAGTTACAATTTCTGATGAATTAGAATGGAACATGTCGTGTTGAAATGACTTAGTGAAATGTTGCAATGTTATCGCGATATTGCACAGCCGGATCGCCGTATGCTCCAGAGTCTGTCAATCAAACCCTCAGAACTTCTTAATTCTACAGAACAAAAACCAGCTTGGTTAAAATATGACACTTTGCCCAGCGTTGTCACATGAGTCACAGCGATTTTTAGAAAAATAAAACTCTTTGGAGCCAGACTTTTAAGCAGAGTTTGGGAGGTGCAAAGTCTCCATTGGAATCAGTTTAACCAAGTTTGTTTTGGAGTCGCCCCCGGCCACCAGGGGGTGGAATTGCAGCAAATTATGCGCAGACAATTTCAGCAAAACATGCAGCTGAAAGTGTTTTGGTTCATAAATGTAGTATTTTCAATGAAAGACATTTAGATTTACTACAATAATCTCTGCACCAGCGTCACTTATGGACAACCTGCGCTCGGACTGTAAACTTTACACCTCGATATTCTACTTTTTATAATCTCTTCTAATTTTTATCCTATTTTTATTTATTCTCATTTCCATATCGTTATAATTCTGCCCCTTCAGATTTTAGCTTTTACTTATTGTCCATAAGATTCCTCTTTTTTCTACTATTTAACTGCACATTTCCTGCCTGTTTTGCTCACCCTGAGTGATCTCCCTGAGCCGATTGTATCAGGTGAATTTCTTCTTGTGAGATCAATAAAGGATCATCTTAATAATCTTTAAATTTAATAAAGTCGTTTGCTTTGTGGGTCGGCTAAACCTTCCAGGGGCCAAACCACCCAATATCGTCTCGCTCTACTCTCTACAAATACAAGTGTTTGTAGAGCGGCATCTCAGGGCCAGTGGATGTACAGTATGTCGCTGGGAGGGGTGCAGATTTGTCCCCCCCCCCACCCACCCCTTCGCTCTAATGCCTTTAAATCTCCCCCTGACCATGTGCACACAGTGAAAGCCCTAACCCCTGGACTCGCGCTGCATTAACCCCTAAACCAGGTCGCTCCTTTGTGCTCTTCCATTCACTGCTGCCTTTCTGAAAGATTCAGATCAGAAAGAAATAAGGAAAACCCGGTCCAGATGAGGACTAGACCCAGCCCTGACTTAAAGGGACGCCCTGTATCCTCAAAACCAGGCCGGCTGTGCGCAATCTGAAGCCCCCTGTGCCAGACAAAGAGCCATGTGGGTGAATGAATGGGAGAATATGCTAATTAGATGCTGCCCCAGACGTCTGTGCACCTCTCTCTCCATCCCTCCCCTCCCCTCCCTCCCTCACGAGCTCTCTCCGGGAAGGCGAGGAACACCCGTTTGCTGCAGATTTTGGGAAAGAAGTGGTACCTGTGAGTCTTTGCGGAGCGGCGGAGGCGAAGGGAGCGGCCGGTTCGCCTCTCCGCGCTAACGCCGGAGGCTCGTCATGCTGCTGGTGCGGCTGGGGCGGCTGGTGGAGGCTGTGGCGGTCCCTGTCCGAGTGCAGTGAATCGCGGCTCTCCTCCCACTCCCTGGCCCCTCCCGGCACCGGTCTGCTGCTGCTGCTGCTGCTGCCCCGGCCCGGCTCCTCCTGCAGGGCTGAGGAGGAGGAGGAGGAGAGGAGGGGCTGCTGGGGCTGGGGCTCCGGCTGCTCCCCGCTCGGGCTCATGGAGAAGTACTTGGGCGTCCTCTCCTGGTGGCTGATGGTACTGCTGCGAGGAGCGAGGAGGAGATTGCTTAGATTAATGTCTGGGATACGTTTTAATTAGATTTAATTCCAGAGTTCATGTGCAGAGCAGAGAGAGGACAGAAATCTGAACGGCTAAGTCAACTGTAGTGCTTTTTAAAGCCCAAATACTATATTATAATGCCACGAACGGAGAGAAAAATCAGTGCATATTACACTTTTTAAAGATTTGCAAACATTTCATCCAACTGAGGAAGGAGAATTGGACACAAAGGGAAACTTTTGAACCAAAACTGCAGCTGAATATGATTTAGACCAGGGGTAGGCAACGCCGGCCCTCCAGCATAAAACCTTTTTCCCCCTAGAGAATTATGAAGAAACATTTATTCATAAATGAGAGACTAAATACGTGAAAAGGACTCTAAATTGTGGAAAATACTGTCAATATTTTCACATTTCCTCATTAGGTCATATATTATGTGCAAAACTTATATTTGTAGAAAAAGGTGCTTTACTTTGGGCTACAAATGTGTGTTTCGGCCCTTGTTTTTTGGAAATGAAATAAATCGGCCGTCCGTGACACAAACTTGCCGACCCCTGATTTAGACCATGATTTGGGTATTTTCAAAGAACTTATATACAGTAAAAATTGTGGAGAAACATCATAATTTTACAATAAATTTAGATTATATGCCAGTTTGAATCTAATTCAATGCTTTTTAATGTCCCGTGGAACAGGGGTGGATCACGGGGTGGAAAGCAGGGTCAGGGATAATGTCTGCGGTGGCACCACATTTCACAATGTCCAATGTTTATAGCAAAGGTGCAGGCTGAGCCCCCCAAAACTATACGCAAATAGAAGCATTGTCCATAATATAATATATATAATATATGGGGGGTAAATTTAAACATTTGTAAAATGTTTGTAAATATTTAGCTATAAAGTTATAATTCTTTGTCGTGTCAAAACTGAGGTGAGCCTCTGTAAGCAGACGACCACATGACAATGGGGGGGCACAAGGGAGATCCGCCCCTGCCGTGGAAACCCTGATTTCAGTACGAGCTCTAAACAACAACAAGGTCAAAGGGTTTTTAAGCATTATCTGTGGGACCAGGGGCCGATACAGCTCAACGGGAGCGACACAGTTTTGGAACGAAATGTAAGAAAACAGGAAACATAAAATGTCCAAATGTCCTTTCATCATTTTGAATATTGTCTCCACTTCTGGACGCCTTTATGTGACCTTAGTTCATTTGTGCTGAGAGAGATGTTAACCGTAACCTTAAAAGTCCAAAGTTCAGCATTTTGACAGTTACTATAGTTACCACGAGGAACAGAGCGCTGGAAACACTTGGAATAAGAAGAGCACAGTTAGCAAGTCGGCTCGTCCAGGAGCAGGGCCGGACTGGGACTGACCAGGCCAAAATTAGCGTAAATGTGACACTTCCACAGATACATATGCTAACCTCTTACCCCCCGCCTTAACCGAGAGCATTTTCTCCAGTTCGGCTTTACCCAAATCCAAAGGCTTCTTGACTGGAGAGCAACACTGTAACGCCTCATTTGAAAGATAAAATCTAGAAAAGTGATGGTAACTTTTGCTGCATTTTTGTCATGTTTTTGTTTCTTTTTCATTACTCATTACTTCTTTTGTAGCTTTTTGGCGTGTTTTCGTCACTTTTTTGTCACCTTTTTGTCACTTTTTTGTCGCTTTTCCAGCACATTTTTGTTTTTGGATGCTTTTCCTTTAAGCTTTTAGATTTGGGTAAAGCTCGGTTACGCCAGGGGGTTAAGGGTAAGGTAAAGTGAGGGGCGGGACCGGTGGCCCCAGATCCAGTGGCCCTTCTGTGCTCTTATGGCCAGTCCGCCCCTGTCCAGGAGACCTTTTCAGAGTCCGTTAGCCGGTTCAATGCATTCTCCCTATAGCCGTTAGCATTAGCCACCAAACATCGCAAACTACAAACGATCCAGATGTTTTCAGCTGTTGTCAACCCATCGACCACATTTAGGTCAGAGTCTTGTTAGAAATCATTAATGAAAGTACAGACCTTTCCAGACCTTACTTTAGTTACAAGTTAACATCTAAAAGTGACCTCTGAGCTAAATGCTAACTTTTCATGGGTCATTATCTTGTAATATGTTAATGATAAAGAGAAATTGCATAAATACCATGAAAAGGATGAAAAGTACCTTGACATTATTTATTTATTTGGTTGGGACGGTGCCTGTTAATGAATATACCTGGGTCTCACGCATGTAAACAAGCCACACCGGATCGTAGCCCATGCACACTCACTCTCATTCTGGTCTATTGTACATGTTTTAGTCGTAGGATTCTAGTTAAGCCATCGGACTCGAGGGCTTTCACCTCTTGAGCGCCCTCTCCTGGTAGGCGCCGGCGTTGGCCGTCGGCGGCGGCTGGTTCGGGAGGTAGGACGCGGCGTGATGGAGGCGATCGTCGCGGGGATCGCCTCTGTCGCCCGTCACCGTGGCAACCGAGGCTTTGGACGCGACGGCGGCGACGGACCGGACCAGCGAGGCGGACAGCGGCTCGAGGCGCACCTCCGCCTCCTGTTTGAGCTGGAAACAAAGACGAGGATCAGACGCGGCGACACACACGAAACAGCAGGAACAAAGGAAGTGCATTTGACAGGTTTATTCAGCCGTTTGTTTGTTAATTAAAGGAACTACATCAGATTTGTTTGGTTTATAATAATGACAGTAAAGGTAATATATAAGAGAATATCAAAATTGTGTTGGATATTCGAGTGTTTCCCCAATGTCAAGAAATGGGGGTAAAAAATCTGGAAATAAATGTAAAAAAATAGGGGTCAGGAATTTGGGGGGAAATAAAAAAATAAATAAAAATATAAAAAAGAGAGAAAAATGTGGGAAAAATCAAATTGACGGAAAAAAAAAAGAAAAAATGCGAAAAAATAAAGAATTGGAAAAAAAATAAAAAAATAAATAAAAATAAAAAATTTAAAAAAAATACAAATAAAAAATTGAAAAAAAAAATTGATTTTTTTTTTTTTTTAAATTAAAAAAAATTTAAAAAAATATTTGAAGAAAAATTGAAAAAATAAAAAAATTGAAAAAAAAAATTGAAAAAAAATACAAATAAAAAATTTAAAAAAAATTTTTGAAAAAATTTGAAAAATTGACAAAATAAAAATAAAAATTGAAAAAAATAAAATAAGAAAAGATGAAAAGATAATCTACAATGATAATAGTCCTGAAATAAAATAAAAAATAAACCAACTTTTCACCCACACTGTATAAAAACTACTAAAATAAAGCAACGGCCAATATAAAAAATGCATCCCATGTAATAGGACACCCCGCCTTTGGATGGGAGACCGTTTGGTAACACCAGGAAACCTGGCGAATGTAGTGAGTGAGTGGTTGGTTGGTGGTGGTCAGAGGAGCCGATGGCGCAGACTGGTTGCCTCACTTCCGTCAGTCTACCCCAGGGCAGCTGTGGCTACAATAGTAGCTTACCACCACCGAGTATGGAGTGAATGAATAATGCAATGTAAAGTCTCTGAGTGTCCAGAAAAGCGCTGTATAAAAACGCTTTTCTGGACAAAAATCGCTTTTTAAGCACAAAAACCAGACCTGATACAAAAAAGTCATTTTCAGATTCTGTGTTGCAAAAATGTTCACATAAAGTATTTCTTTCACAGGAAAAAGAAAAATCATCTAAAGGAAGAAATGACATAAATCAACTTGAATTAAGAGATGAAATGATTGTGATTTTGGTCTCGTCTTGGTCTCAATAGAATAATAAAAAAAAACTGTTATTGCCAATGGAACAAGTAAATTTTTTCTTAATTAAGATTATTTTTGCATTATTTCAAGTTAAAAAAATATATTGTTACTTTGTCTGGTTTCAATGATTTCTGCTTGTTCCATTGGCGTTAGCATATTTTATCTTATCTTGTATTAAACAAATTCAACATAAAGAACCTTATTTCAAGTGATTTTAAGTCATTTATTTCTTAAAGATGGTCATTTTTCCAGTGTCGTCTGTCAGATGCACTTTATTGCAGGAGCAAAGACACATTTTATTCTGCACAATCAAAAGGAGCCTCTTTAATCTACTGAATAACATTACGACCACGATAATCACCGGTGGCCTAATGTTATGCGCTGCACAAAGTAAACATGCACGTTTCAAACTTTGGGGCGCACTCGTGGCCCCAACAGTCCCGCTCTGACCCATGCTTGTATCGGGAACAGTCAAGCATGTACGAGCGACAGTCCCAGAGCCAAACAAGCTTCACCAAGCACCGCCTAAAGCCACAGCTCCAGAGTGCACGGCTGGACGACACCAAAGCACCAGGGTCTTACATGTGCCACGCCCTGAGGAGGCTCTACGTCTCCGTTAGGGACCGCCGACGGGCCAAGAGGCTCGGCTTCCTGTGAGGAACCACACGCAAAAGTCACACACACTTTCACATTTTCTTCTTCTGTTGAGTTTCGTACACTCTTCTCTTCTTGTTCTTGCTAAAAAAAATGTTACTGATTTCCATGTGATTGATCCCAAAGTCACAGTATATGGAAAACATGCACTGAACCTCCATTTGCATCATTTTTGATACATGAATTTCGACATAAACTTTCAGTATACAACTTGTAATGCAGACATCCATCCACCAGGGGTCAGTAACTAATGCCCCAAATAGATATTGTTCATCCAATTACACAATGGAAATATTTTTTTCACTCAAACTTGGCTGTAAATACTGTTTAAGTGGTGCTAGCCCGCAGTTAGCTTTGCCCGTTAGCCTGTTAGCTTCTTCTTCGTGATTCCATTAGTGTGTATTTGGGCCTCAGACCCGTAGGCTGCGAAGTTGCAATTGTGTTTTTCAGACACCAGGGGAGATGAAAGACCTCCCGATCATCCCCCCAGAGGGACTACAGAAAGGATTTATTAAGGTAAACATGTAACTTAGTGCTGCTTTAAGGTGAGAAAAACGTTTAAAATTCTGATACTTCAAAAGGAGTGTTTGGAGAAGTGATGCAGTGTAAACATTAGAGAAAATTATACAAATTAAACTCACATAGTAAGCAAAAAAAATTGTCAGAAGGTTGAAATAAACCTTCCATTTCACAGGGTTAATAACTACAAGTGTTTTAGCTTTGAAGCTAAAGGCTAACGTTAATTTAACGTGAACAAAAGGTAAAATAGCAAAATAGCACCATCATCTGAACACATTTTTATGGAAAATAATCTGTTTAATCTTCATTAAAGTTTTCTTCTTTTGTTTTTAATTTACGTTAAATGTAGCAGAGTTACTTTGAGTTACTTTGGCAACATATAAACAGAAAATAGTAATAAAGCCACCGAGCAAAAGTGCACTCAAAGATTTCCTACTCATTCACTTTCCCCCGAGTTTTGTTTTAACAACGTTAGACACACAGCAGATCTTAGTTTGGCATTTTTCATACATTTTAATGTACTTGTAACTCGAGTTGAATAGTGTAATAATAATATGTTATATTCCTTAGTTACTGAAAAACATTTTTTGCAACTCATTACTTTTGCAAGACGAGACCCCAACACTGGCTGCGATGTCATCTGCATAACCCACATAAAATACATAAAAGAATTGTTTGCCCAGACCGGGTAAAAGTACCTTCAGAGGTCAATAATAATGATGTCACTGATTATCAAAGGTATAGGACATTTGTTAAATACCTGCTGGACCTCGCCCTGAGTGATGGTCAATAACAATGATGACACTGATTATCAAAGGTATAGGACACTTGTTGAATACCTGCTGGACCTCGCCCTGAGTGATGGGCTGCGTCTGGAAGCGAGCGTTGGCTCTCCTCTGCCGTGTGTCTCTCGTTCCCTCCGCCGGCAGATTCACCGGCAGATTCTCTGTCACGGCCAGACGGTTAAACAAAGCCATCTTCTCGGAGAGGGTCAGAGTGGACAGGTCCGGTTCATCCGGGAACATGAATCCCTCAGGCCTCGCGGGGTGGGGCTCCGGCGGCTCCGCGGTGGGGTCTGGATAGGCCTGGGCACTGGGGGCAGGAAGAGAGACTCAGTTTGTTTCACAGAGAGGATGTTCACGCTTTAACCCCTTAACTCCCACCTGAACTGAGCACATTTTCTCCAGTTTGGCTTTACCCCAGTCCAAAAGCTTCTGGAAAAAAATCTGGGAAAATAGCAACAAAACTGAGACGAAAACAATGATAGAAATGTGACAAAAAAGTGAGAAAACATTGACAAAAAAGTGACGAAAAATTGATGGAAAAGTGGCAAAAATGTCACAAGAAATTGACAAAAAATGGATGAAAAAAAGGACAAAAATGTGACAAAAAATGTGACAAAAAAATGACAAAAATGTAACAAAAAATGACTAAAATTTGATTAAAAAAAATTGACGAAGAAAATGTGACAAAAAATGACCAAAAAATGACAAAAATTTGACAAAAAAATGCCAAAAATGTGACAAAAAAAATGACAAAAATATGACAAAAATATGACAAAAAATGACAAAAATTTGACAAAAATGAGTTGAATACCCAACAAAAAAATGATGGAAAAACGTGAGGAAAAAGATCCTCTCGGTTCAGGTGGGAGTTAAGAGGTTAAACTGTGCTGAACCCACTGTGATCATGACTTATAGCATTTGCTTGTGTAACTTTTAAGTGTTTTTTTCTTTTTTAATTGGTGATTTTTGCAGAATGGTTCAGTTGAAGCCACGAAGAAGCCTCTCCATGTTAAAGCTGCAGTATTGGTATATTTAAAAGCGTCCGTGACTGAAACAGGTGTGTTTTTGGCGAGGGTTTAACTTTGCATTAAGGTTAAAGGTTAAAGGTTAGGCGTGAGTGGTCAGGGGGTGAAGTGGGCGGTACCTGAGGTGAAGGGTGTGGTCGGCTGTGGGACTGGGAAGCCGCTGCTGTGAGGGCTCTGCGTCGCTGAAGGAGCAGAGGGAACAGTGCAGTCACTCGGTGGAGAAGACGGGGTTAAAGGTTCAAACATTAAAGGGATATTTCAGGATTTTTGACATAGGGCCTCATTTCCTAGTTATCCAGAGTGTTGCTGATTTATGGAGATATTTTTTTGTGTAATTCATGCAGTTCTTATGTTTGAAGAGTTTCGTGGTGCTAGGCTAGCGCAAGGCTAGTGCATTTCTATGGTATCAGCTAGCCTGCATTAAAAACAGTCTGACCCGCTCCACAGTGCACCTGAGGCACATCATTAAGATTAATTTTGTTATCATGAGCACTAATCAGTCAATACAATACCTTTCATGAATAAATGCAGAGTGTGTTATGTATCATTCATGCACATTGACACAAAGTAATGGGTTGTGATGATGATGATGATGAATAACAGTAATACTAACATGGTTATAAATAAGGCATAAGAAAAACAATTATACACTTGTTATGAAGTGCAACATACTGTGATTGTTGACTTAATGTAATGCATTGTTGCATTTGTTGTAAATATGTAACCGACTTAACTCAATTACTTAGTAAGACAAAAACAACTAAACATTGTTATTGTTGCAACCACATTATTAAAGTGAATAGGGGGTGGGAGTTAACCTCTCCTACCCTAATCAAAAAGCTTCTTGGGGAAAAAGCACCAAAACAGCCACAAAAAATGAGAAGAAAACAAGGATGTAAATGCAACAAAAAATGTGACAAAAATTCCACAAAAAAGTGACAAAAATTCAACAAAAAAGTGACAAAAACTCAACAAAAAATTGACAAAAATTTAACAAAAAAGTGACAAAAACTCAACAAAAAAGTGACAAAAATTCAACAAAAAAAGTGACAAAAATTCAACAAAAAAGTGACAAAAACTCAACAAAAAAGTGACAAAAACTCAACAAAAAAGTGACAAAAACTCAACCAACAAGTGACAAAAATTGAACAAAAAATTGACAAAAACTCAACAAAAAAATGACAAAAATGTAACTAAAAAGTGACAAAAATTGAAAAATAAGTCAATTTAAAAAAGCAACAACGCGAGGAAAAAGATCAGTTTTGTGGGTCTTAGCTTTCAAATGAGGTGTTACACAGGCCTATAGCAAAAGACGACTGCATGCATTCGGTTTAAGGCGGGTGGTAAGAGGTTAATAAGCTTGTCTTTTTCCCCACTCCTTTTCGATCTGGTGTTATAAGTGATTTGCCTCAGGTGCTCTGTGGAGCGGGTCAGACTGTTTTTAAAGCAGGCTAGCTGATACCATAGAAATGCGCTAGCCTTGCATTAGCCTAGCGCCACGAAACTCTTCAAATATAAGAACTGCGTGAATTACATAAAAAATATCTCCAGAAATACAGCAACACTCTGGATAACTAGGAAATGAGGCCCTATGTCAAAAATCCTGAAATATCCCTTTAAAGCTTTTCAGAGAGTGGAGAACAGTGAAGTTATTGCACAGGATTTTTACGGGTGATAAAGAAACGTACGCAAAGGGGTCCCACAAAACCTAAACGCATCGGAAACAACAAATCCCGTCGGCTTGGAAGTCGTGCACGTGCAAACATGTAGATCCGGTGGCACAGACTCACTTTGCGGCGTCCACCACCTCTCTGTTGGTGACCGGCTGGGTGTGGGACCGGTCCTGGACTCTGCGCAGGCGTCGGTCGACCGCGGCGTTTCGAGAGCGCGGTTTGGGCACGCCTCCCTCCGACGTGCGCTCCAGCTCCTGCACCGGACCACACAATCAGAACAGATCGGCTTCTACTACGCACAGGACAAAAATGTGGAGAGAATAAAAGAAAGGTTTACCCTGAACAGTGATCTTTTGGCGGCCACGCTCATCTTGGCTCGTTCGTCCAGTTTTTCTTCGTCTGCCGGAAAACAAGAGAGACGAGCGTTCATTCATTATTCAACTTAAACTGAAACAGATCTGGAAGGAAGAGTGCCTTGGTTTTAATAATCCACTAATGTTGAGCCTTTATATTAGTGACGAGGCCCTTGAACTCAGGATATTTCAACAAAAAACAGCCTCACAACTATCATAGGCACAACAGGTCCAAAAGGTTGCCTCTTAAAGCAGAACTAAGTAACTCAGCGCCACTGCAGGTGTCGTAGTATGTTGTGGTTTTTTTACTCATTAATTGTCCGTTAGAGTAAATACTATGCTGACAGAAAAGACAAAGAGACAGAGGGATATTAAATCATAGAAAAGGTTAAATCATCGACTGGACTGGGCTTTAAATGGACCTTGAGATTCATTTGAAACTCCGCAAAGTCAGAGAGATTCCTCACCTTCTCCGTCCTGCAGCTGCACAGGACTTAACCTTCCCCTAAAAGAAGAAACACATGGATGAATAAAAGCTTGGTTAAAGACTTTTGCTCTGTCTCCACACTGCCCCCTGCTGACCGGTCGGACTCCAGCCTCTCGGCGGAGGTGATGGGTTGTGTGCGGTGGCGTTCGGACGTGCGGCTGTCTCCGGGAGTGATGTAGCGCCGCGGCCTCCTGCCCCCTCTGTCCGCCGCCTCCGCCCCCGCCGCGGGCCCTCGCTCCACCTCCGCGGACGAGGGGTCGGCCTTGGTCTGGTCACTGAGGGAGGGGACAGTCAGAGGGGGGGGTCAGACAGGTTATGCTCTTAATCGGACGCTATTCACTTTGTAACGCTAACGAATGCAACAACTGAGTGAGTTCACAAGTTCAAAGTAACATAACAACGCAAAACAAAATGGCGGACAATTCTTGCAAAACAGCATTATCTTAAAGGGAGGGTATGGAGCCTGGACAGAACTTGCTGGCTTTTTGATTGGACAATAGGTTGCGTTCACATGACGTCACAACATGATTCCTATTCCTAAAACTAACAAAACAAAGACTGTTATAAAGTCCAGTGTCTTCTCTTTCAACACATATGAATTAAAGGGGGAGTATTATGCAAAATTGACTTTTTCAAGCTTTACATCATGTTATTATATCATTCCCTCATTAAAAACATGCCTGAAGTGTTGCCTTGGCCCATTCACGTATTTTTGGGTAATCTGTAAAAACTCTGATGGCAGCCATCTTGGGGATAGGTTTGCCTGAGTCCTCCTAGGAACGCCCCCACCTCCTGGAGACGCCTCCGAGCTTTCGTCACCAGCCGAGTAACCAACCACTGCTCCTCAGCAGAACCCCCTCCCCACTGATGCCACAGACAGCATGTGGAGGGGGCGTGTCGGAAAGGCTCAGAGGTTCTTAAAGAGACAGAGGCCTATTTCAAGACATTCGCTACAGCCATTTTGAGAGAGCAATTTTATACAAGGCAGTTATTCTAATTTACTGCATTTACAGACCAACAGAAGGTTTCGTCATCATTGTAGTGTGATATAGACTGCTGCTATGGCTGTCTCATAGGGCGTCCAAAAGTGGAGACAATATTCAAAATTCTGAAAGGACTTTAAAGCAGTACTAAGTAACTTGTGCCCCTAGAGGCCATAAGCGCCACTGCAGGTGTCGCAGAATGTTATGTTTTTTCACTCAAACTTGGCTGTAAATACTGTTTTAAGTGGCATTAGCCCGCAGTTAGCTATGCACATTAGCCTGTTAGCTTCTTCGTGATTCTATTAGTGCGTATTGGTGCTCCGGGTCGGACCAGGGAAATCTACATGTGTGGTTTTCTGGCCGGAGACTCCAGGGGGAGATGAAAGAACCCCCAATCATTCCATTAACACTTGTATTACCCCCAGAGGGACTACGGGAAGGATTTATTAAGGTAAACAAGCTACTTAGTACTGCTTTAAGCCAGAAGACGAATGTGGCAGATTAATCCAATCACTTCCCAATAATGACCAGGGAACATTTTCTGTTTGGACATGTCTTTCTCATTGAGTGTGTTAACATGCACTGGAGTTTCCCGGTTTGGCCAATATTGGGAGTTTTTAATACTCCGGTTTTGTCTTTGCTCATATAAACCCGGTTTTCCGATAATAGGAACCCAAAATCAGCGGTTTCCCTGAGATTCTCCAACAATAACCGTCATATACGAACTTCTAGAATGTCGTGAACGCAGCCTATCGGCGGTGGATGAGCTTCGGAAACCAAACCAAAGAATCTAAACATGGACAACCTTCTGCCTGCGAAATGTTTTTGTAATTTTGAAGAAAGTTTCAGACACGGTAACGCTACAGACACATCGTAGGTAAGGATGAAATATATATTACCAGATCTCTTGCATACCCCACCTTTAAGACTTTAATGCTAGCATTTCCACAGTGTTAGTATCCACAAACTACAAACAATCACAGCATTCGAAAAGAAAAGCCCAATAAAATATCAAGATGTGTTGAAAATGATAAAAAAACATGATTTCAAAGTCACATGTCTGATGATGTTTGCAAAAGGTTTCAGTCCAACAGGTTTCCCTTCATAGACTAGCTCTAAACCCATCATCTGAACTTTGTAGATCGCTGAAGCTGTCGAAGCTTCTTGGAGGAGATGACGGCTTAAGAACTTCTGTCTATGACGGAACATAATCACGCAAACAGAGCACACAAATGTAAGAAGCAACAAACAGTGGGGTGAAAAAGGCGCCCTGGATCAAAATTTCCATCAATGTGAACAATGAAGCAACGGGAAGATGAAATGATCTCCAAAAGGGATGGAGTTCTAGATGAGACATTCAAACAACATTAAAAAATCAATAGTTTTCGGTTCATTTGGAGTAAAAAGGGCGCAGAACTTCTTGAGTGTTAAGCATGGAAGTTGAAATCTCCTAGTCCTGGATCACTTTCGTAAGGAAGAACGGGCAAAGACCCTTCAAACTGGAGCTGAAAGTCTCTTGGCTTCTTAGAAAAGCGTTTAAAGCCGTGGCCTTTTGTACGTCTCTCTGGAAAAGATCTGTAACTTCATTCCTTTTGGAGATTATTTCATCTCCCCATTGCTTCATTGTTCAGACATTTGGATCTGGGGGTGCCTAAACTTTCAAACCCACTGACACACCTCCTTACGTCATGCAGTCTTTTTCCGTCAACACAGCACAACCAAACCGCCAATCCCATGCCGCTTCTGAACCTACAGCTCCGGCTTCCTGTTGGCGTTCTCCAAATACGAATGCCGGAGCTGCGCCACCGACACCCTTGTATCCAGCGTGCCCACCTCCCCGTTAGCCAGCCCCGACGCGGGCACCTCCCTTCCCGCCGCCCGCTCCATCCGGTACATGGTGGAGGCCTGGCTTATCCCGATGTCCGACATGGAGCGGGTCCGCACTTTGGGCTTCAAATCCAGGTTTCGGCTCCTGCTTTGGGCCACCTGCGCACCTTTCGGTAAGTACTCTTCAGGGAGCTCTTGCCTCAGCTCCGGTTGCTCTATCTTTTGCCAATTTTGCAGCTCCAATTCTTCCATCCGCAGTTTGGGCTCTTTCTTCGGCGGCTCCTGGATCGCCTCCGCTTGATTGGGACGCTCTTGCCTCGGCTTTGCTTCTTGTTTCGACGCTCGCGACTCCTCGTGCTCCTTCGCTTGGACACTTTGCTGTCTCCTCCGCGCTTCAGCTCTGTCTAAAACAGCCATTGCTTCTTGTATATCCACGACCTGCTGGTGCTGCCTCGCCTGCACGGGCCTCATCACTTTGTCTTCTTGACTTTCAACATTCGCGGCCGGGAAAGTCCTCCCGCGCTCCCTTCTTTCGACCTGCCGTTCCCTTCCTCTCTCCCGAACCCTCGCCTCCCTCGCTTTCTCGACGTCCTCCTCGTCGTTGCGCCCGATTCTTCTCCGCTCCGGGCTGTAGCTTTGCCAGTCCATTTCCTCAAGGCGCCCCCTGCTGTGCGTAGCCGTAGTGGCGGTGGTTGTGGTTTCGTCGGTGCTCTTCTCCCGTTTGCGGATTTCCGAGGGCAGCACGGCTTTGCGGCTTTTCAGCAGCCCCTCCGTGTGCGGCCCCTCTTTCAAAGCTTGTCTGGCCTCCGTCCTCGCTTCCCTTTGTGCCGCGTAGATTTGATCGGCGCTCGGCCTCCTCCTGGGCACCTCCGGGGGGGGTCCCGGGGGTTGCTTGGTTGTCGTCGCAGGGGCTGGGGCGGGTGCGGCCAGGTAGGTTTCGGTCCCAGCAGGGGGATAGAAGTGGGCGGCAGGATGGTGACCAGGACTGGGCTGGGGCTGGTGGAAGGTGCGGTGTGGGGGGACCTCGGAGGGGTACTGGGGGGTGGATTGCAGGGCTGTTGCCTGGGTGCGGGGTGTGGGGTGTAAGGGGTCATGTCTGGAGAGGGATGGGTCATGTCTAGGGAGGGAGGGGTCATGTCTGGAAAGTGAGGGGTCATGTCTAGGGAGGGAGGGGTCATGTCTGGAGAGGTAGGGATCATGTCTGGAAAGGGAGGGTTCATGTCTGGAAAGGGAAGGGTCATGTCTGGAAAGGGAGGGGTCATGTCTGGAAAGTGAGGGGTCATGTCTGGAAAGGGAGGGGTCATGTCTGGAAAGGGAGGGGTCATGTCTGGAAAGGGAAGGGTCATGTCTGGAAAGGGAAGGATCATGTCTGGAAAGGGAAGGGTCATGTCTGGAAAGGGAAGGGTCATGTCTCAAGAGGGAGGGGTCATGTCTGGAAAGTGAGGGGTCATGTCTGGAAAGGGAAGGGTCATGTCTGGAAAGGGAAGGGTCGTGTCTGGAAAGGGAAGGGTCATGTCTGGAAAGGGAAGGATCATGTCTGGAAAGGGAAGGGTCATGTCTGGAAAGGGAATGGTCATGTCTGGAAAGGGAAGGGTCATGTCTGGAAAGGGAAGGGTCATGTCTGGAGAGGGAGGGGTCATGTCTGGAGAGGGAAGGGTCATGTCTGGAAAGGGAGGGATCATGTCTGGAGAGGGAGGGGTCATGTCTGGAAAGGGAGGGATCATGTCTGGAGAGGGAGGGGTCATGCCTGGAGGGGGAGGCGTCATGCCTGTGGTGGGAAGGGTCATATCTGGGGTGGGAGGGGTCAGCGTGGTGCCGGTCCGGACTCCAGTCGGGGGGTCGCTGGGCTGGGTCTTCCCGGTGCAACCGCTCCCTCGCACGGATTCTTGGGGAGAGGAATTTGTACAGTGAAATGACAGTTCTATACAAGACCTCAGCTGTGTTGCTAAAAATGGGTTACGAACACTAGATGGTGTGAAGGGCCATGGATAAAGATGTGTCATTACAACAGTTATTACAGTTCATCATAGGTTATTACATGCTATGGCTACTATTACCACTACTATAAATAATAACAAAAGTAGCCATAGGAAAATCCATCTTGGGCCTTTCAAAATGGATTTTCGTTTCCACATTTTGAGACTTAGCTGTGATTGGCTAAAACGAGGCACGCTTCGTCCAATCAGCAACAAATAACCTTGTTGTTAAATGGCTAAACATTAATAATAAATTTGCTTGTTATAAAATATACATCTTAATCGTTGGTCTTGACAACTTCCAAAATACACAAACAACACTGGAAATAAACAACTATGGTTAATCTTTATTGTCCCTATTAGAAAGTGTTCATCTTTATTTGCCTCAGCAACTTCACATCAATGCTTTGAGGCACCTGTCAGGAGAAACTTTTACAGCTCAGATCACGCTGTCACTGCCTTACCCTTACAGTTATGAGGTTGACCGATATGGGTTTTTCGGCCGATGACGATATTTTGGGGATTTTTATTGGCCGATATTTTTGACAGATATTTTTTCGAAATGTCTATACGTTTGTTAAGTGTGACGCCAAGACTTCCACTTCCGGGTACTAGCAGACTGGCAAATATGCGAGAAAAAAACATTAAAAAAACAACCATCACTATTTCTGAAACTCAGCAGAGAGTTACTGAACCTACTTATTTCTCAGACTCATTTGCAAAAATGCCGCACCTACTGCTAGAAAAGTAATATTTACTAAAGTCACTACTTCCGGGGTTAGCGTAGCTGCTGCGCCGTTAGCATTTATCTCCGCTAACCCGGATGTATCGATTTTGGTAAATATCACTTTTATAGCAGTAGGTGCAGCATTTTTAGCTAATGGGCCTGATAAATAAGTCTGTTCAGTAACTCTCTGTTGAGTTTCAGAAATATTGATGTGGTATTAAAGACTTTTTTGTAGTTTCTCGACCCGGAAGTAGAGCTGTGACGTCACCACTTAACAAACGTGAGTTCGGGAATGTGATGTCATATCGCTAAGCATTGTGGGATTAGCAGCAATTGTAAACTAATGAAGAAGTTAAAATACTGTTATTGTTCACATTAAAACACTTGGACACCACAGTGAGTTCATCAGCAGTAACTCAGCAGCTCACGGAGTTGTTCCACGGCTTTGTTCTCCACTTTTTATACTGTTTTTAGCTAATGTTAGTCAATGGAAACGTATGCTAACAGCTGCAAAGATGGTGGATCTCCATGGTAACTGTGGAATTTCCCGAACTCTATAATCCTGTTAAAACATAAATACTCCTGCAGTAGCCGATTTCATTTTATTATTTTAGGTGATTCTATCATAGTTTTTGTCCTAGCTTCGATTCGCTGCCGTTAGCATTAGCATACTGTTGCTAGCCACTCAGCGATTGAATTCTCCAGGTTCTGTGCTTCAAAATGACACGCAGCATGACCATGTTGACTGAAGTTTAGTGAACTTATACTAAACAAACGTGCGGCTAATTAACAAACTTGCGGTTAACCAGTTTGCAATGTTTCTCTGTTTCCCCGAGGTTTAGGGAGTTGTGGGAGGACTCGTTTTAAAGGCCTGACTTCGCTCTTTCCAATGCAAATGGAAACCTCTATCACTTTCGGTCTATCACTTGCTTTTATCGGCGCAGATATTGCAAAATCCTCAAATATCGGTCGACCTTGCAATCCTTGTGAACATAAGGAGTTATATTGATCCTCTTTTCTTCACTACAAACACATTCCCCTTTATGTTACAATCTAAATCTGCGGAGGGAAAAGAGAAGCTCAGGAGAAAGCAGCTCTGGCATTAGTTATGAAAGAGCGGAGTGACGCTGACCCCATGAGCTGTGGGTCACTGAAACTTCACCACCTCCAAGACCGACCACCCAGAGAGAGAACAGAGAGAGAAGAGAGAGAGGAGAGGGCAGGGAGAGAGAAAAACCACCTCAAATGTGGATTACCAGGCTGGGAAAACGATTTTACGGACATTAGTCATTTATTGTATCGTTTGGCATTTAAAAGTCACGGCAAAAATGATCGGAAAACTTACGAGCAGTGTTAATATAGACGACATGGAGTTTTTCTTTAGTCCTTTCTTTTTATTTTTACTTAGAAAATGAAGATATCTAGACAATTAAGTCGTGGTTTTAGTCTTGTTATGTACTTTTCATTGAGTTTTAGTGTCATTTTAGTCAGTGAAATGATCACTTTGACTAAAAATATTGAAGTTGGCGAAATTAACACTGCTCAAAAGCCCCCAAAAACTGAAAATACAGGGGAAAAGATGGAGATTAGAGTTGTATGTGGAACATGGAGTCTACTGGAAGGAGTTAGAGAAGGAACAGCGCGGGAATGTTTTGGATCTAAAGCAGGACTAAAGAGGGTTTTGAATGGGATCTAGGTGGGACTACAACAGGACCACAGACAGTACCTCAAGGGCCAGGTGTCGATTGACTCGGCCTCTGAGTCTGTGAGGGACCAGTCGCTCTTTGAAAAGGCGCCCAAGCTACGGACAATGGCAGTTGCATGTCAGAATATGTCTGTGTCATCTATAGTTCCATGCAATCCAGGGGAATATCCACATTCTGAAGTAAACTGGACAAAACGGGCAACTTTTGAGCAAAGGATTGTGGGCAATTTCAGCCAAAACTGCAGTGGAAAGTGTTCTAGACCTTAAATCTTGTAATTGACAAACTTATGTGGTAGAAAATAGTGCAGTAATGCCAATATTTTCAAGAAACTTCAATCAAATACCTGTTGGATTCAAATGTAATGATTTCTAATGACATTTAGGGTGCGGTCTTGATCTCGACTTGGCGACGTTATACAGGACCAGGAGCAGGGCCGGTCCTGGGCTTAGGAGACCTAGGCAGCCAACTATCTGCTGGAGGTGCGCCAAATTGTGATTTAAAGGAACAGGCCACTGATTTTGCATACTGAGATATGTTCTTGCCTGAGCTTAGACGAGTTGATGCGTACCTGTCTGGTCTTTGTGTGTGCCCTCAGTCACGCAAAACAACCAAAGATCTTATAGCATTTGGCCTCTCCCAGTACATCCCTATAGCTCCTAACGGGGTGAAGTTAGAAGCGACCAATTTCTTCCACGGGCACAAAGACCAGACAGGTACGTATCAACTCGTCTAAGCTCAGGTAAGAACATATCTCATTATGGAAAAACGGTGGCCTGTTCCTTTAACCCGATAAGGTCACTGCTTCCACCATCTACAACTTCGCCGACTTTTAGATAACTTTGGAACAAAAAGTCTTGCAGCCTTTTGTGTCGGTAACTAGAGGTTTCCAGCTTTCAAACAAGTCCTCCCTGGTCTTGGTCGTGTAATGAGTGCGCAAAAGACCAATCTTGCATCAGTGTTAATTTCGTCGACTAAAATATTTAGTCTTAATTTTAGTCCAAATGATATTTTTGACGACTAAAATTGGACTAAAACTAAAATAAAAGTTTTTCATGAGACTAAAACTATGATTAAATTGTCCAGATATTTTAGTCGACTAAAATAAGACTAAATAAAATGAAAGGGAGAGACTAAAATCATCCAAACTTCTATTGACCGTCTGAAAGAGCCTCAGATCATGTAAATTCACACAAGGATCAGCTCTGAGCTTTGTTCATGTGGAGCAGCTCCATGAAGCAGAGGAACAAGATTGAATATGATTATAATGAATATTATCAATGCAAAGTCGACTAAAATTTACGTGCAATTTTAGTCGACTAAAACTATACTAGATATTTTTTTGACTAAAACTAGACTAAAGTCGAATTACATTTTCGTCAAAAGACTAAATAAAAATATGTTGTCAAAATTACACTGTCTTGCATAGGGTACCAAACTGGCTAGGCCTGGCCCAGTATGGAACAACCTTTTTCCTCCGACGGACCAGACTTTTTCTGTACTGGTGTTTCCGCCTGTTTGATACCAGTGATATATTGTCTTTCTCTTTGGACTCGGACAGTGTTTAACTCACAGTGGGATGAAGTTTATAGTTTGTCCCATGAGAGCTTAACCAGGATTTAGCCTAAACGCTGAAGGAACTACATAAGACTCCAGCCTTATGTAGTTCATAATGATCATGACATCATGATTATGACGCTCTATGGAACGTTTTGTCGAAGCGCAGCAGTTCTGTGGATGCAAGATGGCCGCCTCATCAAGACCAATGCTGTCCTTGCGCTACATGGAAGACCTGAAGTCCTTTGAAGTCTAAATTTTGGCACAATTCATTCAAAGCTTTTTAGTTTTCATTGCACCAAGAAAATCCTGATTTGTTTTACATTTTAAATCTGTAATACTAGTGAGAAATTGAAGACAATGATTTAATTCTAATACATTTCCTTAATAAGTACTAATTCTGATGCAGCTTTCTTTCCAATAAACACTGATGCCATCTATGTAGGACACTATGTCACAGCTTAAAGTTACGTAATGCGGTCTTTAAATTGCCTGCTGGATATTTAATCCCTCTCCTCCTCCACAGTGACCCCAGTGCCCCCCCCCACTGCGCCCCTGAGGAGCAGCCTGTGTGGACCTTTCCCCGGTGAACAGCATGAAACTGGAGCAGTCGGTGCAGGCGGGAAACATTTATAGAAACATCTTGTGAACAGAGACATAAAGGTGAAGCGTAGCAGAATAAAAACATGTTCTGTGTGGAGAGAAAACTTCATCTGTTGCTTTAGTCCTTTAGTTTTTTTATGCAGTGGTGACTTGTGGTAAAAGGTGCAGTATTCGTGACTCACCCCTGTCTGTTGAGGATACTCTGCGCCTGCTGCTCGATGAACAGGTCTCCGGGTGAAATGCCGTAGCGCGTGGACGGCAGTGACGCTCTCCGTGAGGTGCGCGGGGAGCTGGGCACGGCGGCCATGTTGTAGTCCCGGCCCGACGGAGACGAGGGGCCTGTCTCTTTGTGCGGCGCCTCCTGGTGGTGGTGGTGGTGACTGGGCTGTACTTCCTGGGTCCTGCTCCTGGGGGCCACAGCGGCGCGGTCGTGGGTCCCGCCTAAACATGCAACCGAGGTCAAAGTTGTTGAAGAGTCAACTCGTTTCAAGCTCTCAATATACCTACAACTGTGAACAGGGCTGGACTGGCAGAAAAAATCTTTTGGGTTAAGACCGGCCCTCTAAAAAAACATAAACAGTCATATTCAATACAATAGTCGAGGTGATGAGCAAAACAATAAGCCCTTTGCTTGAACTAAAACAGTATAAGCTACGAATCGAGGACAATAACTGCTGTTGTTTCTGCCGAATTCAAGCAAACACCTCAGAGCACTCGACACCTTAATCTTGTCATTTACAATTTGAAGGAACTTTTGTAAAATTACTTAACACTCTTAAAATGTGCGTTCTGTTAATGAAGTTCCTCTCACCACTGCAACAAATAAACTTCTCAAAACCAACCAAATGATCCCACTGTAGATTGAAGATAAAACGGTAAAACTCACCACACAGTTAGAGAGGTGTGGAGTGAAAATAGAAATCCCAAAAAGGCCAAACATTGTAAATCCTTTCAATGGAAACTAGAAGATTTCCAAACTGCACTGACGACGAGGGGCAAGACGGAGTCACCTGACAACTCCCAGCATGCACTTCTTTGCAAATATTCGTCTAAAATGTATAAAAAATAGAGGTCTAAGGTTCTGTGGGTCCTGGAGGGAGTTACAATAAACTATGTCCTCTTATATTCACAATGTGAGGGGCATGAGTGTTATGTCCCAGAGGCCCATTGCTCATTATACCAGATTATCTGTGAACCATAACTCAAGAAAGCGCCACCAGAGGAGTATAAAAGGCATCACATCCCTCTAGTGGATGTGACGAATGAAGTAATGATTGAGATTCTGATGGCTTCTCCCGCTAATTATGGGCCTTATCTCGATCTGTCTGGCCCAACCGGCCCAAAAGTACGTCGGCCCACCGGGAAAACTCCCGAATCTCCCGATGGCCAGTCCAGCCCTGACTGTGAAGTCTAAAAACCAGGATGTACATACCGTCTCTCGTACCCCCTCTGCGGTAGTTCTCCTGGTTCATGGCCCTCTCGCGCTCGGAGAAACGGCCGCCCCGCTCCTGGTTCTGGCTGTGGGTTGCGTGGCGCGGGTCAGCGGGGGTCTGGTGGCGCGGGTCAGCGGGGGTCTGGTGGCGCGGGTCAGCGGGGGTCTGGTGGCGCGGGTCAGCGGGGGTCTGGTGGCGCGGGTCAGCTGCGGTTGTGTGCGGCAGGGCGGGGGTCGTGTGGGCAGCTGTTGCAGCACTGGGAGCATCAGGCTGGTTCCTCATGGAGACCCGTCCCACCCCGGAGCGGTAAGGAACGTTCTGGTCATCCACCTCCGGTCTGTCTCGTCTGGAGGGCGCGGCCTCAGGTGAGAAAGATAAATAAATACATTTACTGGACGCCAATGATGCCAGAGGGAAAATAACGAATAACGAAATAACGAATTATGGATGTATTTTCTACCAAATAAAGACACCAATGCATGAAGTGTTTCAACAGCCTAAAAACACTTAAATAACCTTGATGCTAGCGTTAGCTTCATGCTACCCACTAGCTTTGAGTGCCGGTTTACTACTTCTAAATCTAAATTTGCTCAATTTTCTAATACCAGAATGAGAGAAAACAATCACAAGGACCCCATTTTGAGTTGACTTAAGAGCGATTCAAGCTGGAGGTCCTGGTCCACTCACACCAGAGTTGCCAGACGTACGATAACTATCGCATTTGTACGATAATTTTCAGTTCTTATGTTTGAAGAGCTTCGTGGCGCTAGGCTAGTGCAAGGCTAGCGCATTTCTATGGTAACAGCTAGCCTGCATTAAAAACAGTCTGACCCGCTCCACAGAGCACCTGAGGAAAATCACTTATAACACCAGACTAACCATATAAACGTCTGTGTTCACAGAGTAATTTTAACCATTTTGCATTTAAAAGAACTTATATTTGAGCAGCATCAGCTTTGTGGTTGTATAAGCTACACAGCGGCGGAGTGATCTGCTAGAAAATAGTCCCTCAAAATGCGATCATTCATGTGATGCAGGTCAGTTATATTCCAAAGATTATTCTATGGACACAGACATTTATATGGTTAGTCTGGTGTTATAAGTGATTTGTCTCAGGTGCTTTGTGGAGCGGGTCAGACTGTTTTTAATGCAGGCTAGCTGATACCATAGAAATGCACTAGCTTAGCACTAGCCTAGCACCACGAAACTCTTCAAATATAAGAACTGCAGGAATTACAACAAAAAAAATCTCCAGAAATCAGCGACACTCTGGATAACTAGGAAATGAGGCCCTATGTCAAAAATCCTGAATTATCCCTTTAAGGTCAGAGGCCAGGGCAGGATCAGGGTTAAGCTGATTGGTTGACATATGTGTGACGGAAAATAAACTCACGAACCGGAACTGGCAACAAAAGTGAAACAAACCTATGACAGAAGTAAGTGCCATCAAAGCGCAGGATAGTGATGAAGAGGATAGTGATGAAGCTGTGTTTGAGATTATCTGTAAGGTACACTGACCTGCTCCGTGGTCTCCCTCCTCCGGTACCGCGGCGTGTAGTCGATGTCGGCCTCCTGGTCCAACAGAATGCCGTACCTCTCCGACAGCTGCCGGCGCCGCTCCGCCTTGTACCGGGCGATGCGTTCAGCCTTTGACGTGAGGTTGGGGTCCCCGGAGCGGCTCGTGGAGGACGAGGAGGAGGGGGAGGTGACGGTGACCGGGTCCACGTACACCAGCATGGGCTCGGGCCGCGCGCCGACCGGGGGCGCTTTACTGTGGGCCGTCCGGTCTGAGGAGGACGCCTGTTTGTGAGGGTCACTCGGAGCGTCACGACTGTAGCGCCGCACTGCAAAAGAGAGAGACGGGGTTAGACGCAAGGAAGTGTGAGGCAAACCCGGACCGAACCCGGACCGTAGTTAATGTGAGCCTGGGGTGAGGCGCAGCGGGACAAGCGGCGAACTTCCTAACTGTCCAACGTAAAGCACCACTGCCTTTAAATGCCACTGTGGTCCATCATAAGTCTGTCCTAACAGGGGGTTTTGGTAGGACGTCCTCAGAGAATTGACAGTAATTTAGTACTTTAACAAGTTTGATCATTGATTGGTGTGATAATATATCTCAGAGTCATCTTGAGTTCTAGATTGGAACCAGTGCCTGACGTTGCCTACCCTGCACTAGAGGTTGTGTTTGAGATGTTTGCTGCCTTCATGTGGTCTTGTTCATCCATCCATCCATTTTCTTCCGCTTTATCCGGGGCCGGGTCGTGAGGGCAGCAGTCTCAGCAGAGATGCCCAGACTTCCCGATCCACACACACCTCCTCCAGCTGTTCTGGGGGGACCCCGAGGCGACACCAGGCCAGCTCGGAGACATAGTCCCACTAGCGTGTCCTGGGCCTTCCACGAGGCCTTGTCCCACTAGGACATGCCTGGAACACCTCCCGTGGGAGGCGACCAGGAGTCATCCGGAACAGATGCCCGAGCCACCTCAGCTGGCTCCTTTCGACGTGAAGGAGCAGCGACTCTACTCCGAGCTCCTCCCGGGTAACTGAGCTCCTCACCCGATCTCGGACGGTGCGCCCAGCCACCCTGCGAAGGAAACTCATTTTGGCCGCTTGTATTCGCGATCCTGTCCTTTCGGTCATTACCCAAATCTCATGACCATAGGTGAGGGTGGGAACGTAGATCGATCGGTAAATCGAGAGCTTTGCCCCGACTCAGCTCCCTCTTCACCACGACAGACCGATACAGCGACCGCATCACTGCTGACGCCGCACCGATCCGTCTGTCGATCTCACGCTCCATCCGCCCCTCACTCGTGAACAAGACCCCGAGATACTTGAACTCCTGCACTTGAGGCAATGTGGTCTTGTAAATATGGTAAATACCACTTGCCCTGTAGAATTGCACATGAACGCCCCCCTTATCTCGTATTTTCCACTGGGGAACTCGGAGATACAGAGAGCAGCAATAATACAGTTTAAAGTCTTTGAGCTGATTGTTATGAAGCCATTTAGCTAGTTTTGCAGCAGTTCTGATATTGTTTTTTGATCAAACAGATAAAACGTAGAAGTCGTTCAGTGGTTTGTAGATTTTCACACGTGATTTTATTTGTTGATGGTGTATTGGTGTGAGATTTTTAAATGCTTCACTTTGCTACGACACAAAAGCCCTTGAACACTTGTAATTCCCATTTCACAAATAGAAAGGCTCATCTTTACCAGAGCACATGAAGGGCCTGATCTTCTGCAAGTCTAGTCTACAGCCTGCATTTAGAAACACAAGAGTGAAAGTTCTATGTCTTTGAAGAACCCTGAGAAGGCCCAGGACACTGCACGATCACATGGCATAGCTCAAAAACTCAGGCCGTAAATCGTAAGTGAAACGGGGGCGAAGATTAAAAATAGAACCGTTGGACAGCCAAAGACGAGCTGATGTTGTTTCGTGAACATGAAACAAGACCATGAAGCTGGAGTGTGGACAGACCCCAAACTTCCGTCTCACCCATGACGCAGGGCTCACAGGGGTCTGAGGCGCGGGTGTATCTGGGCGGATCCTCCTCCAGCATCCTGTTCGACACCAGGCCCCCCGGGACCACCAGGGCCGGGGGAACGTCTTCCATCCCCTCCAACCGCCGGGCGATCCGCTCCTTCCTGAGGAACAGCAAACCCAGGGCATGAAGGCGTGTCCGACAAACAAACAGAGCTGATGCTAAACTAATGAGACTCAAAGTACAATCTCAGACCTGTTCATTTCAGTCTCCAGAGGACCTTCAAAGTGTTTCTTCAGCTCTGACACTGGAAGATTGAACAGAAACACAGTGTTATGCTAGAAAGAAACATTTTCCTAATCCCAAAAACTGAAAATCAACATAATCAAAGAGAATGGACCACAGTCTAAAGCAGGGGTGCCCAAAGTGGGGCCCAATTAGGTTGGCCCGCCAGAGAGTGACCTACTTTTGCGCCGCATCTGGTTAATACCAGGGGCGGACTGGGACTGAAAAACAGCCCTGGACTCTGACCAGCCTGGCCCAAATTAGCGCTTCCACAAATACATATTTTAACCTCTTACCACCCGCCTAAACCAAATGCATTCTGTCCTCTTTTGGCTGTGTAACACCTCATTTGAAAGCTAAAACCCACAAAACTGACCTTTTTCCTCGCGTTGTTGCTGTGTTGTGTCACCTTATTTATGTTGTTTTTTTCCTTTTCTTTTTTTTTTTCATTTTTGTCACTTTTTGTTGATTTTTGTTACTTTTTTGTTGAGTTTTTGTCACATTTTTGTTGAATTTTTGTCACATTTTTGTTTAATTTTTGTTACTTTTTTGTTGAGTTTTTGTCACATTTTTGTTGAATTTTTGTCACATTTTTGTTGATTTTTTGTTACATTTTTGTTGAATTTTTGTTGAGTTTTTGTGACATTTTTGTAATTTTTTTGTTGAATTTTTGTCACATTTTTGTTGAATTTTTGTTACATTTTTGTTGAATTTTGGTTGAGTTTTTGTTACATTTTTGTTGAATTTTTGTCACATTTTTGTTGATTTTTTGTCACATTTTTGTTGAATTTTTGTAATATTTTTGTTGAATTTTTGTCACATTTTTGTTGAATTTTTGTTACATTTTTGTTGAATTATGTGTCACATTTTTGTTGAATTTTTGTCACATTTTTGTTGAATTTTTGTAATTTTTTTGTTGAATTTTTGTCACATTTTTGTTGAATTTTTGTCACATGTGGCACACCATACTCCACGGAATTCCTTATAGATTCATGTTTTTTTATACTGGCCTTTACCCAAATCTAAAAGCTTCTCGACTGGAGATCAACAATGTAACGCCTCATTTGAAAGCTAAGACCTACAAAAGTGATGGAAACTTTTCGTCACGTCGCCACATCATCATTTTTTGTTGTGTTTTTTGTCCATGTTTTTCTCATGTTTTACTCGCTATCTTGATCTTGAGCTTTTACATTTGGGTAAAGCTCGGTTGAGGCGGGACCGGTGGCCCTAGAGCCAGTGGCCCGTCTGTGCTCTTCCAGAATGGACATATGGCCAGTCCGCCCCTGGTTAATACTGACTCTCTCCCATTTATTCGCAATGGCAAATAAAGATGCAGTACACTTTTTGGCCACCAGCGTCAAATTGGGGGCGCTGTTTCACTCCTTTCACAAAGTTCAGGAAACACTGTTCTGGTGTCTTGGTATTTGGAGTATTTAGAGCATCGTTTCTCATTTTTCCAAATTTTATTGCAAAGGTCGTTGACATATATGACTTATAAAAGAATTTATGCTGAACTGACACTTTCAAATTGGTCTAATATGGCATTTTCTTTGACTTAAAGAAATGAATGAGGTAAAGTCACTGCAGGAAGTGCAGGTACAGGTGGTGTTGTTGTTTACATTTTGCACTATATTGCTACAATAATTGATTTTGTTCTACTAAAACTTGGCTTTTGTAGCATGTTATTTGCATAGATAGAATTAAATGCAAATGTATACCAAAAAAGAATTATTTGCAGTTATATGTGTCTCACGCTGACATCACCGTGTTTGGCCCGCGACCCTTAGGCACTTTTATATTTTGGCCCTCAGAGACAAAAAGTTTGGGCACCCCTGGTCTAAAGAGAAAAGGATGTGTAATCAAAGCTCACCCTTAGGAAGCACAAACAGGAGTTTGGCATCAGTGTCGGACACGCTCTTGACCAGAGAGGTCCCGCTGAACGAGAGGTCGCTCTGAAAACTAAAAACAGACAGGAATCAGATCAACAGTGGAGGCGTCTGTATCTCAGTGAGGGACGGACAGTGACACTGACGGATCGCTGAGGCGTCTGCAGAGTGACAGTAACTCAGAAGAGAAGAGAGGGTGAGGAGGCTCTCGAGGACATATCCCACAACGCCAGGATTGACCTGGAGCGTGAGGAAGTGCCTGGGGAGTATGAAGTTCAGAACTGGATGGATGGGCAGTGGTCTAATTATTTCTTTCCGATCCCAGTGCAAGTGAAGTGCTCTTTGGCCTGGAGTGCTTGGACTTAAAGGGGTGACTGAGGTGACGCTGGACCACATTCAAATTCCAGCGTTGATCTGAGTCAATAAGACCTGGCTACACTCAGCAGAAAATCTTCAATCTGAACATTAGGAACAGCAGAGAAGCAGAGAAGGATATGACATTTTACAAACTCCTGAACACAGTCTAAGAAGAACTAAACGATATGTACTGGACACTTCTCGGAGGCTATGGTTGAGGCGATCACTGTTCTGCTTTGTGAGGTGGTCTCAGCTCTGTGTGTTCATGACAGTCTGAAGGATCTTCAGGTCTATATTCAGCATGTCTACACCTGTTTCTTCTGCTCAGGGGTGAACTGTGTGTGTCCTCACCTTAAAGCGTCTGTGGGCAGAGAGCTGGACGTGCACAGTTTAGGAGCTTTGGTTTCAAATCCTGCAGAAAACAGAAAAACAACGGCAGTAAGCTCTGTTTGTCAAGAAACCATCCAGGAACACTTCACAGCAAACGTGTATCTGTTGAGCTGTAAACTCCGGAGTCCTCTAGTTTTACTGACGCAAAAATAACCTTCTCAGTATATTGGGAAACATTGGAAGTGCAGCATGTGACTCCAGCCTCCAGAGCCACGGACTGAAGCGTCTGAAGAGGCATGACACAGCAGCTCAGGTTCCATCTGCAGCATCCAGACCCCGAAGTGTGTCACATTCAAATGAAAACGGTTGTTTTAATGTTTGAAACGCTTCACAAAGACGGGATATTTGGGCAGTAGAACCTCCACCGTGTGTCTCAGTGGATCGTATTATGTTTTAACTCTGCTGTGACCAAAGGCAGACTAACATAAAGTCTTCTTCCAAACTGTTTATTTCAATAACCCAGTAGTTGTTGTCGTGTTTGTTTAAGCTTCAGAGTTTGACGACTGTGACTTGTGACGTAGCGACGTTGGCTTTGTCGAGTGACCAACGCAACTGAGGAACTGAGGAACTACATCAGCCGTGAGTTTGTTAGTGACGTTCATGACTGACCAGGAACTATAGGGAGTTTAAAAATGCTAAAACTAAGTATTTCCTCCCCCTACATGTTCCAACAATGTCCTAATGTGTAGAATGACCTGTTCACCACAACTGCCTCTAAAATCCTGCACTGTCTCATAAAGGTGCTAATTCGGTCTGAAGTGCCGTCAAGCACGAGCTTAATATAGAAGCTGCAGTTACGCCTAAGACCTGAAGTGGCAGTGGTGAGCATAAAATGACCAACTTACATCTAGTCTCTTTAAAGGAATAGGCCACCGTTTTTACATACTGAGATATGTTCTTACCTTAGCTTTAACCAGTTCTTTAGGACCTGTCTGGTCTTCACCCGTGCCCTATTTAAATATGGTTACGTGAAGTGTTCCACTACAAAGTATAATTACACAAAATTAAACAATGTGGATTTTCTAAGCGGATAAAAGGGGGACTATATTGTAAGGTGTAATAATACCAGGAGTAATTTGGCATCCGCACAGTGAAGTGAAGATTACTGCGCAGATTTCGAACCATTTAAACCATGTTTAAATAGGGAAAACGTGGAAGAGCTTGGTAGCTTCTATCTTGACCTGTTTTGGAGCTGTAGAGGAGAGGGGGAGAGGCTAAATGCTAACGCCGTCTGTGCTGTGTTTACGTGACTGAAGGCACGGGGGAAGATCAGACAGGTCCACATGAACTCGTCAAAGCTAAGGTAAGAACATATCTCAGTATGTAAAAACGGTGGCCTATTCCTTTAAGGTGAACGATTCGATCTGGATCTCAAATGTGAAAAGAGTGAAAAGATCTTTTTTTCAGTCAATTTTACCCAGAACTTCCGCGAATGAACACAAGAATCAGCCCAACAACGGAGCGGGCGACACAAGTGAGAGCTAAATGCACTAAAAATGATTTGTCAGACAGTTGTGATTTTATTTGATTTACATTAAATATAGTTGGGTATTTTATTATTAACAATCATAATGGCAATGGCGTGCACTTGTAATGCGCTTGTATTACCAAGTTTCTGAAAGCGCTACACTGTCATACATTATTCATTCACTCCATACTTGGTGTTGGTAAGCTACTGTTGTAGCCACTGCTGTCCTGGGGTAGACTGACAGAAGTGAGAAAACCACTCTGCCATCGGCCCCTCTGACCACTCACTCACTACACTCTCCAGGCTTCCTGGTGTTCAGAAACGGTCTCCCATCCAAGAACCGACCAGGACCTTCCCTGCTTGGCTTCCAAGATCTAACGGGATCAGGCAGAGCAAAGGCGGTTTGGCCTTTTTTATGGATCACATCTTAGTTATCGAAAATGTACACTATGGCCAGACCGCCTTTGCTCTGCCCAATCCCATCAGACCTGGTCAGTTCTTGGATGGGAGACTGTTTGGTCCAGGAAGCCTAGCGAATGTAATGCGTGAGTGAGTGGTTGGTGGTGGTCGGAAGGGCCGATGGCGCAGACTGGTTGCCTCGCTTCTGTCAGTCTACCCCAGGGCAGCTGTGGCTACAATAGTAGCTTACCACCACCGAGTATGGAATGAATGAATAATGCAATGTAAAGCGTCTTTGAGTGTCCAGAAAAGCGCTATATAAAACCGATGCATTATTATTATTTATTATAGTTTTGTTTCTTATAGTAAGACAGAAAGGTTTAGTTTACTTGCTTGACTAGTTTCGATCACTTCCTGTGATCTTCCTCAGAAGAAACTAGTCAAGCAGGTAAACTAAACCTTTCTGTCTTACTATAAGAAACAAAACTATAATAGCCTTAACCTAAGAAGACAGTATGAACCTTCTACAAAGACATTATTATTATTATTATTATTATTATTACTATAAAGAGCCAGTCTTTTGATCGGCTCTTTGAAACGAATGGTCTCCAAAGACTTGTCTCCCAGAAAAGAGCCGTAAATCCCATCACTAAGGTTTGCTAAACTCCTGTAATAATGGATTTCACAATAGACAATTTAATATTCATGGATAAATGTTACTCAGATAAGTTTGGGTAACCTGGATTTTACATGAATGAAGGAAAAAGCTTGTTCAAGGAAGCCTCTTTTGATCCACTCTCATCCAACCTATTAAGCCATAACCTCCAAAATAAAAGGTCTTGTTACAACATACAACAACATCCAAATGCTGACGTGAACCATCAGAGGAAACAGGTCATGTCAAAGGTTCTGCAGTTATAACATGAATACAAATAAAGCTGAGGAGACATAAGATCCAGAACTACTCCAGTTAGAGCTTCACTTGTGCCCATCATGTGTGTGACATTTCAGAAGTCTAGGTCCAAGGGTTTGGGTTAGCGTGATTTTCTCGTGCACAAACCTCTCTGAATGTTATTATGGGGAAATTTGTCAAACAAAACGTGCGGACACAGCCAATAAGACATCACAGCTCTAAGTCTACTGCTTTAATTCTAAAAGTGTCTTCTCTAATCAGCCACAGGTCTAATTATTGACGCTTTACATCCCTGGAAAGCCCCTCGCTGAAGTCCGTCTGTCTGAGGGCGACGCTGGCACTGCCACAGGAGCTTAAACTCACGCTCAATGCTCAACGCTATAAATATCATGAGTTAAAGAGACTCGGAGGGAACCAGGAGCCACAGTCAGACCTCATGAGGCCGAGGAGAACAATGTGTGAATCCAACAGGAGACGATTCCTCCTGAACTCTGAGACCTGAGCGAGAACAGAGGCTACAGTGGAGCATCATGACCCACACATACACAACCAGACACAACCAGACACAACCAGACACAACCAGACACAATCAAAACTAAAAAAACTAAACTAATCCATACAAAATACAATATTCCAATTCATACACAAGTTAACAGCTTCACAATTACACACAAGGCGGATGGAACGATTCCAGATAGAAAACTGTCAGTGTCGTCTCCACAATGCTCGGCCTGGATTTAAACATTGAAGCTCAGCATCACCGTGTTTAGTCCTGACTCTGGGTAAAGCCTGGCACGAGTCAGTCTGATCCTCCATGTTTAGATACATGGGGATGCAGTCTGGTATTGTGCCGTTTGAATTTCACTGACTCCAGCAAAACCAAGCAGAGCCGATCATAACGGCCTCATCCAGGGGCGGACTGGCCATACGTCCATTCTGGAAGAGCACAGAAGGGCCACTGGCTCTAGGGCCACCGGTCTGGCCCCTCACTTAACCTTACCCTTAACCCCGGGCGTAGCCGAGCTTTACCCAAATCTAAAAGCTTAAAAGAAAAGCATCCAAAAACAAAAATGTGCTGGAAAAGTGACAAAAAAGTGACAAAAAAAGTGACAGAAACACAACAAAATGTGACGAAAACGTGACGACAAAGCAATGAAAAAAGCGGTGAAAAACACAACAAAAACATGACAAAACCCCCCCCGAAAAACAAGAGACGAAAACAGGCCAAAAAGCCACAAAAAGTAATGAAAAAGCAGCAAAAAGCAACAAAAACAAACAACAACAAACAAAAATGAAGCGACAACATGACAAAAAGTTACCATCACTTTTCTAGATTTTAGCTTTCAAATGAGGCGTTACGGTGTTGCTCTCCAGTCAAGAAGCCTTTGGATTTGGGTAAAGCCGAACTGGAGGAAATGCTCTCGGGTAAGGCGGGTGGTAAGAGGTTGAAATATGTATTTGTGGAAGTGTCGCATTTACGCTAATTTGGGCCAGGCTGGCCAGAGTCCAGGGCTGTTTTTCAGTCCCAGTCCGCCCCTGGCCTCATCTTAGGATTTCCCATCAAACACCTGTGCTCCTCCGGGCCGTAACCGAAGCAGTGAAGATGGCGGCCGCGACACAACGATCTTTTACCAGTGCCTTCAGTTTAAATGAGCTGGACTTGTCCTTAAAGCCACAGCTGCTCTGAGGGTTTTCACCGGAACATTTACTCGACTGCACGTGTGGACGACAAACAATCATGGCGGAGGACGTAAAGGCAAAGCTGAGTCGCTTTGTGTTTGATTGGTTCTCCCTCGAATCAAACTGCGATCGTTAGCCCCGCCTCCAGTCTGGATTTGGAAATCGTGTCCTATTACCACAATTCCAGACTTTATATGTGTTTATAAATACATGAGTAAAGTCAGTCTGCCCCCCCCCCCCCCCCCCGAAGCTCTCTAACATGACTGATGTGTATTTTGGTGCCAGACTGTGGAGAGCCTTGTACACAAGCAGAGCGAGACCTGAGCACTGGACTAATATGGTCATGTTTCCTGATTCTAGTCAGGACCATAGACCGTTAAAAAGAACGGACGTCTCCTCCTCATTCCTCCCCGTTTGCCACAATGGCTACGCTCAAGGGGGAAGTCATGGCTGATCTACAGACTCCTCCTCCCCAGCTCTGACGAAGCATGTTCCTAAAAAGGGCATAAGGGCGGGATCTTCACTGTAGACTCCGCCCCTCCGTGACGTGTGGCTCGCGCAGCTCCAATGCTAACAGTCCGGCCCTCATTAGCACGGGATTTCTACTTTTTTTAACGAAAACCAGCCTGGTTTCATTAACTGTAACTAACTCAGCGTTATCACAGGAGGAATATCTCGCTGTAGAAAGTTTAGGAAAATTAGAAACCGGGCTTTAAAGTTGTTTTTAACGTGTCTAAAGTGTAATACATTCCAATGGGAAACTAGCTGCAATATGGAGGTACTACAGCAATGGCGGCCTCTAGTGTTGTCGTCACAAAGCAGAGCAGCCAGCGGGTCAGGACTCAAGCAACAACGTTTGGGATGTAATAAATAAACTCTCCTTGAAGTTTGTCTTTTCCGCCACAGTTTAGAACAGTTGAAGAACATCTGGGCACATGTCCATCTGCGGTTTCAGCAGCAGTATTTCTACAAAAATCCAAACCCTGAGGCTACATCAACAGTGTCTCAGTCAGGGGCGGACTGGCCATATGTCCATTCTGGAAGAGCACAGAAGGGCCACTGGCTCTAGGGCCACCGGTCTGGCCCCTCACTTTACCTTACCCTTACCCCCGGGCGAAACCGAGCTTTACCCAAATCTAAAAGCTTAAAGGAAAAGCATCCGAAAACAAAAATGTGCTGGAAAAGCAACAGAAAAGTGACAAAAACACAACAAAATGTGACAAAAATGTGACGAAAATGTGACAAAGCAATGAAAAAAGCGATGAAAAAACAACAATAACATGAAAAAAAAAAAAGAAGAAAAACAAGAGACGAAAACACAACAAAAAAGTGACAAAAAAGTGACGAAAACACACCAAAAGGCCACAAAAAAGTAATGAAAAAGCAGCAAAAATGCAGCGACAACATGACAAAAAGTTACCATCACTTTTCTAGATTTTAGCTTTCAAATGAGGCGTTACGGTGTTGCTCTCCAGTCAAGAAGCCTTTTGATTTGGGTAAAGCCGAACTGGAGAAAATGCTCTCGGTTAAGGCGGGGGGTAAGAGGTTAACATATGCATTTGTGAAAGTATCACATTTACACTTATTTGGGCCAGGCTGGCCAGAGTCCAGGGCTGTTTTTCAGTCCCAGTCCCTGCTCCTGGTCTCAGTCCAACCCCAGTGTTAGAAACTTGGGGGAACTCCTGTAAAGGTTTAGGAGAATCACTGCTACTTAACTGCTGACCACCTACAAGAGGGCTGTGGATTTACCATCATGGCGCCCGCCCAGTCATTTCCTCACACGCCACATTCACACTGGATAAAGTGTCTGGCCCAATGTGTTTGTCAAAGCATGGATTGAATCGCCAACGTTCTTGTTCAGATGGACCTTTTTCCACTTCCATAATAGAAAGAACATCTAGTGTACATGTTTTAGTTTGATGACACTTATCCTGTTCCCGTATCCCCACTCCCGTCTCCCGTCTCAAACAAAATAAACAGCTTCAGTCCCGGTAAGTTGATCATCTCCGAGTCCAAACACAGCTGCAGACGGACAGACATTTCCAAACGAATGCAAACGCACAAACAAACAAGTCCCCACGCGATACCGGCTCCAAATAGATCCATTACAACACGGCTAAATGTGGCCAGAGCGGCACCGGCTGACGCAACCGAAACAAACACAAACAACTGCCTCACATCACACACGCAAAGGCTTCCTGACCATTTAAAGAAGAGGAAGGAATTATTGTAATAATGAAAGTTGAAAGCACTTAAATCATGCTTGTTACTGTTTAAATATAAGACTTCAGGACTTCAGTATGACTCTGTGGTGGCCTCTGTTCTCCACCGCGCCTCTGTGTGCTGGACCCGAGCGGGACAAGAACAGACTGAAGCTGGTCAGGAGGGCGAGCTCTGTCCTGGGCTGCCCCCTGGACCCCGTGGAGGAGGGACAGGAGGGGATTATCTCACCCCCTGCTCTCCTTCAGTGCAGTCAGGAGGCTCCTGCAGGTCCTTCATCTCCACCGCTGACAGACAAGTAAAGCAACTCATGTGCAATAACTTCAATGCAAAACCACGTGCAGAAACCTCCATATCAGAGCCACCTCTGTGTCACCTGCACTGTGACCAGGGGGGGTCAAACGTTTGTCTTTGAGGACCACATTTTGAAGTTTGTTGGGCCACAGGCTGGTGGTGAACACAGTGACACTTTCATCCATTTAATAGAGAGGTTTTCACTGTCTCTCACCTTTTTTTAGACTAGGGAGCTTAAAGTGATAGTCTGTAAGTTTGCAAGTCAAGTCACTGCCTCTTGGACCACAAAGCCACTCCTGGGCTGTGTCCGAATGTCCACACTATTCCCTAACCCCTCACTACATAGGCCTGCACTATATAGTCGACTATATAGTCACTGATTCTGTTGGCGATTTGGACACAAGCCACTACTTTCTCCGAGCTGCGGCTGCAGATATGTTTTTTTTATTTTTTTTATCTGAATTTATTTATTGTTACAAACGTTTATTTTATGAAACAGAACAACTGTTTTTGCACTTTTACAGGCGTTTTATTTGACATTTAAATTTAAATTAAAACTATCATCACAAAAAAAGAAGGGAAAAAAAAGTGCTAGCTCAAAAGTCGGTCAGAGCCCGGTGTCCGAAGCGTCAGCAGACTGAGTGACTACATCTGCTAAAAGTTCACTAAACTCCGGGAATAAAGTATTTCTGCGATAAAAAAACAACCAAACTCAGAGACAGTGGAATATTTATGGATAAATACGAGTCAGATACTTTATATTTAACATGGATTTTACATAAATGGCTTGGATTATTCGAGAAGAAGCTAAAGGTTAGCAGCTAACGTTAGCATCTTTTCACCGTAACCGTTTATATTTAGGTCGTTTATTCATGAGAAACACAAACACACGACTGAAACAGCTGATTTACTTCAGTCGTGTTGTTTAGTTCAAAGACCTGTCGCTGTCAGGCTCTTCTCCGACTCTCGCAATGCATTGTGGTCTATATTGACCCGTTTAGTGACCATCGATGCTCACTACTTTCTCTGGACATTCGGACACCGCTACAAAATGGCGTGAGCACTATATAGTCACTATATAGTGACTATATAGTCACTATATAGTGACTATATAGTCACTATAGAGGGGATAGTGTGGACATTCGGACACAGCCCTGGTTTGCAAAATGAGCTGAGCAGGAACATAATTTTCCAAACTAAACGATCAGGCTTTTAACCCCCTCCCCCTGATTGGTCCTGACAGGCCGGCTCACAGGAGAAGCTCGTCTCATTGGTCAAAGTGGTTTCCCGGAGATTCTGATTAGTTGTTGAAATCAGCAAAGGGAAGGATTTAAGACAAAACAAAAATAAAATGATATTACTTTACGTCAAATGTCAGACCCAGTCGGACAAATAAACACAATCTATCACATTTGTACAACATTAAACTTACAGAGAATCACTTTAATGCAGTTCTGTCTCTCAGAAAAGTATGACTTTTTGAGGCTATTAATGAAGATTTGCTCTGCCCCATCCCGTCAGACCCTGGAGGCTCAGCAGGAGGGGCCTGGTCGGTGCGTTTGGGAAACACCAGGAAGCCGAGCGAATGTTGTGAGTGAGTGAGTGGTTGGAGACTCCGTCAGTCTACCCCAGGGCAGCTGTGGCTACATTAGACGCTGACCACCACCAAGTATGGAGTGAGTGAATAATGTAAAGCTTCTTTGAGTGTCCAGAAAACGGATGCATTGTAATTATTATTAATAAAGTATTACTTATATTTGTATAGAAGGATAAGATTTGCAGTAAAAATGTGCAAAATCAACAAGAAGCTTGAGGGCCACCAAAACCTGGTCTGAGGGCCACCAAAACCTGGTCTGGAAACGCTTCTTTTATAGACTTTTTATGAAGTAGATTCTCCCTGAAGGCTTTCATAACTGAACGCATGGAATTATGTTTTTTGCCATCGATTCTTCAACATTTTGCTTTGATTCCTGCTTTGCTGCACTTTTGACATTTTCTCATTGAGCTTCACAATGAAGTCACCAGAAATGGTTTTGACTTCACAGACAGTTTAACCATTTCAGGGACCAGATAAATGTAATAATATAGAACATATTCTGAGTTAATCCCATGTGTTCATTTAAACGCCTTCAATGAGACTCACACAATGGAAACAGTTTTAAAAGTAAAGAAAAGCCGATACATAAAGTGTTTCCAAACTCTTGACCAGTATAGTTGTTGTTTTATTTGGACCCCAGGAACAATAGTAATTAAAGAGACAATAATTAATGGGGTTTAAAGACAAAAATATGAGTATTTTGAATGAACTTGTGGAGTGAAGAAGTCAGTCCAGGTCCTTCTGATCAAAGTCCTCCAGCCCGTCGGGGTCAGAGCTCTGTAATGACATGTAGGACCTTCACTCCGCCGCGTCAGAGCTACTGCATTACTCGGGTCACTGTGTCTCCGTAGCTTTAGAGCCTTCTCGCCCCGGGCCGGTTAAACGGAGCCCCCTTAAGCCCGCCCCCTCTTACCTCGCGCTCCGCCGGCCGCATGACCGTCGTGGTAACCTGAGATCCAGGGGTTTCTGAACATGATCAGACCAGCGGACTCCGGGCCCGGCCTTCGGGACGACCCGGGCAGAGCTGTGGGTGTGGGCAGGAGCGAGAGCGAGAGCGGCCCCGGCGCCCGAGCCTGTGCGCCGCCGTGTGCGGCCGCGGGAGGCAAAGCCGCTCAGCCTAATCAGATTACAGGCAGAAATTAGCCGCCATGATGAAAACGCAGCCACGGGATTGGACCGGAGAGGCAGCGGAGCGCCGGGGGGCCGAGGGGGGGGCCGAGAGGGGGCCCGATCCCGCACGCAACAGACCTCCAGCACACCGGGCCCGAGCTTCAGCAGGGAATATCGTCAGCCACAACTGCCCGAGTCATTTTGTATTGTTACTACAGCAATAATAGAATTTTTGGTCAACTATATGCAGGAATCCTGAGGCAAATGGACGAGCTTTTTATGGTGCAGGTGAATAAGGGAAAAAAATAAACGTAGAGATATTCATTGGAAACTTCTGCTGTAGATTACTGACATTTCATCTTTCTCCCCCTCTTTTAAACGAATAAACAGTTGACTAGTATAAAAGCCTCATTTCTTTTGAGGGGGAATTGACTATAAGAAATTTAAAGATAATCCTTAACGTTTTCTTTTCGTTTTGTTATCTATTTTATTTTCATCTCTTTTAAATTTCCCCGTTGAATTATGGATTACCCAATCGTCTTGGGTTCTGTTTTTGTAACTAATTGTATGGATTAGGAGGTGTGATTATTTGGAATCAGTCTAGAATATTGAGAAGGCTATGGTTTATGGGGGAAGGGGGGGACGAGGGCTTATATTAGAAGGAATAAAAACTTACGTAGCAACCCACCACCTTTAGTGGGACTGTATGGGTCTCACAGCTCTGCCATGTTTCAGTGGCTGAGAACAGGAATTATTTCC
This sequence comes from Gobius niger, assembly GCF_951799975.1. Taxonomy (NCBI): domain Eukaryota; kingdom Metazoa; phylum Chordata; class Actinopteri; order Gobiiformes; family Gobiidae; genus Gobius; species Gobius niger. The sequence goes on from NC_136859.1 coordinate 4,641,984, forward strand.
CTCCACAAACTAACAACAATGTGGAATCTTTCGTGTGACCCTGTTGAGGTTACAGAACTTGGAAGTTCACCGGGGTCCTCACAGGCACTTTTACTTTTTTCAATTTATGTTTGCTTTAAATACCTTAATGAAATAGCAAAGTCTCATCCTTTGAAAGAAAAACATGGGAGCACTTAAGATAGTCACAGTTAATGTAAATGGCATTAATAATCCAATAAAGAGAAGGAACGTAATGCTGAAACTTAAAAAATTAGTGGCCTTTTTTTTTTTCTTACAGGAAACACACCTGAGTCAAGGGGAACACGAGGAACTGGGGAAATTAGCGGGAGCACAAATTTTCTCATCTTCGTATACATCAGCTAAAAGAGGAGTAGCGGTGCTCCTTAAAAATTGCTTAAGATTTACTAAAGATAAGTGCACCAGGGAAAAACAAGGAAGATTTGTCTTCTTCCGTGGAGAAATTGATGGTCAACCAGTAACATTGATTAATGTATTTAACCCACCAGGAGAGGGCGTTGCCTTCATGAAAAGAATCCTCCATCTTTTAATGCCTGAGGCCAAAGGATTAACCATAATGGGAGGGGACTTTAATTTAGTGATGAACCAAAAGATAGACATAAATATGAGGAAAAAGTTATGTTATTGTACAAAAATAGTTAATTTTAAGCATAAAACGCCCAAAATTGCTGATATTTTCAGCAACAAAATCTAAATAAAAAATATAATACAATATTGTATTGCACTTTACAAGCCTGTGTTACCAAGTTTCTCAAAGCGCGGTTACACTAGTCATTATTCATTCACGCCATCAGTGGGACTGTTGTAGCCACAGCTGCCCTGGGGTAGACAGTGGCGTAGCAAAGGTACCAAGGGACCCCGAGCAAGAATGTTGATAGGGGGACCTCTGGTGGCCACTTAGTGCACTACGCACTGGGAGAGAGGACCTCAGGAGCGGGTCACCTGACAACTCCCATAATGCAGTTCTCTGCATAAGTTTTCCTCAGAACAGAAGCTGAGGTTCTTTAGGTCATGAAGAGAGTTAGAATAATCTGGTTTCACTTTACAAATATAATCTGGTGGAGCCGTGAGTAAAAGTCTGTCCACTGCACATTATAAGTCAACATTAGGGAGCCATGACTCACTAAAGCAGCAGCAGGATGGGGATGAACAGCGCCACAGAGCAGTGGTGGAGAGATGATGTAACTGCATCACCAAAATCATTAGGAAGACTGAAGTGTTTACTGCAGGCTTCTGAATAACAGGCTGGTTCATGGGGGTCCTTGGCTGTTGGGGGCCCTTGCTTCGGCTCTGGGGGTAGACTGACGGAAGTGAGGTTGCCGGTCTGTACCACCACCAACCCCTCACTCACTATTTTCATACTGGCCTATTGTACATGTTTTAGTGGTAGGGGAAACCAACGCAGACACGGGAGAACATGTAGCTCCACAGAAAGACCTCGTCCAGGAGGGACTCGAACCCGAGACCTTCTCGTTGTGAAACACGAGCGCTAACCACTGCACCACCGTGCCGTTAACAGTGCCTTTATTTTGATGATATGTTGTCGTTACAAAGATTTTTTTCAGAGAAGATTCTGGATCTTGTTTAGTTTTTGAATAAAACTTTTTAAAGATTTTTATGCCGCCTTTAATTTTGTGGTTCAAAGCTCAAAAAATCAGAGGGATGTTTCAAAATCTCTCTGAAAAGTCTTAAAGGTTCGGAGTCATAGGAGCTCCTGAAACCTGACCTTTCCTGTTCAAACTGTGATATTTTTAGTTTTGGCCCAAACTCGTTTCTAGCTCCTAAATCCCTCCTGCATGTCCGAATCGTTCAAGCAAATGAATTATACGCACGTTTCACGCCCGTGTACGGCTCTGAGCGGCGCTGAAGTGAAGCTGGGGGGGTAGATTCTACTTTTATCTTCCATTGCTCAATAAACCTTCAGATGAGGCAAGGTCTGTTTTTACAACAAACTCTGTGGCAAAAATATATTCACTCCACAACAACACAGAGTCAGCTTTAAAGGGGATAGAAGCAAGTTGGCCACTTTATACTCACTACTGCCACCTCAGGTCATACGCGTAAGCAGTTGTGGTGAACAGGTCTGAGTGGGTCTGCACAACTTAACTTAAAATTAAAAAAAAGATCAACTTTATCAACAAGGACTGTGATTTTGTCGATTTTTTCGCTTCAGCAGTTAAAGAAATGTCCTCAGACTCACACTCTCCCCCCCTCACCTCCCTCTCCCGCTCCTGTCTGCACCTCTGTTTGGGACGTCCCATATAAGGACAGGTGTGCGGTGAGTGGCTGCTCCTCAGAGGTCACCCCTGGTGTTTACGCTCTCACCAAAAGACCAGGCTGGAGGAGACTTTTACTGCAGAACTGTCAGACATTCAGGAGGATTTTCAGGTTTTCACAAAAGTAAACGTCTCTGGGCTCAGAAAGGCAATCTTGTACGTCTGTGTGTGTTTTTTTACTATACTGAAAAAAACACTAAGTATTTGCTGTAGAAAATACTTCAATATTCAAAATAGAAATCACAAATCTGTTTAAATGTCAGGAAAAATAAAAACATGACGGGAACAAACGTTCTTCCTTGTTGTGAGTCAGAGGCGTTTGAGAATAACATCTGCACATTCATGGAGCCAAAGTGCTTTGCCCAAAGACACAACAACAGCACATTCTTTATTTGCTCTGACTCTGCATAATCATGCGCAGAGCCGGTGCTGGCCCTGCTGGGGCCCTAAGCAAAAATCCACACGGGGCCCTACAGTTCACATCCCATGGTTATTCGACAGAGCGAAACCACTTTTTACATATTTATTGTTATCATTCTTTTTATGTCTCTGTGATGGTGTTTTTGCTGTATGTTTGTGCCTGCTGTTTGTCCTGTCATGACATCAACCTGCCATGGGACTACGGATGAAAATGAACTCCGGCACATTTACATGTTGAAGAAACACATGTTGATTAATGTGCACTGTCCCAATTCAAATAAAGATAAAAAAAACAAAAAACATTTACGGTAAAAACGGTTCCACTGTGCAGGAGAGCAGGGCATTCAGGCCCCGCCCCCTGTGTGAGAACCACTAACCACTAGGCCACAGTCAGACTTGGATTTAGGACGACTATAGTCTATTTCTCCCACTTTTTAAAATGGTAAAATTGTTCCATTCTCTCACCTCTGGTCCCTGAGCCACAGTTTGGGAACCGCTGATTTAACTGAAACCTGCACCTGATGGTTATTTCTGTCTTACTTTTGAGAATTAGTCTGTGCGGAGCCAAACTCGTTTAACAAATGTGCACATTCAGAGAACCTGAGTTACTGTAAGTAACTGCGCTCATGAGAACTGCGTGGATTCAACTCCTCTTTGAGACAAAAAGACCACGTAGAAGAACGGCTTTACTCTCTATTCGCTAGAGACGATGAGAAGAGTCTAAATGAGAGTGTGGCCGATGCCCTGAGTCCGAGCAGAGAAAACATGAGAGCAGCGCCCGGGACACGGGAGACATGAGGCGCACAGGAGGCGAAGCACCGGGAGACAGACCGAGCCGGGACACGAGCGGAGGAGCACGGGCTTTGGAGGTGCAGGGGGAAGGCGGTCGGTCTCTCCTGCTCTTCCCAGCTCTGAGGCTGTAGAGCTCTGTCCCAGCTTCACACAGACGTGAGAAGAGGAAAGTTTCTGCTCCTGCTGTTCCTCAGTCCATCAGCTGCGGTGAGAAACTATGATACTGCATTTGCATCCAGGAACCTGAGACCAGGAGACGGCCTGTGCAGGACACAGTGTGAAGTATGAGCAGAGAGGAGAAACATGGCACAGTGTTGGCAACATTGTGAAACTAGTATAGGCTTTCTTCTGTTCAGGAGCCTCAGGGTCTCATCTCTGCTGTTTGCAGACGATGTTCTGTTGCTTCATCAAATCAGGACCTTCAGCTGCTCTGGACCGTGTGCCCCGGTCGCATGGTCCATGTCAATCAAGGACTTTTAATCCTCTATTTTTGTCCACAATGTGCCTCGGATCTCCTGCTTTCCTGCCGTCCACAGTCACGCTTTACGTTTCGGCCGATTCCTCGAGAGCGCCGGTGTTTTTCTACACTTTTTCAATCACTCAAGAGCTTTGAGGCTCTCACTCTCAACATTTTTCTGCAATATTTTTACATGTCTTGTGTTAACTCTTTAGTTTTCCTCTGCTGCCCCCTGCTGTCCGTCACTCGAGCCTCTGAGGTTAAAAATGGACTGTTAGCTTTGCGATGCTAATGTTGCTAACGGCCACCGCGGGCCAGCGACGTCAAGCACTTACTGCACTCTCTAAATCTAACATCATTTAGTAGATTATACTTTTTATTTGTATTATTCTTAAATAGGGCCATTTTGTCTAACTTGACGACTGGAATACTGAAACTTGGAAACAACTTCTGTCAAATGCAACACAGAAAAAGAACTTGAGCAAAAGTAAAAGATTCTAATGGTCAAATATTACTCCAATACAAGTAAAAGTTAAAAAAAATATTACATAAGTTAAAGTACTGAAGTATTTACAGTAGAAAATACTTAAAGCTGTGGTAATCAAATAGTTTTCTTGTAATAGAGTAAACTCCTTTTGGCACCACAGATCTTCTTTGTAAAATTTTGATTGAGTGAACAAGGGGGATGTGCAAAAGCTTTCACAGATGTTCACAGATGTTCACAGATGTTCACAGTTAGCAGTAATGTCACCTTAAACCAGTCATTAAAGCACGCACTAACACAGACGCTGTAGGAGCCTCTAACCCAGTTCAGATTCAGGGATTACATTTTACACAACATATATTTAACACGAGAGTCTGGATCTAAACTTAGCCACGTCAGAAACAAGAGGTCAAGACCAGATCGTGCTTTCCTCTCTGGTTTCTCCACTGACTGTTTTTATTCCTCTTTAAGTCATGATTGAACACAGGCCTGTCACTGTGACCTGCAGGTGTTTGTCTTAAGAAAAGCTACATTGTCCTGTTGCTACAAGCGGCTCTGACTTCAGCGAGCGCTCACTGTTCCCTTCACTCTCCTCTTACTGTGCATGAACATCACACGGAGCCTCGCACGTGTTACTGAGCTTTTGCAGGACAAACTGTTTCCCCCACTGTGAGTCAAACACTGTCCATTTCTAGCGCCGGTAAAGAGCGTGGGCCAAACTCCAGGCCGTAGAAACGTGATCAAAACACCAGCACGTGCGAAAAATGTAACAATGTAACATGCATCACCCCAACGAGAAGTCTGTGCAGCTGGGCAGAGAGATGCCTGAAAACAAGATTCAAAGAAAAAAAAAAAGTTAGTGCCTATGTAGCATGTAGTATATATATTAAGTTAAAGAGAAATACAGAGTTTAAACATGTTAAAATGCTGTATTTTCCTCCCCCCACATGTTCCAGCCATGTCCTAATGTGTAGAACGAGCTCAGACCTGTTCACCACAACTGCCTCTAAAATCCTGCACTGTCACTCGAAAAGGTGTTAATGAAGTGCCGTCATCCACGAGCTGAATATAGAAGCTGCAGTTACACGTATGACCAGAGGTGGCAGTAGTGAGTATAAAATGACCAACTTGCATCCAGTCCTTTCAAATGTATATAAAGCTGCAAAACGCCAACCATTTCTGGGATGTTTTAAATACTTCAAAGCGCTTTATTTACCCCAAAAAATGTAAAAGCACAATTTGAAAACAATCTCATCAAAAAAAAAATTGAAAAAAGAAAGAAAGAAGAGAAAGGATTAAACTTCTAAACATGTTCTATAGTTATGCTGGTGATGGCAACAGTAGGACTGTGAGACTAAGTGAAAGAAGAGCTTTCACAGGCTGGAGCTGACCCTCCTGAAGGGTCAGGGGGGGTTACCCCCTCCTCCCCTCCACTGAGGGGGGTGGGCGACTCTCCCCTCCCTCTGATGGGGACACGGTGGCGCAGCGGTTAGTGCTCGTGCTTCAGCTCCAAGGTCCCGGGTTCGATTTCCACCTGGACGGGGCCTTTCTGTGGAGTTTGCATGTTCTCTGCAAGGTTTCTCCTACCACTAAAACATGTACAATAGGCCAGGGTGTTTGAGAGTGTGGAATTAGCAAAGGGCTACAATCCAGCGTGGTGTGTTTACATGCAGTTCACTCTCCTGTCACACCGGGGCCAGGAAAAGACAAACAATTGAAAATAATATATATATATATATATATATATATATATATATATATATATATATATATATATATATATATATATCCAATCTTAGTCTGCGTTATCCTCAAGAATCCCAACAAGAGCCATTTAACAAAAGATGTGAGATTGAAGTAGTACTTTGACAATGAAGTCAACATATATATATTTATATATGACTTCAGTTTTGTCCTTACATTTTACTATATTGAATCATATGTTTGTGTCCAACATATTCAGAACAAAAGGAAGTCACTGGAGACGTCATGTCATGTTTCCATTGCTCTGAGGCTCCGAGGGGCCTCACTGAGGCCAGTGTGACTGAACAGGATTGTACAGTCACAAAAACCGTCCCGTAGTAAATACAAATACAGCGCTGGTCTTTCATAAGTGAAAGTCCGATTGTTAGTTTGGGATCCGACCCTCGGCTTTGTCCTTGTTGCTTCTCCTGTGTTTGCGATGAAAGCGGCAGAACCATAACTTTCACATATATTTACACATTAATCCAACACTTTGCCTAAACACCGGCTCCGGCACATTCCTGCGTCTGTTTTCCATCAGCCACGAGAAAAGCCTGAGCTCAGGTCTAATAAGGACATTATTAAACAGCAGCTCTCACCAACAATCACCTCTGCAAACAAATCAAAGACAAACAAACAGACAAATACTTCAGCACCGCTCAGTAAAGTCAAGATATTACTGCGCGGATTTCATACTACTCCTGGTATTATTACGCCTTACAATATAGTTCCCCTTTTATTCGCTTAGAAAATCCACATTGTTTAATTTTGTGTAATTATACTTTTTCGTGTAACACTTCACGTAATCATACTTAAATAGGGAAAACGTGGAAGAGCTTGGTAGCTAACGTCTGTGCTGTGTTTATGTGACTGAGGACACGCGTGACCAGACAGGTACACATGAACTCGTCTAAGCTCAGGTAAGAACATATCTCAGTATGTAAAAACGGTGGCCTGTTCCTTTAACGTGGTGGAGGGGTTTGAGCACCCGAATGATCCTGGTTGGGTCTCCCAGGGCAAACAGGTCCTCGGTGACGGGTCAGAAGCCCCGTATGAGAGACCAACAGGCCGGGTTAATCATGAGGCCGTCCTCCCGTAGACCCACCACCTGCAGGAGGAGCCATAAGGGGCTGGTGCAATGTGATTTGGGAAGCTCCAACCACTTCCCCCACGACCCAGCAACGGACAAGTGGAAGAAGATGGATGGATAAAGAAACACAAAGAGTGTCAAGCAGTGCCATTATTTACAAAAAAAAAGAGAAAACGCCACGCTTTTTACACCATGGAGGTTATTGTCCTTTGCAGTACAATCCAAGAACAAATCTCACCCTGATCCGTCTGTTTTAGGGTCTGAAAAGCAGCTGCTCTAAACCCGACACGTCCCGACAGTTTCGTCAAAGTTTGGCTCTTATGTTTTGTATTTCAGAGTAATCTCATTAAAAGTGCAGCTTTTGCCACGGCTCTGGCCCCCCTGAGCCGCCGGAATAAGCCCCGCAGTCACATTCTCTGCCAGGTCTGTGCTGTAACAGTGTCCAGAGTTCAGGGCTGTGGGGGGGGTCAGATGGTAAAGCTGTCCCGCTCTCGGTGACAGGAGCGGGACAGGTGCAAAGGCCTTTACGGAAACCGCTCACACACACAAACCAGGAGCAGCAGACTTAACTCTCGGACGGGACGGTCACGCTGGAACTGTGAACCCGAGAGATCTGAGACTGAGGCAACAGAGGCACGAGCTTCAGGAGAGACACATATCTGATCTTAAAGGGATATTTCAGGATTTTTGACATAGGGCCTCATTTCCTAGTTATCCAGAGTGTTGCTGATTTCTGGAGAGATTTTTTTTTGTAATTCATGCAGTTCTTATATTTGAAGAGTTTCGTGGCGCTAGGCTAGTGCAAGGCTAGTGCATTTCTATGGTATCAGCTAGCCTGCATTAAAAACAGTGTGACCCGCTCCACAGAGCACCTGAGGCAAATCACTTATAACACCAGACTAACCATATAAATGTCTGTGTCCATAGAATCATGTTTGGAATATAACTGACCTGCATCACATGAATGATCGCATTTTCAGGGACTATTTTCTAGCAGATCACTCCGCCGCCGCGTAGCTTATACAACCACGAAGCTGATGCTGCTCACATATAAGTTATTTTAAATGCAAAATAGTTAAAATGACTCTATGGACACAGACATTTATATGGTTAGTCTGGTGTTATAAGTGATTTGCCTCAGGTGCTCTGTGGAGCGGGTCAGACTGTTTTTAATGCAGGCTAGCTGATACCATAGAAATGCACTAGCCTTGCACTAGCCTAGCATTAGCCTAGCGCCACGTAACTCTTCAAATATAAGAACTGCTTGAATTACAAAAAAAATATCTCCAAAAATCAGCAACACTCTGGATAACTAGGAAATGAGGCCCTATGTCAAAAATCCTGAAATATCCCTTTAAGTGAAACCAAAGATTAAAGTAGAGGTGGCCAATATGTCGCCTACAACACAATATTGAACGATTTGCAAATTTACAATATTGAGTTCATCTCCGCTGTCAAGAAATGTGGAGAAAAGACAATCTTTACCCAAATCTAAAAGCTTCTTGGAAAAAAAGGTGACAAAAAGGAGGCGAAATCAAGTATGAAAATGCAACGGAACAAACGACACAAGTGTGACAAAAAAAGGGATGAAAAAGTGACGGAAGTGTAAAAGTGACAAAAATGAGGCGAGAACGAGGATGAAAACGTAAACAAAAAGCGACAAAAGAAAATCAGAAATGTGTGACGAAAAATCAACAAAAATACCACAAAAGAGCAACAAAAAAAGCAATGAAAAGAAACGGCAACAACGCAAGAAAAAAATCCTGTTAGATCAGTTTTGTAAGTCTTAGCTTTCAAATGAGGCATAACACATGTTGTAACCATTTAGATTTGAGTGAAGCTGAATCCAGAGTGGTGTTGATTTCTGGAGATGTTTATATTTTTAATACATGCAGTCCTTATATATGAAGAGTTTAGTGGTGCTAGGCTAGTGTTAGGCTAGTGCATGTCTATGGTAACTAGTAGCCTGCATTAAAAACAGTCTGACCCAAGCACAGTGCACCTGAGGCAAATCACTTATAACACCAGACTAACCATATAAATGTCTGTGTCGACTGAATAATAATCATTTTGCATTTAAAAGAACTTATATTTGAGCAGCATCAGCTTCCTGGTTATAGCTACGCAGCGGCGGAGTGATCTGCTCGGTTACCAGATCTACATTAGTTTGTTTACCTGTGGCCGCATTACTACACGTGGAATTCACAAAGGAGTTTTCTACAAATCAGATATGGCAACGTTTGGAGGACGAGCCCATGATTTTGAAGAGGTTTTTAATGCAGGCTACTAGTTACCATAGACATGCACTAGCCTAGCACCACTAAACTCTTCAAATATAAGGACTGCATCAACTAAAAAATATATCTCCAGAAATCAACAACACCCTTTAACCTCCGCCTTAACTGAGCGCATTTTCTCGAGTTCAGCTTTACCCAAATCTAAAAGCTTCTTGACAGGAGCTTACGGTGTAAAGCCCCATTTGAAAGAGAAGACAGGCCTGTCCTGGGATCGAACCCGGGACCTTCTAGCTTTGCCACCGAGCTGCTGTTACTCTATTAATATGTTAGTCTGATATAAACTAGGGATGCACCGATCTGATACTGGCATCGGATATCGGAGCCGATACTGGAAAAAATACAATATCGGCTACAAATATCCGATACTGAATTTTTGGATACCCGTTATGGCTTTCTACGCCTTAAAAACACAACTTTTACCACATAATTCTCAGTGAATATGGACATGCTGTATGTCATTGTGAAGCTAAGAACCAGGAGAATCCAACCACTGAGTTAGTTTTAACATTCACAAATGTATTTTAGATCGCTGCGTGAGATACTGCAGTTAGCAATGGCATGCTAAAGCTAGCGGGAGCATAATAGCTAATGCTAACGAAAACTAATCAAGGCTGGAACAGAAACTATGATAGAAATGCCTAAATTAGCCTAATAAAATAACCACTGCTAAGTGTTTTAGTTTAAGAAATAACTTTTCTATTTGTAATGATCAGATCACTTCACGTGAGTTGTTTATGTTAATGTAGCCTAAAGCCTGTCATATACTCAAGGCTTTAAAGCAGTACTAAGTAACTCTTGCCCCTAAAGGCCATAAGCGCAACTGCAGGTGTCGTAGCAAGTTGTGTTTTTTTACTCATTAATTGTCCGTGAGAGTAAATCCTACGCTGACAGAAAAGACAAAAGGACAGAGGGATATTGTTCATCCAATTACGCAATGGAGATCATTTATTTCACTCAAACTTGGCTGTAAATACTGTTTAAGTGGCGCTAGCCCACAGTTAGCTTTGCCCGCTAGCCTGCTAGCTTCTTCTTTGTGATTCCATTAGTGCGTATCGGTGGCAGTCGAGCTGAAATTGTGGTTTTCTGGCCAGAGACACCAGGGGGAGATGAAATTAACACTTGTATTACTTACACAGGGACTACGGAGAGGATTTTCTTGAGGTAAACAAGTTACTTAGTTCTGCTTTAAGTGTAGAAAAGTCCTTGTTAAATGTTTATCATAGAGTTTGTCAATAGATATAATTCATAATTGATCTGCAACATGGTAACAAAACATGACTTCATTGATATTACAATGGAGAAGAGTCAATAAAGTTGAGTTTCACTCAGAGAAAAACACTTAAGAAAGTCTCTCAGCTACGGTAAATGTTGGATATCGGCAGATGCTCAAACCTCAGTATCGGTAACAAACAACAATAAAAACACTAGCGTTTCATAGCTCTGAGGTCAATTAATTGTCACAGATACAAAAAGGTGCAGCTTCTGTTAAAGTGCGGCTCATTTAAGAATAAACATCATCGTTTGGACATTTTCAGCATCAGATTTCAACATAAGAATAAACCGAGGGAGATGAAGACTTCCTCAAGCGACTTGTGCTTCATTACAAACATATTGAAATCGTTCTAAAAGAGTGAGGGCATCAGGAGGTCCAAAAAAGTAGGTTCAGGTGCTTTTCAAAGATCAGGCATCAAACTCTATAAACCCAGGAAAAAGAGGATCTGAGACTATTTAAAGTCCTTTATTAACTGGACATGCCAGAGATGGTCTTCCTCAGGCCCCATGTACTGAAATCCTTCTTGCACACATTGATAAAGGTCGCACTCTTCATTCAATAAGAAAGTTCTAGAAAGTCATCACTGTCCGTCGGAGCAGGTGCTGGTCAGACGCGATGGGAGCTGCACCGTTTTGGATCGAAATGTCCAAACACTTGCGTTTTCTCCCAGGTGTGTCCAAAGTAAACTTCAATGATAAACTCAATCACTTGGAAACAACTAGAAAGACATTTAAGGGGATTTAACCCTGATTTGAGCTGCGAAATACAATTATTTGGGAATTGTTTTCATGTTTTCACAGCTAAACATCTCACTGCAGGGAAAAATAATGTACACTGTAAAAAGTCTACAAGTCAGAATTACTCAAAATATAAGGTTAAACATTCGTATGCAAGGCCGGATTTATGCAGCGGCTCACACGGGCTAAACCCAGGGGCCCAGCAGGTTCAAGGGCCCCTGGGCATAAGGAGAGAAATGCATGTTCAAAAAATGAGTTCCCTCTCTCTTTGCAAACTCCCTCACATGTAAAGCTTTATCAGATGATTCTTTACCTGAGACTAAACCAGGACTAATCCAGGACTAATCTGGGTCTAAACCCGTTCTAAACAAGGTCTGAGACATTTTCATTGAGTTGACACTGGGGAAAAAATATGAACCTATATTGTGGGAATCTCTGTGGGAGGACCCCCAGACACCCCTTTTAAACAAGTCCCCCCACCAGTCTGGCAGTAGCAAAGGTTCTTCCACAAGGGCCACAGAGCTCAAATTGGGGTCAATATGTTAAACTGTTTAAGAAGTTATTTCTGCATGTTTAACCTCTTACCACCCGCCTAAACCAAATGCATTCTCTCCTCTTTGCCACTGTCGTCACTTTTTATTTCCCTCATGTGTTTTTGTCACTTTTTTTTTATGGCACTTTTGTTACTTTTTTGTTGCTGTTTTGTCACTTTTTTGCTGAATTTTTGTCTTTTTTTTTTTTTGCTGGATTTTTGTCACTTTTTTGTTAGATTTTTGTCACTTTTTTGCTAGATTTTAGTCGCTTTTTTGTCACTTTTTTGTTAGATTTTTGTAGCTTTTTTTGCTTGATTTTTGTCACTTTTTTACTGGATTATTGTCACTTTTTTGCTAGATTTTTGTAGTTTTTTTGTCACTTTTTTGTTAGATTTTTGTAGCTTTTTTGCTGGATTTTTGTAGCTTTTTTTGCTTGATTTTTGTCACTTGTTTGCAGATTTTTTGTCTTTTTTTGTTGGATTTTTGTCACTTTTTTACTGGGTTTTTTGTCAATTTACATCCTCATTTTCTTCTCGTTTTTTGTCGCTATTTTGAAGAAGCTTTTAGATTTGGAGAATTTGGAGAACAGGAGAAAACATGTTCAGGTGGGAGTTAAGAGGTTAAGAAAAAAACAACAACATTCATTTATCCTTTCATTGTAGAGAGAGAGAAATCCAACAGACAGACATACAGTATAAGCACAAATGTTGTTAAGGTTCTATATAAATAAATGAATAAATAAATATTGAGGGGGGCCCTGAAAATACATTATCCTGGGGCCCATTTTATTCGTCTGTGTGTATTTTTAGCACAGCAGCATCAAAACAAGGCTGAAGTGGAGCTAAATTAAGAAAATCCTGACTTAAACTCAACTTTTTCGGCTTCGTTTTGCAAAAGTAATGCGTGAATCTCAGTCAGACTGACCGGATAACTCCCGCCTGGACCGAGAGGATCTTTTTCCTCACGTCATCAGATTTTTTTTCCATCCGTTTTTTGCTGGGTATTCAACTCATTTTTGTAACTTTTTTGTCAAATTTTTATCACATTTTTGTCATTTTTTGGTCACATTTTGTCACATTTTTTTTTGTTACATTTTTATCACATTTTTGTAATTTTTTTGTCACATTTTTGTCATTTTTTTTGTTATTTTTGTCACATTTTTGGTAATTTTTTTGTCAATTTTTTATCACATTTTTGTCATTTTTTTGTCACATTTTTTGTCACATTTGTGTCAATTTCTTGTGACATTTTTTCCACTTTTTCATCAATTTTTCGTCACTTTTTGTCACTGTTTTCTCGCTTTTTTTCTCACATTTCCATCATTGTTTTCGTCTCAGTTCTGTTGCTTTTTTCCAGAAGCTTTTGGACTGGGGGTAAAGCCAAACTGGAGAAAATGTGCTCGGTTCAGGTGGGAGTTAAGGGGTCAAACACAAACAAAGCCACTCACTCACTTACGGGAACGATCCGTCCGATCTCTGCGCAGACGCTTCAGCACGAGCCCATTCTTTTAATCCCCGTGGAGCCAGAGGTGAGAGGTGCGGGACAGGTGACCCCCCGAAAAGACACGGGAACCCAGGAGAGCTCCACCGCCAGCGCCGACAGCAGCAGCAAAACCTCAACTCTGGATAATTATAACTCCCGCTTGCTCGAATAAATCCGTCCCGGGCGCGAGACGCACGATCGGTCTGAGCGTCCCGCAGAGAGAGAGAGCGCAAGAGGGGGAGAGAGACAGAGAGAGGGAGCAAATGAGCGGAACACGAGGGTTTAGGAAGTTTGTGTTGGATTTGTGTTGGAAAAGAGTTAAGAGTTACTTAGAAAAGCCCTGCGGCGGAGAGTTTGCCAAATCGGAGTTGTAACCTCATCCGCCCGTTCCCTTGTATGGGCCGCTGGAGTGAGCGAGGGGTTAGGGCCATAAATAGCCACGAGGCAGAGAGGGAGACGGGATCAGCTGTTTGTAAGTTTTGGGAGGTGGGAGGACGGAGGGCGGCCCAGAGGAGAGGGAGTCTGAAAGAGAAAAGAGAAATATTTATATAGAGGAAGGAGCAGGTCCAGTGTAATACTGCTCTGGTCTGGGGTTGCAGAAGTTAGTCAGGTCTGTAGATTCAGTATGAGCCCAAAGAATGAGATCAGTTCATTAAGCCCTGATGGCACCCGCATATTCCAAGATGACAAAGCCAGGACTGATCAGGCTCCCGTTGTGAAAGAGTGGCGCAGGGAGCATGAGAGACAATATTTATTTTCACACATGGGTTGCCCCAGAGTCCAGATCTGAGGAAGGAAGGACTTTATTTTTTATAACATGGGACAATTTTACATTCACTGCACACATGTCATTCATCTTGGTCTATTGTACATGTTTTAGTGGTAGAGCACCTGGAGGAAACCTATGCAGACATGAGGAAACTTTGTCCAAACAGGTCCCGTTCAGGTGGGAACTGAACCTGGGACCTTCTCACTCTCCCATCATCCATGAAAGATTTTAAATGAGATTAATGACTTGAAATTGCTCATTATGTTGAATTTGACCCAGTTTGTTCTAATCAAAGCTCATGGAGTCAATTTTTATTGGCTAGGTTCAGGTTCAGGACCACGCCTCAGCCTATCACACTTTGCACACCAACCACTCTTGCTTTCACCTAACCACGCCTCTAATTACTCACGAGCCATTAAATATCAAGCCAAGCCTCGTCATCTCAGTTTGTTTGAAACTGTCGACCCCACCCTCCCTCCCTTCATGTCTGCTCCATTTCGGCAATGATTCTCCTGCTTAAAATTCTCCTGCTTAAAATCTTAATTGCACTTTGTTGTGGCGTGGTCCTTGCTAGTGAAATGATTTACCGATCGATCTACGTTCCCGCCCTCACCTATGGTCATGAGATTTGGGTAATGACCGAAAGGACGAGATCGCGAATACAAGCGGCCGAAATGAGTTTCCTTCGCAGGGTGCCTTGGCGCACCCTTCGAGATCGGGTGAGGAGCTCAGACACCCGGGAGGAGCTCGGAGTAGAGTCGCTGCTCCTTCACATTGAAAGGAGCAGCTGAGGTGACTAGGGCATCTGTTCCGGATGCCTCATGGTCGCCTCCCGCAGGAGGTGTTCCAGGCATGTCCTAGTGGGACAAGGCCTCGTGGAAGCCCCAGGACACGGTGGTGGGACTATGTCTCCGAGCTGGCCTGGTGTCGCCTCGGGGTCAGAACAGCTGGAGGAGGTGTGTGTGGATCGGGAAGTTTGGGCATCTCTGCTCAGACTCTGCCCCCGCGACCCGGCCCCGGATAAAGCAAGAAAATGGATGGATTGTTCAAATCTAAAAGAAGATAAAAATGCCAATGGAGAAAGTAGAAATCCCAGCTGAAATCAGACAAAATAATTTTGCTTTTGAAAATACAATGTGCTTCTTCCACTGGCAGTCAGAGATTTTATCAAATCTAAGGCCAAACAAACTTTAGATTAATCTCTTAATTCAAGTAGATTTAAGTCATTTGTTCCATAAGATGATCATTCTTTTTCCAATATGATGAAAAATTAAACTATTATTAACTGAAACAACACCACAGCGCGGGGGTTCTCAAACTGTCTGTGGTCGGGACAGGGCATGTTCATGAACACACATACATGTAAACGTGCCACGCCGGATTGTTCCTCGGGATCATTTCCATCACTCACACTCTCAAACACACTCATTCACTCTGGCCTATTGTACATGTTTTGGTGGTGGGGAAACTGGAGGAAACCTGCGCAGACCAGGTGGGAGTCAAACCCGGGACCTTCAAGCTAACCAAACACTAGAGCGTGTGATCTTCCCTCTGCTACGACTTTGTAAAAACGCTCTTCCTCGAATAATACTTTGATAATTATGAACATGTGAACTGTAACATTATTACAGGACATTATATCATGTAAGAGACAAACCTTCTGCCCGGACTGACTGTACTTTGTCTCCTCCTGGTGGTGAGCTGGAGGTAGTGCACTGACGCAGGTAAAGGCTCATGAGTCTGCAGCTCAACATCAACACTTCAGCCTCTTTTAGACCAAATCAAAGACTCAAGAGCAGATTTATATGTAACAACAAAACCTCATGAGTCAGTCAAAGAACAGATGAGTCTGAAACATTTCAAACCAGGGAAGTTTGTGACGTGTTTCTTTACTTACTCTGACGTCGTCGTGCACTTGTCTCACAGCCTGGGTGTCAGAGGCCTGCAGAGAAGAACAGCTGCAGAGGGACACATGTGCAGAGAAGAACAGCTGCAGAGACAGGAACTACAGCGCCATGAAAGTCCCGGACAGAGAGACACGTGTGCAGAGAGACACATGTGCAGAGAGACACATGTGCAGACAGACACATGTACAGAGAAGAGAGAGGCTGTGAGGGGAGCTGCAGCTTGGAGACAGCCGTGAAAGAATGAAAGAGCCATTTGTCATGAAACAAAACAATGGTGCAAAGTAAGTATAGGTCACTTTTACTTTCCCCTTCACAGTCATCATTTTATTTTCTGTTTAATATTGAAAAGAAAATGATGAAAATTTGAAAAAAATTCACCATTTATAATTTACAATGGGAAAAAACTGTAAAGTGTTTTTTCTGCCCTTTGGTCTTTATGAGCGACAATTCAGATGTTTGCAATTCTCTAAAGGTTTGCAAAAAACTCCCCAAAAATCACTATTCATTCACTCCATTCAAGCTACTATTGCAGCCACAGCGGCCCTGGGGTAGACTGACGGAAGCGAGGCAACCAGTCTGCGCCATTCGACCACCACCAACCACTCACTCATTCACTCCATTCGCTCCAGGCTTCCAGGTGTTTCCCAAACGGTCTCCCATCCAAGTACTGACCAGGCCCTTCCTGCTCAGCTTCCAGGGTGTGACGGATCGGGCAGAGCAAAGGTGGAGTTTATTTTGGTCAATGTCGCCCTGATCTCATGCAGTCGCACCTGAGACTGAACCTGAGGCCGAACCTGAGGCCGAACCTGAGGCCGAACCTGAGGCCGAACCTGAGGCCGAACCTGAGGCCGAACCTGAGGCTGAACCTGAGGCTGAACCTGAGGCTGAACCTGAGGCTGAACCTGAGGCCGAACCTGAGGCTGAACCTGAGGCTGAACCTGAGGCCGAACCTGAGGCCGAACCTGAGGCCGAACCTGAGGCCGAACCTGAGGCCGAACCTGAGGCTGAACCTGAGGCTGAACCTGAGGCTGAGGTCATGGCGTGATCCTCGGACCCTTGTCCTGGTCCGTGTTAGGTCAGTGTTGTCTCCACATAAACACGGCTTCAGTAAGAACGAAGAGACACTGGTTTCATGCAAAGAGTTTATTATGAATCAGACTGCAGTATCATACAACAGTAGCACAATCATGACTATGGATTATGCTCATATTTATAGATACAAAGATAAAGGCATGTTTCAAAAGAAAAACAATGAATGACTTCTTTTGATTTACTCTAAAAATAGCTTTCAAATACTTGGCATAGTTTAGTAAATAAAATTATGAAAGTAACGCTTGCCACTGGATATACTATTGGAGTACCAAATGCAAATATATTTTATGAAAACATTTTTTTCCTCCTGTTTTGCATTTCATGCAAGAAGGAAAAAAGATGTAAGTGAGTACAAAAAGCACTTAAATCTCATATGAAAATATAAAATATTACAAGTGTGCATAATTACTTTATGTTGCACGTAACCTGCAGTACAAAAGTCACTGACACTGTGTTCAAGTGTACCTGACATGCCAATTATTGGGGACGATGTTCTGGAGCCGCTTCAGTTCGGGGCAGTAACGGCGGCTGTGGCAGGGCCGGGCGTCGGCGAGTTAGTCGGGTTAGTAAATAGGGCTTGTCCTGGGACTATGGCTCCGAGCTCGGACCGAGTCAGAGAAACAGCATGAACTGATGCTACTGCGCCTCCCAGAGCGGCGGCGGGGCGGCGGGGGCGGGGCGTGGGGGGGGAGGCCACGGGAGAACCCGAATGGAACAGTGCTTCGTACGTTTTTGGCTTTGCCTGGAGCGTCATGTAATGCACACACATGGAATAAGGCGATGAGCATTTAAAGTCACACAGAGAACATCATCGTAGAGACACATCGACTTGATCAAATGCTACAACTGCAAATGCTACATAACAACCAGGCGACTCTCCGGAACACGCCGTCCCGCCTCTGCCCCGGCGCCGGCGCGAACCCCGGCGCGCGCCACACAAGCGCAAAGGTTAAACGTCGATGCAAAATCCCTGTCAGTAACAATACGACCTCAGAAACGTTAAAAAGCGAATCGTTTTTGTTTGTTTTTTTAGAAAAAGGCTCTGCGCGTGTGTGGCCCGCGCCGGCGTCACGGCGGCGTCAGCGCGGCGAGCGGCGGGACGCACAAACCCCACGACGAAAACAGAATCCACCGAGAAACGACAACCAAATGGTCCTAATCCGGAAGACGAACACGGAGAAATCAGCGAAACATTCAACACAGGAGATACAGCTCATGGGGATGGTTTGGGAAACAGCACGACGAGAGACGGCGGCTAGCATCGCTCAACAGCACTATGGAAACGAAACCGGGGGCGGGTAAATACTAGCCAGCGTTAGGCCCATCTCACCTAGTTTGCGCAATCTAAAAAAAGGTTTAAAGCACTATAAAATTACTCTGGGTGTCGACTATACAGACGTAGTGATAATCTCAGCTCCATTTACATGTCCCACAAATCATAAAACTTCATGGTTAAATACAAAATCTTTCTGAAGATATTCAAAATAGACTTTTATTTTGTACACTATGCAAACGGAGAACAGGAAATGAAAGTACTGGACGTTGCAGGTGAAGAAGAAACACTTGAAATGAGAAAAAAGGTTTTGGTGAATGAAAGCACCCACCCAGTGTTAAAATGGGGATTTTTTTTTACCCTGACAGTCGATCAGATCCCTGTAACGCGGCGTTGTTCGCGCCGGAGCGGCACGGCACGGTTTAGTCCTGTTCGTGTCGTTGTTACATGAGATAGGTTCATTTTCAAGTATGTTTGTGAGTTCAGGCGGCACAGAGTGATGTCGTATGATAACATTGTAAATATGGCCGGACCCAAAACACATGAAACTAAACTTGATCTAAGGTCACATGAGAGAATATAAAGCGGAGACAATATTCAGACTTTCAGCCATAGAAAACATCTGGACATTTCTTTCCACTGAAATGTTGACATAGATACAGACGGCATCTTGTCATAGAAAGGGCGTGGCTTCACCGAGGGGGAAAATAGAATCTTTGGAGAAACACCATTTTTTCACTCTTTTAAGCCATTTTCTGGTGGAATATGAACTTATTTATCACATAATTAAAGTCAAGTGTAAATCGGGCCCATATGGATATTTTCTCACAGCAGATTGTTCAGTAGAAGTGAAAAAACGGCAGTTGTAGCAAGCGCTAGCTAACCGTTAGCATTAGCCCGATGCTAACATGTAGCATCATGTTATCATTCTCCGTTTTTTTTTATGTATTTATGGGCTGTTGAACCACTTTGCTCCTCTCCATGTCTTTGAATCTTTATTTAGTAGAAACTATGTTCATATTTCAGCGTTTGTTAAAGTAGTTTTTAAATAATTAGAGAAAGTTTAGATATTTGCAAAATTGTTTTCCCCCTTAACTGTTTTCAAACATGACCATATATGGGAGATTCAGGAGACGCCGCCTGTATCTATGACAATCTAGAGTGTCATGAACGCAACCGATACCAGACTTAATTGAAGTTCAGTTCACATTTTACTTTGAGTTTTCGGTAACACTTTATTTTACACTTCCCTTGATACGTCGTACCTGCCAAACTAAGTGATAATATAGATTATTTTTTTGTAAAGTCCTGGATCTCAGCACTAATCAGAGTCTCGTATCCTCCTGTGTCGACCAATGAGGCGAGCTTTTCCAGCCCGTCAGGTCCAATCAGGAGGAGGGGAAGGAGCTTGATCGTTTACTTTTGAAAACTCTGTTCCCGCTCTCCTCATTTTGCAAACGAAGAAGGACTTTGTGGTTAAAGACGGAGGAATTTGATTGTTTACTTTCCCTCCTCACAAAGTTACTGACTCACTTTAGGCCCTAAGTACTACATTATGTTCCTTTAAAGTACTAATACACATGATCCCATTGTGTATGCACAAGCTTAGCTGTTACACATAGTTACAGATTACACTGGACTGAGTTTGTTACAGTGTATCAAGGAAGTGTGAAATAAACCAGTTTTGTTTTATTCATTCGAGAAACAAAAGGGAAACAAAGCTTTTTTTTCAAAGTTTTTGATCGCTCTGTTATGAGTTAAAGGTGATGTCAACACTGCGAAAAGTAATTAACTAGATTAGTTTAAATGTCTCAGTTTGAGTTTAATAATCCACATTCATTTTTTTTGACGAGTTACCGTGTATAATGTGTATACACATTTTTGAGCAAAATGTTCTTAATAAATATTAAAGGAAAATATTGCCCTGGGGACCCATCTCCATGATGTGGAGCCAGGCTGATGGTCAGAATCACCTGGCTGGAGGATTCACCTATTGTACATTTTTTAGTGGTAGGGGAAACCAGAGTAACCGGAGGAAACCTACGCAGACACGGGGAGAACATGCTCCACACAGAAAGGCCCCGTCCTGGTGGGAATGGAACCCTGGACCTTTGAGCTGTGAAGCTGAGGCTCTAACCGCTGCGCCACCGAGCCGCCCACTTTAAAGAATGGAATGTATTATCTCTCTGTGAGAATCAGTTCTTAAATTAAGAGTTGTTGTGATCTTATTTTTTCTTTATCTAAAGCTGAAGAAGATTCAAAAAGTTTTTCTTTCTTGTTACAAGATAAATTAGCATGTTTTTAGCAAATATATCTGAACAAGAAATGGCTAGATTTTATTTCCTAAAATAAGATTTTTTTTCTCAAGAAAACTTTGCTCGGCAAAACATCATTACTTTTTAGGGAAAAAATAAGAACTTATTTCTTAAAGTAAGACATTTTTTACTTTCTTAGAATCCACTTTTTGCAGTGTATTGACATATCGATACTGTGGTAAGGTTTTACTTTCTTATTTCAAGCGAGATTATCTGAGACTGAAATGTCCTGAAACAAGCGAAATAAAAAGGAAAAAAGTCTAAATGAGTCAAAACCGCTCAAAACAAGATACATTTCCTCAATTCAACTCATTTAAGACGATGCTTGATATTTACTTTTTGCAGTGAATAAAAGTCTAGTCGACAAACTGAATTAAGATCTGCCCATATCTATTAAATTTACTTAAAGGCATTAGACCCTCCTCTAGAGTCTTGGAGAGAATATCTTTATGTTTGGCCTATTGTGCATGTTTTAGGCCAAAGACACACAGAACGACAGACTGACCCGCAACCAGTGGTTCTCAACCGGGGGGTCGGGATCCCCAAAGTGGGCTATTTTCCGAGCACATTTCTCGCCTCCTGAAAACGTAAGAAAACACTACCTGAGTCTGCGTGTGATCATGACTTCAGCTGAATAGGATTTTACAGTATATTACAGTATTTTACACGGTATTTCCAACTGCACAGTAATTCATGGGCTGTGATACAGATACTCTCGTCTGGGTCGCCGTCGGGGCCGCCACACCGGTTGAGAACCACTGATACGGGTATGTCTTTAAACCGTTACCGTACCGCTTGACGTAAACGAGCCCATGAGATTTTCCTCTTAAAAACCCCTGACAATCCTTCTCAATAGGTAGCTCCGCTTCACCTCCGGACGCTCACAAAGGTATTGCTCAACATTAGCCTTTTTTTTTTTCCCCTCCTTCCTTTTGTAATAACCCCAGATCCAAGGCCGTGGGAACCCAGGGTGCTGAGGGCGCTGCAGCACCCCCTGGTGGATAGTTTGTGAACTGCAGAACAATATTAACCCCTTTACTCCCACCTGAACCGAGCACATTTTCTCCAGCTTTACCCCCAGTCCAAAAGCTTCTGGAAAAAAGGTGTGAAAATAGCAACAAAACTGAGACGAAAACAAGGGTGAAAAAAAATGACAAAAATTGACAAAAATTTGACAAAAAAGTGAGAAAAATTTGACGAAAAAATGGACGAAAAGTGTTAAGAATTTGACCAAAAATTCGAATAATTTGACGAAAAAGTGACAAAAATTTACTAAAAATTGACAAAAATTGACAAAAAATGGAGAAAAAATGGAGAAAAAATGGACGAAAAAGTGATAGGAATTTCACAAAAAAATTCGAATAATTTGACGAAAAAGTGACAAAAAATTACAAAAAAAATTACAAAAAATTGACAAAAAAGTGAGAAAAATTTGACGAAAAATTGAGGAAAAAATTGACGAAAAAGTGATAAGAATTTGACAAAAAAAATGTGAATAATTTGACGAAAAAGTGACAAAAAAGTCACGAAAATTTGACAAAAATGAGATGACTGCCCAACAAAAAAAGTGATGAAAAAAAATCTGACATGAGGAAAAAGATCCATTTAATTTTGTAGGTCTTTCAAATGAGGCGTTACACAGGCCTACAGGATTTGGGTAAAGCTGAACTGGAGAAAATGCTCTTGGTTCAGGCGGGAGTTAAGAGGTTAATAAATAGGATTTATGCACAGAAAAAGTATTTTGGGGGTACATTTTGTCCCTCAGCGCCCCCTAACTAAAACATCTTCCCACGGCTCTGCCCAGATCCACATTTACCAAAGTTGCCAACTCCTAAATTTAACCTTTATTGCTTCCTGAAATTACCTGGAAATGGGGGGGGGGGGGCTTTCTGATTGATTGGGGACTAAATCGAGTTTTTTTGTTTCCTCTACGAAACCCGATTTAATCAAAAAGCGGTTAAAAAGGCAACTCTTCACGTCTAGCTTAATGTGCGTGAGCGTCAACCGTGTTTGTACAGAAGTGAACCCTTCACTGAAGAGTTTAAAGTTTATGTTTTTAAAGTGTACAATGAGGCAAGGCCGGGGGGGTCCACATCACCACAGGCAACCGGTTTATGTCCCGGGGGCTCCTTTCATCGGCTTTAGTGCGGCAGTATCTGGAGAGTTTTCCCGATTCAAACAAACAGGGCTCCTTAGTAAACGTTTGAGGCCACGTTCGATGAAACCTCTCGTAACTTAAAAGGCAAATACTTTAAAAATCATCTCCTCGTTTGTCATGGTTTGTTTGAAAAAGCTTCTTAGTTCAGGACTGCACAATATGTCGGCAAATTATTGTTACCGCGATCTTAAGCGATGCAATATCTGTTTCACAAGAGCCACGGTGCATCGCATGAATCACTGCCTGCTCGGTGGTTCCAAATGTGGGGGCCGGGGACCCTCCAGGGGGTCACGAGGAGCTGAGTCGGGGTCCCGAGAGGATTTCAGGATAAAAAAACAGAGATATTGGCGCAAAATGTATAAAAAATCATAATCAAAAACTGTATTTATTTGTGAATAAAGAGAACATTACTTAAGTTTTCTGTATTTGTGTTCTGTGTTTAATTAAGTTTTGAGGCTTGATATTATTATAAGCACTAAAAGCTTTTAAAATTCCTTTTAACTTAGAAATGGGGAAAAAAAATCAGTTTGGGCTCAAACGTCGCTCCAGCCAGTCCACTCTGAGCCACAATAACCCTAAACTTTGTCAGGATAAGAAATGATACTTTGATTTCTGTTTTACACATTTTTTTACTTACTCTCACTTTAAGGCGCTGTTTTATGGCCCTTTTGCTTTATTTATTTTTTACTTTTAAATAAATGTGGCATTATTATTTCTGTTTAATGAACTCTTCAAGTTACATGAATGATCAGAGTTCCTAAAACACTTGAAAGCTAAATAGCTATAAATGCACTTTCACCTCTGTTACTCGATTAACTACAGATTAACAATAATAAATACATTTGTTGTTGAACTCATGATTCTATCTAATTATTGAATAATTTAGGTACACAAAAATGTTTTTGGCCTATATTCTTTTGCCTATTGTTGGTTGTGTGCGCGGCAGTTTTACCTCGCCTACAGCTGAATTCTCGCGGCATTTGTGCGTTCACAAATACGCGAGAATCTTCACCATTTGGGGCCAAACCAAAACTAAATATTGGTCCAATCAGCCACAAATGCTGCTCCAAAAGTGCATCCTCTTGCCCAACGAATAATGTCCATTTAGCTCTCGCCAGGTTAGCAGCACTTTGTTTGCAGTTTGCTTGTACCTGTACTATATAAATAACATTGACTTTGAATACTTTCCTATTTTTTTGCTTTGATTTGGTTCTGATTTGGTATTTTTAAGTGCTGCTTTAAAACAATTGTATGAAAAAGGGCAAACCGCTTGTGGAACTGAATGTGTTGGTTTGGTAAAATATATATCGTTATCGCAATGTTGAAAATTTAATGTTGTGTTTTTTCTCATATTGTGCAGTCCGACTAACATCTAACTTTTCATTCTATACTGTGTCTTATAAAGTCCAAAGAAGTAATAATAATAGATGTGTTCACTGCAAAGAAACACTTCCCAATGTTGCAACATCTTCATAAATTTGATCATTTAATCATCTGATCTCAGCCTTGTTTGTTTTACTGCCATCCCCGAATCATCCTTCCCTGATGATAAATTGTAAAAAATAAAATCCAAGAGGTCCAAAAGCAGGAGAGGCCGGTCATCCCGAAACCCATCGAAAACCCCGGTCGCATGAAAACAGTTGTGGGGAACGTGGACACCCCTGACGAGGGCACAATGTCTGTAAAGCTTAAAAAACAAAGGCTGCTCTATGCGAAAAATCAAAACAGTTCTTGAGCCAGAGACAGTGTTTTCCAGTCCTTAATAAACAGCTGTCGCCATAATAACATCTACCACAATCAGAAAAAACGCGGTTAAAATTTGGTGTTTAAATGTAGAGGTTTCAACCCTAACCTTTCTATGTCTAAGGTCATCAGTAAAAGACATTACATTCATATCCTTAATAACAGCTCGCCCATAAACAAATGTCCGATAGGCAAAAAACACAAACAGCATTATAGCTATGGACATTTTTTTTTTTTTTTAAAGAGAAGTCGTAGTAGTAGTATACATGACAGAATTGCATAATGTCTGCCAATAATGGGGGGGAAAGCAAAGGGGAGGGAGGGATGAGAGGACAAGCCGCTACGAGAAGACTGACTCGAGTGGAGGATGGGAGGGCGGGCGCTGCGGAAACATCCAACCACAGGAGGTAAAATCATCTGAACTCAGGCCTTTTGTTAATATAATTCTATGCAGTTTGTCTTGTTGTATTTGATTGACGACGTTTACAAAATTCAGCAGGGTCCATGTGGATGTTTTTCACAGCAGATTGTTCAGTAGAAGTGGAAAAAACCTGCAGTAAAAGCTAGCATTAGCGTGTTAGCATTCTCATACGGGCTGTTGAACCGCTTTGCTCCTCTCCACGTCTTTGTATCTTATTGGGTAGAAAACTATATTCATAATTCAGCATTTGTTAAAGACGTTTTTTACGTTTTTTGAATTGTTTTACCCCTCATCTGCTTCAAACATGACCATATATGGGCGATACCAGAATCATTGTGTATTGTATTGTGTTGATTATACTGTAAAGCACTTTGGTCCCCCTGTATGTTGTAAAGGGCTCTATAAATGAGGTTTAAACACCAAAACACAAGGGAAATGTTTACTGTGTTTTTGTCTTTTATCTATTTAAAGCAGTACTAAGTAATTAAGTAGGCCATAAGCGGAGCAGGTGTCGTAGCAAGTTGCGACTTTTTAACTTATTAACTGTCCGTGAGAGTAAATACTACGCTGACAGAAACGACAAAGGGACAGAGGGATATCATAATTCAGCATTTGTTTAGATTTTTCTCCTCTTTGTTTTACCCCTCATCTGCTTCAAACATGACCATATATGGGCGATACCTGTATCTATGCCCACTTTAAAATTAGTATTGTGTTGATTATACTGTAAAGCACTTTGGTCACCCTGTGTGTTGTCTCTAAATAAACTTTGATTGATTTATATATTGGGGTTTAAACGCCAAAACACACGGCAAATTTTAAATGTTTACTGTATTTTTCTCTTATATTTACATCTTTAAAGCAGTACTAAGTATCTCTTGCCCCTTGAGGTGTAAAAAATTGCGACTTTTTAACATATTAATTGTCCGTGAGAGTAAATACTACACTGACAGAAAAGACAAAAGGACAGAGGGATATTGTGCATCCAATTACACAATGGAGATCTTTTTTTTTTACTCAAACTTGGCTGTAAATACTGTTTAAACGGTGTTAGCCCGCAGTTAGCTTTGCCCGTTAGCCTGTTAGCTTCTGAATCGTGATTCTATTAGTGTGTATTGGTGACTCTGACCCAGTGGCAGTCAAGTTGCAAGGGTTGTTTTCTGGACAGAGACACCAGGGGGAGATGAAAGACCCTTAAATCATCCCTTTAACACTTTTATCACCCCCAGAGAGACTACGGAAAGGATTTATTAAGGTAAAAACGTTACTTAGTACTGCTTTAATCTACAGCAAAAGTTTCACATTGATATCTCTAGATTTCTTTTATTTCTTCCCCTTTTCACCTTAGTGCCCCTCCTAAAAATATGCATAACTTGGGCGTTTAAATGACATTAAAAAGCACTAAATTTGACTTGTAATGAGTAAAAAAATTAAAACACGGCTCTGAATTCTCATAATTTACCTCTGTGGACGTGTTTCTGCAGCGTTGGGAAAAGCATTGTCTGTTTTCGGGGGGGGGGGGTGAGTTTGCGTGAGTGGGGTAAGATTAGTAGAAGTCGCCCTGATCGTTTTTCAAATGGGGGCAGCTCCGTTTGGCAGTGGCACAGCACTCTTCGTGGTGGTCGATGCGGCGGCGGCGGCGGCGGAGGGCGCGGTCGTCGTGGCGATGGGGCGGCGGATGTACACAATGCTCTTGTCGGATACAAAAAGGCCATTTCAGTGTTCAGTGTTGAAGATGAGATGAAGGCATTCGAACGGAGGCAGCCAGGTCACAGTGTCGGAGCGGAGAGAGCCTCTCAGCAGCTCACTCGGGCTCCGCTGGGCTGGGGTCTGTGGGATCTACACACGGCGACAAGAGAGCGTGTACATGTCAGTACAAATATTTATCAGACTGCAGTATATTACCATAACTAACTACAGAAATATATGAGTATATCACTTCTAGAATCCACATTAGGCACTTCGAAACAGGGATTAACCCCTTAACTCCCACCTGAACCGAGCACATTTTCTCCAGTTTGGCCTTACCCCAGTCCAAAAGCTTTTGGAAAAAAGCTGAACAAAACTGAGATGAAAACAATGATGGAAATGTGACAAAAAAGTGAGAAAACATTGACAAAAAAGTGACGAAAAATTGCTGAAAAAGTGGCAAAAATGTCACAAGAAATTGACAAAAAATGGTCGAAAAAATGACAAAAATTTGACCAAAAAAATGACAAATAATGTGACAAAAAAATTGACGAAAAAATGACAGAAATGTGACAAAATGTGACAAAAAAATGAAAAAAAATTGATCAAAATTTGACAAAAAAAGTGACAAAAAATTGACAAAAAAAATAACAAAAATGTGACAAAAAAATTACAAGAATGTGACAAAAATGTGATCAAAAATTGATAAAAAATGACAAAAATTTGACCAAAAAAAATGACCAAAATGTGACAAAAAAATTACAAGAATGTGACAAAAATGTGATAAAAAAAATTGATAAAAAATTGACGAAAAAATTACAGAAATGTGACAAAAAATGACAAAAAAAAATGACAAAAATGTGATAAAAATTTGACAAAAAAGTTACAAAAATGAGTTGAATACCCAACAAAAAAATTATGGAAAAAAAATCTGATGACGTGAGGAAAAAGATCCTCTCGGTTCAGGCGGGAGTTAAGAGGTTAAAGAGTAATAAAACTCCCCCAAACATGGCTGCTTTGTTTATACGTTGTGCAGTTTTGTTTGGACTTGATCCTCCTCCATTACAGGATTTTATTGAACTAAAGACTGAGTGGATGGGCACCAGGCCAAAGCTCGAGGGGACTGTTGAGCTTCAGTAAAGGTGAACCACATTCAGACAAACTGTGCTCTCAGGCAGAGGCATAAAGTCCTGGACGAGTCTCCCGTTATCGATAAGAGAGACTCCGGGCACTTTTAAATCACACCTGAAACACCGGCTACAGGAAAACCAGGCTGTGGACACTTTTAGAGCTGACCTGTGTTTTATGTCTCCTGCGTCTTTGATGTAATCTGGAATATTTACATGGCAGAAGTTGTAGATGTTCATTCATACGTCCCTAATTAACAGGGGCGGATCTAGAAAAACAATCACGGGTGACAAGCA
The DNA here is from genome assembly GCF_951799975.1 of Gobius niger. Taxonomy (NCBI): domain Eukaryota; kingdom Metazoa; phylum Chordata; class Actinopteri; order Gobiiformes; family Gobiidae; genus Gobius; species Gobius niger. The sequence continues at coordinate 4,670,377 of NC_136859.1, forward strand.
GGGTCAGGGATTAGTTCTGGGGTGGCAACACATGTTACAATGTTGAATGCTTATGATGGGGTGTTTTGCTTGACCGTTTAGATGCAGGTTGAGCCTTCCAAAATCATATACAAATAGTAACGTTGTCCAAAATATAAGCAGGGGGGTTTCTAACTCTTAAATAAATCTAAATCTTAAACTTTTGTAAAAGGTGTTAAAATTCTTTGTCCTGTCAAAAAAGTACTAACTGTGAGTGAGCCTCTGTAAGCACCAGAGTAGCTTCTAGAGCAGATGTGAGACATTACATGACATCAATGGGCTGGCGAGACCTTTAGTAGGGGTGGGGGTGCCACCCCATGCCACCCCTCTAGATCCGCCCCTGCTAATGAATAAATGAATCATACAAAGTGCAAAACGTTTGGTTGAATATCGGGGGGGTCGAGAGTCCTTCCTTTACAGGGATCTGGTTTCCTCCCCCCTGTCAAATATAAACCAAATGCAATTGTGCATAAACAAGTGTAAAAATGCTCAGTCACACGTCTGTAAGAAATGCAGTTTATGCTCGGGCTGAACAACTATTCGATTATTGAAATAGTCGACAACTATTTTGTCATCGATTAATCGTTTTCTAGTAAACACAGAGGAAAAATGACCTGACAATTCTGAATTTTTGATGAAAACCCACTTTGTTTTTTAAGTTTGGGTCTGTAGTGTTTTGTACTTTGTAAAGTTCATAAATATTTGTCTGTGTCTCGTCCAATCAGAAGCAGAATTGGCACAAAGAGCCTCCTACAAATGTTCACTTTAAGTTCACTCCCTCAACATGTCCTCAAGCGTGTACTTTCGCTTCATGTGAGAAAGAAAACTGAAAAAATACAATTTTCATGCACCTTTCACAGCCAAGCGATTAATTGATTAATCGTAAAAAATAATCGGTAGATTAATCAATAGTTGAAGCCCAAGTTTACGCACAAGGTAAACTGTAATTTTTAGACTGCAGGGTTCAACGTAGGAAATCTGAAATGTTAAAGGGGGGGTATTATGCAAAATCGACTTTTTCAAGCTTTACATCATGTTATTATGTCGTTCCCTCAGTAAAAACATGCCTGAAGTGTTGCCTTGGCACATTCACGTATTTTTGAGTAATCTGTAAAAACTCTGATGGCGGCCATTTTAGGGATAGGTTTGCCTGAGTCCTCCTAGGAACGCCCCCACCTCCTGGAGACGCCTCCGAGCTTTCGTCACCAGCCGAGTAACCAACCACTGCTCCTCAGCAGAACCCCCTCCCCACTGAGGCCACAGACAGCGTGTGGAGGGGGCGTGTCTGAAAGGGTCAGAGGTTCTTACAGAGACAGAGGCCTATTTCAAGACATTCACTACAGCCATTTTGAGAGAGCAATTTTATACAAGGCAGTTATTCTAATTTACTGCATTTACAGACCAACAGAAGGTTTGGTCATCATTGTAGTGTGATATAGACTGGTGCTATGTGATTGAAAAAAGCAAAAAATGTATGGTCGGACAAAAATATTGGGGGGCTAAAATATCATAACTGTATTTTATGCTTATGAATCATAATATGATCATGACATCGGTGATTGTAATAACGCTTTTTGTATATCTTTTTCAAATAGAAATATATAATGATAGTTTTCTGGAAAAAAATATAAATTTCTTGGTTATTTTTTCTGCATAAGTTCATCAGATACAAAAATGATCTAAAACACATTCAGCTCCAGTTTTTACTCATATTTTACACATTTTCCTTGCTCAAAAGTTGGATCCGATTTGCAGCTAAATATCAAATTTCCGCTCATTCCTCTGATCGGTGGGATGTTTGCAAATCGTCAGAGAGGAAATGGGCATTTGAGGGATTAAAAACATGGTGTTTAGGCAATTAAATCATTAACGTCTTAATCTCACATGAACCAAGCACAAATTACACACAAAGGAAGAGCTCGGACATGCATCGAGTCCAAATACTGCTCTTGGACAGGCGGTTTTGGAGCCTTGTATTTAACCATGGCGTTTCCTCCGCCTCGCAGGAGCCACGGCCCCCGAGCTCGCACTGTGGGCTGTAAAGTTCACCTATAGAAAGCAGAGCCAATGATATTCGGCTGAGGCCCCTCTGGAGCACTTTTGATCTGTCCGTGAGGCTGCACACCACACTTTCTACACCCTCTGCAGCAAACCACGGAGCACAACCCTCTCGCAAATCCAGGGAACAAAGGAAAACGAAGAAGCCGCTCCACGAGGACGGACTTAATGTTTCCGTTTGCTCCTCCGGCCAAACCTTGAACTCTCGTCTGAGGTTAAGGTTTCTTTGTTTTTCTCCCGAGAGAGAAATTTGTCCTGGAGCGAGGCCAACCACGAAGAAAACTCACGGCTTTGCACATTGTTTGGAAGAGTCATTTCTTTGCAAAGGCGACTTAAAACAAATATCTGATGCTTCGAGAAACATCACAGAACACACCGGCTTATCAAGGACTTTCTTTAAACTAAATGAAACGTAGCTTCTTATTTATTTATGCATGTTTGAAGAAGAGCGACTGATCCTCCCAGTCCCATGAGTGAATGGAAGCCGCACTTTCCTGATTCCCCTTGTGTCCTGCAGGCGTTTTCCACATATGTTGTTTTAGCCTTTAAAATTCATTAAAACGTACACTTTTATTCCCTAATGTCATTCGCACAAACTGAAACTGTGAGTAAAACGTGACAGACGGACGGCTCTCGTGTCCACATTGTCTTTGGAAGATGAAAGACTGGAGGAGGCGCCTTCTTCATTTGGGAACATCTGACACAAATTTAAACAAAATGGCAAAGTAATAAATAGTGATCCTATGCTGGCTGCAAAGGACTACGATTCTTTTTATGATTCCGAAAACATTTGTTTTAGAAGCCAAGGCAACTTTTCATGAAAAAATAGCACTGGTATACAATTATTTTTGATGAACTTGTGCAATAAAAATAGTGGAGTAAAGTCATTATGCATCAAGATATGATTTAATGCCAGTTGGAATCATTTTTTTTTAAATGTTTTTTTTATGTTTTCTAATAATCTATAATAGAAAACGCTATCTCAATGGCCGCCGCCTGGGCGCCGCCATGTTTATTTCCCATACCGACTTTGAAGCTAAGCAGGGACGGGCCTGGTTAGGACTGGGATGGGAGACCGTTCCTCCGAAGCTAAGCAGGGAAGGGCCTGGTTAGGACTGGGATGGGAGACCGTTTGGGAACAACAGGAAGCCTGGCGACAGTACTGAGTTTGTGCATGGTGCCGGACCCCACGTTGCGGTCCCGCCGCCCGCGGGCATTGACGGGTCCATATGGACCGCGGTGCTGCTGTCCGAGGACAACCCGCCGTCACAACAACGCGAGTGCACGAGATCTGACTGCCGTGCGTGTGCGCGCATCCAAACAGAGCGATGTGTGTGTGTGCGCGCGCGTTTGTGTGTGCGTCGGTGCGTGTATGTGTGCGCGCGTGCCTCAAAACAGGGCGGTGTGTGCGTGTGCGTGCGTGTGCGTGTGCGTGTGTGTGTGTGCGCGCGTATGTGTGCGCGCGCTGCGCGCATCGAAACAGGGCGATGTGTGTCATTTGCTTTCACGTATTGTGAGCCCAGAGGTACATTTTATTCTAAAGCAGCTTTGAAAGCATTGCCAATTTTATTGTAAGGTTATAAATACTGTCTAACAACGATCATTAGGCTATTTCATTTCAAAACCAACTTATTTCTTTTTTCATTGTACACTACCGTGATGCACCAAACCACGGGTCCTGCACCGTGAACCGAACCGTTAGAGCTGAACCCCTACTATTTATCCATACTTATTCCACTGTCTCTTGAATTCTACTCCCTTTTAGCGAACATATTGTCGTTGTAGTTTATAAGAAAGGAGTACGGGTGCATCAAACACTCAAATTGCAGTTTGTTTGAAATTCTTTTTTGCATTAATTATTTTAAACATTTGTTGTGGCCATAGTTTTTGGAATGGGTTGGGAACCACTGGTCTACAGCTGAACTGTGTGACCGGTTGGACATTTCTTTGTAATAACTCATAATCTCAGACTATCAAATGTGGAGACTAGCGAGGCCCGGCCGAAGGCCGGGTCTCAGCTAGTAGTAATAATAGTGCTGTTGTTCATTATTGTTATGTTGATTTTAAATGTGCCTGTGTTTTTATGGAAGTGTGTGTGTGTGCATGTTTTGAGCCTGTCAAAGACGAATTTCTGTGGCCTTAGGGACAGACAATAAAGTTTCTTCTTATCTTATCTATCTTCATATAAGGCCTTAAAGCAGGGGTGTCCAAACTTTTTCATGGGGGGGCCGCACACTGAAGCGTACACGGGGTGAAGGGCCAGAGATCGGTGGTTAGTGCAGTGAAACCTTTGACGAGCAGAGGTTTAAATTGTTCTCCACACCTTAATTTATGCTTAAAGGAATAGGCCACCGTTTTTACATACTGAGATATGTTCTTACCTTAGCTTTGACGAGTTCTTTAGGACCTGTCTGATCTTCCCCAGTGCCTTCAGTCACGTAAACACAGCGCAGACGGCGTTAGCATTTAGCCTCTCCCTCTCTCCTCTATAGCTCCAAAACTGGTCAAGACAGAAGCTACCAAGCTCCTCCACATTTACCCTGTTTAAATATGGTTACGTGAAGTGTTCCACTACAAAGTATAACTACACAAAATTAAACAATGTGGATTTTCTAAGCGGATAAAAGGGGGAACTATATTGTAAGGCGTAATAATACCAGGAGTAGTTTGGCATCTGCACAGTAAAGTGAAGATTACTGCACGGATTTCGAACTGCTAAGCTAAGGTAAGAACATATCTCAGTATGTAAAAAACGGTGGCCTATTCCTTTAAGACTTTTCTACCAACACGGTGAAAAGACTTTGCATTCCTCACCTGATGAAGATGTCTCCTCGGCTCGCGTTCCCGTCTCCTCTGGGTCTTTTTGTGATTGAGCGACCTCCTCTTTCCCACTGTCCTTACTCTCCAAGTCCTTTTCCGTCTGGTCGGGAGCCACCTCTGCGTCCTCCCCCCTGCTCCCCTCCGTCTCATTGTCCCCCTCCCCGGAGTCCGTACTCCTGATGCTGAGTCTCCGTACCCTGCAAATAACGTCCACCTCCCTCATGCGAGAAATGCGCTCCACCGCCACTCGCCCCGGAGAGATCGCCAGTTTGTTCTGCAGCGCCTCGATCCGATGGGACAGCCCCCTGCTCCTCCTCTCCCCTCTCTCCAGGCTCATCGAGAGCCTCCGGTCCAGGGTCGGCGGCACGGAAAGCGGCAGCCTGTCCGGCGGGAACTCGGGCAGCCCCGCCGGATCGCGCCCCAACTGAGTCCATAAACTGAGTCTATGCTCCGGGGAAACGAGCGGCTTTTTCTCCGGCTCCTCCTCACCCTTCGCCTGCTCGTCTTTACATTCAGCGTTCAACTTGTCGTCGCCTGATTTCTCCTCACGTGCGCCGCTTTCTGAAGCTTCTGAAGCTTCTCCTGCACCGGCTTCTGCTTCCTTAACTTTACCATCTTCCTGTCTGTCTATGACTTGAGCGTCTGTAGGCACATCACTTGCTAACGTTGATGACGCGCTATCCTTAATCTCTTCAACGTTACTTTCCATATCTGTATTTACACCCATTTCGATCAAGTTTCCAGCCTGACCACTCTCCTTCTTTTCAACCCCGCTGTCTAACTCCTCCTCTTTTACCTCCCCGGTCGCTCCTGCCTTGTCTGAACTAGCTTCCCCTGCGTCCAAATCACTGGCTTCTTTAGTTGCGATGTCTTCCGGTGGACTTTCCAAGGCAGCCCGTTGAGGCGGACTCCCGTTTGGATTCCCCGAACTGTCCGAGCTGTTCTCCTCGTGCAGCGGGGGCAGCGGACCTTGCCGCATCTGATTTTCCATTTCCCGTTTGCAAATGGGGCACTCCTCTTCCGAATCCCCGCCCATGTCTTGCATCATTTCCTCGTTCGTTCTCGAAGGGTCCGACGGGTCTCGGGACTGCCGCAGAGCCTGGCAGATGTCCTCGTAATCCGGAGGGCTCGTGAGCGTGGAGGCGTCTTGCATCGGCTGCCGGTCCGCCCAGGGCACCTCCGCCGCGGCGCCGAGCGTGGTCGGGCTGAAATCGCACAGCGGCGTCTCCACGGGCTCGTCCGACAAGTCGAGCTTCACCGTCCTGCCGTCGTTGCTCCGTCTTCTCGCCAGATGCGACATTACCCTGTATTCGCGGAACCCCGTCTCTCTGGGCGGCACTGGCAGCTCCTCTCGCAGCTGCTTGCTGAAAGTCACCGACTTCGTTGCCGGCCTCGAGAAAGCGCTTTTGACTTCCCTGTACTCCGGATCCACGGACCAGCTAACAGCGCTTCGCCGCAAGCTGCTCGGCTTGTTCAGCGGTTCTGACGTCAGCCGAATCTTGATGCGTTCAGGGATTTGCACAGAACCGTTTGGCACCTTGTTACCGGCAGTTCCTAGCTCTAAAATATCCTTGTAGGCTTCGTTTAGGTCCTCGATGCACTTGTCCACGCTGGGCTGTTTGCTGGTTTGCGGCGGGTTTGGCTGCTGTGTTTGCTGTTGCTGTTGCTGTTGCTGTTGTTGCTCCTGTTCTTGGACCTCCTTTTTGATCGCTTCTAGCTCTTTCACAGCATCCCACGCACGTTGACTGGCAGGTTTCACGATATACGGATCGAACCCCTCCTTCTCGCTGTCCTCTTCCTCCTCCGCTTCCTCCGGCTCGTCTGCGTTTCCCGTCGCCGTTCCCTGGCTGATCTGGTTCGAGAAAGTGGCGGTGATGGAAAACGCGCTGTTGCTCGACAGTTTCAGGCTCTTGACCCCCTTCATCGGGAACGTGAACGCCGTCCCCACCGCGTTGTGATCGGGCGCGGCGGCGTTACCGCTCCCCTCCGCTTGCACTTCCTTGTTTTCCGGCGCGTCCGGCTCTGGAGTCGTCTGCGTCTCCTGGTCCCTGTACTGATTCGCCGGCCACGCTCCCGTCAACTTCAGCTCCTTGTAGTGGTTGATTTTCGGCGGACGGCACGACACCTTTTTGAACATTTTACTGCTCGACCTGCTGCTCGTTTTACTGCTGGCGAAGCTGGCGGTCAACGCTTGCAGCTCCGCTTCGGCTGAAGATGTGCTTTGGAGACTTTGGTTTGTCAAATGCCCGGTTTTGTTGTTCGTGGGGCTGTCGACCGGATCCGGAGACTTCTCGTTATTGTTGTTCTGATCGCGGACGGTCATCATCGGGACTGGCGTGACCGGGACAGACACCAAACAAAAAATGGTCTCGCTAAGTCTCTTTTTCAAGTTCTTCGTTTTCTCTTTCTCCTTTTCTGGCTTCTCCGGCGGTGGAGGCTCAGGGACCTCGACCTTCTTCATATCCGTCATCGTTTCGGCGACGGCCTGCTCCGGCGGCGGCTTAACCGGAGGCGGCGGCGGTTTGCCCAAAATGGAGGACGGAAAGAACTGGCTACGGCTTTGCTCGGGGCCCACGCTCTCGCTTTTTCTCATTCCCCTGACGAAGCTTCTCGTGGCGATGCTGCTGCAGCTTTCGGTTTCGAGGGGGGCAGGTTTGCGGCTTTCTGCGGGATTAATAGCTTGCCCCGGCTGGGAAGGAAAGGCACTATCAAGATTGGATTGTCCTAACGATTTCGCGGAAGGGATCTCTTTGATGTTGGTGACACTCCTGACCTTTTCGGAGTCGGTGAGAAAAATTCCGCTTTGCCCTCCTGAGATTGGTTTCGGTTTTGGGTCTTCGGCGGCGCTAGCTATCGGTACCAGTTGTCGCTGATGGTCACTCGTCGCTGGAACTAGTTGGCGCGGGTGATCGTTGATCGGTACCAGTTGGCGCGGGTGATCGTTTATCGGCACGAGTGTCCGCGGGGGATCGCTGACTGGCACGAGCTGGCGCGGCTGATCGTTTATTGGAACCAGTTGCCGTTGATAGTTCACTTGCTCCTCGTTCCCGGGCGGCACTGATATCTGTTTGCGGTAGCTGGACGCGCGATCGGCGTAATATCCCACCCACGAACGTGTCTGCCGGGTCAGCCACCTTCCCGGATCCGAGTTGGGCATTTGCAAAGTGTCCGCCCTCCATCTTAAGTTGGCCATTTCGTGACGGTTCATGGAAACGGCCCGCGGGGGTAGAGGTCTCTTGTAGGAAGGGGGCGGGATGTAGCCCGGCGGCTCCATCCCTGTAATGGCAGCTTGTTGTGCGTAGTACTCTTGCCTGAAATCCCCGCTTCGCGAATAGTATGCTAGCCTGTCCTTTTGCTTCGCCCCTTGGTCCAGAGCGAGCATTTCGGCGCTACCCCTCGTCTGCTGGTGTATCTCGTAAGATGGAGGCTTTAACGGCCTGCTAAACCTGGGCTTTGGTAAAAGTGCAACATGGCTGGCTGGCCCCGAGCTCCGAGCCCACCTCTCTCGCCCGGCGCCATAGACATAGCGACTGTAAGGCCCAGAGAAAAGAGTACTGCTCATCCTCTGCCTGTCGGGTAAACTCGGCCTGGACGGGACGAGATCGCGGCACGTGTTCCCCTCCGGCGAAAGCAGTCGGGGAAGTGTTTGGGACTTTGCTTTCGCTTTGGCGTGAAAGAATCCGTCCGGCGTCCGCAGCCGGTACGGGTCCAGCGCCCACCGGTCCCCCTCGCTGTCCGTCCTCCCGAGCCCCACGGCGGGCCTCCACTCCTCGTTCCCCAGGCTCTGGCACTTGCGCTCCTCGGCGGTCACCCGCAGCTGCCCCGGCCCGGAGTCGGGGTCCCGAAGCCAGGACAGGTCCTCCCAGAGCTGCTGCGCCTGCCGCTCCGCCCTCAGCTCCTCCGCCGTGAGCAGCGCCTGCGGCCTCCATGCGGTGGTGGAGGCCCGCAGCTCCCTCCCGTCGGCGTAGTCCAGGAGCAGGCTGAAGTCCTGGCCGCGCCTCCTCCAGTACGACAGGTCCCGATCATCGTGCGCCAGACTCACCAAGCTCAGGGGGTCGGAGTACGTCAGACTGGGAACGTCATAGAACCTGCACAGAGAGAGACAGGGACGGAGAAGGAGAGTGAGTAAAACTTCAAGACGTAGCTATTGCTCAGTGGGCACTACTCCACAAAAGTAATCCAACTACTGATTACTCCATCTAAAAGTAGTCAAGCTACTTCTTTAATTACTTCATTTCAAATTTAATAACTGATACTGATTATTAGATACTTTAGCTTTAAAAAAGGATGAGGCCAGGCGAGTTAGCTCTGCACTACTTAGTGTTTCACAGTTGAGAACGTCTAGTTTCCCGCAGAACCAACAATGGACCACAGTATTATTTGTTTAGATTAGATAAACGGACTATATTTCCAGGAGACTTTGTAGTTTTGGTTGTTTTTCATGATTTCTGACTTTTTTTTAGAGTAATACCTTTCTGCTGTCAAATATGGCAAAACGCAATCAAGTCATTTTAATCTAACTACCTGTTTTGCAATTGTAGTCAGAAAGTAATCTGATAACAGTAGTGGATTACTTTTCGTTTGTTAAGTGATGATGTCATCGCTCTACTTCCGGGTCCAACGGAGCTTTAGTCATATTCACTATAATGGGATTAAACATCTGATCACACAGAAATACTAATTTTACTTCAGATTTTCTTTAGTGACATTAATTATCAAATATTTTTTTCCATACACAATGAAGGCTTTTTTAATTATTTAAATATAACAATATCTTCATTTTACCTGAAGAAATTGTGAGATATATTATTCTAATTATATGGAGATTCAAATAAAGTTTACGTTTTTTTGTTGGATTGATCTATGGAGCTGATCTGTGGAGTTTGGACCTGGAAGAAGCTAATTATATTATTATTTGACGTCGCAGCTCTACTTCCGGGTTCGCATAAACCGGCAGATGTGCGAGAAACTACAAAAAAACTCTTAAAAACAACAATCAATATTTCTGAAACTCAACAGAGAGTTACTGAACAGACTTATTTATCAGGCCCGTTGGCCAAAAATGCTGAACCTACTGCTATAAATGTAATATTTACCAAAATCGCAACATCCGGGTTAGCGGAGAAAAGTGCTAACATGCTATGCTAACCCCGGAAGTAGTGACTTTAGTGAATATTACTTTTATAGCAGTAAGTGCGGCATTTTTGGCTAATGAGTCTGAGAAATAATTAAGTTCAGTAACTCTCTGTTGAGTTTCAGAAATATTGATGGTTGTTTTTAAGAGTTTCTTATGTTTTTTTTCTCACATATTTGCCGGTCTTGCTAGCACCCGGAAGCGGAAGTTGTCACGTCACACTTAACAAACGCATAGTAATCAGATTTGCAGGTTTATGTACTGGTTTGAGTGAGGCACTTTACGGTTGTACCTTTATTCTTTATTTTGTGGTTAAGGGATAAGATTTAGTAGTGATAGGATTGATCTCTCTTTACTGAGCAGAGTCTTTGAAATCTGTTCTTTTCAAAGAGCCGTTCAAAAGACTGACTCTTTTTGAAATAATGTGCATTTTAAGCATTAAGCATTTAGCATTTAAGGTATCGCTAACACTAAAAGTATAGTCACTAAAATCTTGTGCCGCAGTTAATGAAAACAGACAAAAAAGCATATTTTTGTCGTGAACGTCACATCCTATAATATTTAGTTAATAAGTGCTGTTGCTCGTGTTCAATGGGAAAAACACTGTTTGGATCAGTCTGGCAAGGACAAGACAAGACGACATAACTGTGCCACCTCTTACAATCAGAGGACATCATTCTGTGACCTTTTCCCCTTGAGGGAAGTCTATAAGAACTGTTACGTGTTCAGTTCTTACCCACGTAAATTTAAATCTAATTGACCGTCTAAAAAATTCCTAACAAAGAGTGAGTGACAGGAAGAGAGGAACGAGACAGAGAGACAGAGGAGAGAAAAGTTAGTAATGGTGCGATGCAAAGCGGGAAACTTTGAAAATAACCAGAATATTGATTTGCTTTAGTGCTTTGTTGTTTGATTGGTTAAAACGAGGTGCGCTTGACCCAATCAGCAGCTAAAGGTCCGTCCTCTTCACTAACATGTTCAACCGCTGCCTTTCCAGATTGATATTACTGTGATCATGTTATTATCACGGTAATATCAATCTGGCCATAGCAGATTAGAGAGAGAGGGGGCACACATTAAGAACAATACAACATGTAACACACATGCAAACAAAACAAACAGGTATATTACAAAGTGGTTAAAAGATCAGCTGTTAGGTAAAGGAAATACTCCATTCATGGGACAAATTCGCCATCCACAATGACGAACTATTAGTGTATCAAGGATCAGGTGAAATTTCAGAGAAAAGCCCGAAATGAGGCAAGCGGCATGCAGCGCATGTTATAAACAAGGAGGTTAGTAGTTAGTGCATCGGCCAAGAGAGCGGAGACAAATGTGAACAATCTAACAAAAGCTTAAAATAGCACTAAGTAACTTGTTTACCTTCATAAATCCTGTTCGTAGTCCCTCTGGGGGTAATACAAGTGTTAATGGGATGATTGGGGGGTCTTTCATCTCCCCCTGGTGTCTCTGGCCAGAAAACCACACTTCCAACCCCCCTGCCTCCGGGTCGGAGGCGCAATACACACAAATGGCATCACGAAGAAGAAGCTAACAGGCTAACGGGCAAAGCTAGCTGTGTTCTAGCGCCACTTTAAACAGTATTTACAGCCAAGTTTGAGTGAAAACATTATCTCCATTGTGTAAATGGATGAACAATATCCCTCTGTCCCTTTGTCTTTTCTGTCAGCGTAGTATTTACTCTCACGGAGAGTTAATGAGTAAAAAAACTCCACATGCTACGACACCTGCAGTGGCGCTTATGGCCTCTAGGGGCCATTTTAAACAATGGAGAATTCAACATGAATGCACAACGGCTGTTTCAACCAATGTAAGTTTGTAACAGGACAATAATATTCTAGATTAACCGTTAACCGAGGCCCTTAGCGGTTAATACTCGGTTAACCGTAAGTGTGCGTGCGCACTAGTAGTGTCTTTACTCACTCATATTTCATCATGTTTAACCAAATAATTTGTCCAAATAATGTAATTTATGACCTGGCCCTCTGACCAGGCAGCGCTCTGAGCCCCCCCTGCAATCCCAAACAAAACGTCTTTCTCATGAGTCAGTGGAATTAGACAGTTACACCTGCACAGCGCCACCTTGTGTTCTGGAGTGGACATTATTAGAACACATGGACACATTTACTTTTCCCATACAAATGTGGCGGAGTTGAAAGTTTTATATTTTTCTTCCAAATGTGGTGGAGTAAAAGCAGAAAGTTTACAACACAAATCCTACTAAAGTAAAGTACAGATCCTCAAAGTCTCTGACCTTGAGCGGCGGTGACACAGAACTAACTGGCAGCAACATCAGGCGACATTACAAAAACATTCCAGCGGAAATGGCGCGCATCATCTCAGCGGAGTTTTACAGCCCAGCTCTAATTGAAGACGGCCTTAACGTGAGGCAGAAGTGCTTGAGTCAGCTGCTGGGAGAAGTGACGCCGCCGCAGCGTGAGGCGCATCTTAAACGCCCTGACCCGCCTCCTGCAGGGGCCGTACTGTTTCAGGACACGCGGGGATAGTCGGGCTAAACTAGTTTCATTTTCAGTTTCCCACAGAGCACGATGTTCCCGACGCGGCTCACGACATCACTTTGACCTTTGCAAACACGTAAAGGTCAACGGGACGATCACGGCCTAAAACAAGAGTCTAATTCATGTTTAGATGGAAAAACATCATCTGAGCACAATGTTCTTTGCAGGGTCTTAATGTGAGACGCTGCAGGTGAATGGAGGATTTTATTTTAATATCGATATCAATTTGAAACTTTTGGCGAACTTTACTGATATGAATATGAGAAAGAAAAGTCATTTAATGTTTTCATATAAAATTAGGTTATTTTATTTATAAAAATGACCAAAATGTATGATATTTTCAGCAACAAAATGGAAGCCAAACGTTGTCAATTAAGTCAACCTGGTCACAATTCTAGTGCATTACAGAACTTTTCATGTGAAAAACAAAACCTTTTATGTGTATTTTATCTTTTAGTGACCAGTGTTGGGAAAGTTACTTAAAATGTTTAATATATTCTATATTAGTGATTATAGCTTTAAAAATGCAATATGTTTGTACTACATATTACTGTTTCAAAGCTGAGTTACACTACTTTGAGTTACTTTTAAGTTACTTTTTGCAAAATATAAACTGAAAATAGTAATAATGTCACAGAGCAAAAGTGATTTCCTTTTCCTTTCACTTTCCCCCATTCCCTTGTGTTTTGTTTTGACGACATTAACTGCAGCCTGCAGATCTTATGCACCAGTGTCCAGCTCGATTTGGCATTCTGCATTTTATTTGGGGGGGTTTGAATATTTTTTGTTCATACATTTAAATGCACTTGTAACTCAAGTTACATGAATTGTAATGACTAATACATTCCCGTATTTTTTAGTAATATGTTATATTCCTTAGTTACTGAAAAAAGTAATATATTTTTGTAACTCCTGTAACACTGTGATGTGAAGTAAAGGTGCCATGCTGACCACTCATACTGCCATTGGGTCACAAAACGGTATTACGCACGCATCAAGTTTGTTTTTTCACATAAAAACTTCCATCATGCACCTTTAAAGTTGTTTAGTTGAACCACCTTAAAAACACAATACTTCAACTGACAGAAAAGACAAAGGGACAGAGGGATATTGTTCATCCAATTACACAATGGAGATCATATTTTTCACTCACACTTGGCTGTAAATACTGTTTAAGTGGTGCTAGCCCGCAGTTAGCTTTGCCCGCTAGCCTGTTAGCTTCTTCTTCCACTTTTGCACGTGCAACTCATTTTGCCCATGAGCAAATTCTTGGCTAATGACCCCCAATGTTTTTAAGTCTGTTTTTAAGCCCCATCTGCAGGATATGTCCATTTTAAGTTGAAGTATTTGCTGTAGAAAATACTTAAGTATTCAAAGTAGAAATGACAAATTTGGACAAGTAACTTTGCAGCTTTAAAAACAAGAATATTGTGCTTGAATTCATTCCCCGGCAACACTATGGACTGTTGATCTGCACAGCGCCACCTACTGTTCTGGAGTTCTGGATAAATTTTAACTTTGGAGCCTTAATACTGTACAAATATAGAAGGTATTATATTGATCTTCCAAATGTAGTGGAGTAAAAGTAGAAAGTTGTGATTCCAGTCCACATTTCCACCGACTTTTTTTTTTTTTTTTTTCCAAAGACGTGCAAAATAGTGAAGGGCACCGATATATTCCTCTGACCTATTTGCACAGTCTCCGAAAGCGTATTCCAGGCACAGGCCGTTCGTGTAAACAACAAGCTGCAACAGTCAGAGAGAAGAGGAGGAGGAGGAGGGAGGAAGACGCCCGACTACTACAGCGACTACTACGAATATAATACTGCACACGAGGCGACACAAAACCGTGGGAAATTTGGAAAAAGTGATACTTTTCTTAGTGTTCGAAAAGTGCTGCCGACATTTCTACTTTTAACGAGTGAAGTGTGCTGGATTTTTAATGTTTGTGGCTTTAGAAACACCGTGTTTGGTCATAAAAATGTTATTTAAAAAGCTTTACATTTGACTTGTGTCGGCGTAAACCCTGCACTACAACAATCTGTAAAAGCCATTATATTATTCACAAAGTCACACTTGTGCGACAACAGCAGCAACAGACCGAGAGAAACAGGAGAAATGCCTTAAACACTACTACTACTACCACTACTACTACTACTACCACTACTACTACTACTACCACTACTACTACTACTACCACTACTACTACTACTACCACTACTACTACTACTACCACTACTACTACTACTACCACTACTACTACTGCTACTACCACTACTACTACTACTACTACCACTACTACCACTGCTGCTACTGTTGCTACTACTACTGCTGCTGCTATTGTTGCTACTACTAGTTCTACTACTGCTACTACTACCACTACTACTACTACTACCACTACTACTACTACTACCACTACTACTACTGCTACTACCACTACTACTACTACTACTACCACTACTACTACTACTACTGCTGCTACTGTTGCTACTACTACTACTACTGCTACTGTTGCTACTACTACTGCTCCTGCTACTGTTGCTACTACTACTACTACTACTACTACTACCACTACTACTACTTCTACTACTGCTACTACTACCACTACTACTACTGCTACTACTACTACTACTACTGCTGCTACTACTACCACTACTACTACTGCTACTACTACTGCTACTACTACTGCTACTACTGCTACTACTACCACTACTACTACTGCTACTACTACTACTACTGCTGCTGCTACTACTACTACTAGGCAAGGCAAGGCAAGGCAAGTTTATTTATATGGCACATTTCATGTACTTGACAACTCAATGTGCCTCACAGTAACACCAAACAGAGCAAAAATAGAATAAAAAGCATTAAAAACACAATAAAAAGCATTAAAAACACAATGAAAATCAAGAAAACAAATCATTAGTTACAATTACATTAACATTTCAATCTCCATAGGCAGCAGTAAAAAGGTGTCCTTTCAGCCTGGACTTAAAAATGCTCAGGGTTGAGGCCTGTCTCAGATCCTCATTGAGGCTGTTCCAGACCTTTGCTGCATAAACCTGAAATGCAGCCTGACCATTTATTATTGACTCTGGGAACCACCAGGAGACCCCTCCCCGACGATCTCAGGGCCCGAGATGGTTCATACAGTTGTAACATGTCAGAGATGTACTTAGGTGCTTGACAATGAAGGGACTTATACACAAGCAGAGCTGTTTTAAACTCTATTCTCTGAGCAACAGGAAGCCAGTGCAGAGACCGGAGCACTGGACTAATGTGGTCGTATTTCCTGCTTTTGGTCAGGACTCGAGCCGCAGCATTTTGGATGTACTGCAGTTGTCTAACAGCTCGTTTAGAGAGGCCAGTGAACAGGCCGTTACAATAGTCTAACCGGCTAGAGACAAAAGCATGAATTAGTCTCTCCAAGTCTGGTTTGGACACTATGTTTTTTATTTTGGCAATGTTTTTGAGGTGGTAATAGGCCGCTGATGTAATGGACTTGATATGATTGTTCAGATTCAGGTCTGAGTCCATGATTACCCCGAGATTTCTAACTTGACTTTTGGGTGCCAGTGAAAGAGCTTCAAGATGACCAATGACAACCTCTCGGTGTTTTTGTGGGCCAAAGACAATTATCTCAGTTTTATCTGTATTCAGCTGGAGGAAGTTACTGCTGCTGTTGCTACTACTACTGCTACTACTGCTACTACTACTGCTACTACTACCACTACTACTACTGCTACTACTACTACTACTGCTGCTGCTACTACTACTACTACTGCTACTGTTGCTACTACTATTTCTACTGCTGCTGCTGCTACTGTTGCTACTACTACTACTACTACTGCTGCTGCTACTGTTGCCACTACTACTACTACTGCTGCTGCTACTGTTGCTTCTACTATTTCTATTACTGCTACTACTACTACTACTGCTACTGTTACTACTACTACTGCTACTGTTACTACTACTACTGCTGCTGCTACGACCACTACTGCTACTGTTGCTACTACTACTACTACTGCTGCTGCTGCTACTACTACTACTACTACTGCTGCTGCTGCTACTGTTGCTACTACTACTACTACTACTGCTGCTGCTACTGTTACTACTACTACTGCTACTGTTACTACTACTACTGCTGCTGCTACTACCACTACTGCTACTGTTGCTACTACTACTACTACTGCTGCTGCTGCTACTACTACCACTACTGCTACTGTTGCTACTACTACTACTACTGCTGCTGCTGCTACTGTTGCTACTACTACTACTACTACTACTACTGCTGCTGCTGCTACTGTTGCTACTACTACTACTACTACTGCTGCTGCTACTGTTGCCACTACTACTACTACTGCTGCTGCTACTGTTGCTTCTACTATTTCTATTACTGCTACTACTACTACTACTGCTACTGTTACTACTACTACTGCTACTGTTACTACTACTACTGCTGCTGCTACTGTTGCTACTACTACTACTACTACTACTACTACTACATCTGCTACTGTGGCTACTACTACTACTACTACTGCTGCTACTGCTGCTACTACTACTACTACTATCACTACTACTACTACTACTACTACTACTACTACTACTACATCTGCTACTGTGGCTACTACTACTACTACTACTGCTACTGCTGCTACTACTACTGCTACTACTATCACTACTACTACTACCACTACATTTCCACCAGAGACGGCTCTAAACCTGCATATTTAAATTTCCGGAGCACCTATAGTCTCCCTTATTTACATTCAGCTCTGTTTTCACCTAAAATCCAATCTGTCCACAAAGTGTGAGCAGCAGCAGCCGTCGACAAAGGGAAACACCTTAAATGTCTTTACAAACATTACACTGATCTACAATGACATCATTCCATCGTCTTTACGGCTGAAATTTGTCATAAACACAAAAAAAAAATCAAGGCCTGAAACACATTCAAATGAAATATGTGCAGATGTTTTGCCTTTGTGGCATTGAAATGTAGTATTAGCTCGATAAAATGGGATTAAATAACTACCCCGTGGAATTAGATTATATCCACTTTACACCTGAATTTTCAGCAGCGTTTGCTCTAAACCTGCATATTTAAATTTTCCGGAAGGCACCTATAGCCTCCCTTATTTACATTCAGCTCTGTTTTCACCTAAAATCCAATCTGTCCACAAAGCAGCAGCAGCAGACAAAGGGAAACACCTTAAATGTCTTTAAAAAAAAAAGCACTACAATGACGTGGGATTAAAAAACTGCTACCAACTAGGCCTGTCACGACAACAAATTTGAAGTTCGAAATATCGAGGCAGGAAAGTATCGTGATAAACGATATTATTGACTCTAACGATACTGGATACTGTCAACTCATAAAAATAACAGGAAACCTTTGTTCTAAAAGTGCATCATCATATCCTAAATACCACATAAGCTGCAATAAACATGAAATATTATGAAATGCTGATGCTAATAAATGTACAGACGACAAATATCGAGGCAAAAAATGTATCGTTTGTCTATTTTTTATTGAACGATTAGTCAAAATAGTATTTATTGTGACTGCCCTACTACCGAGTGAGTATTTAATCAAATTCCCACTTACATTTTCATCGGGTTTGCTCTAAACTTGCATATTTTATTTCTGAACGGCACCTATACGTTTGTTAAGTGTGACGTCAAGACTTCCGCTTCCGGGTACTAGCAGACCGGCAAATATGCGCCAAAAATAAAAATAAAAACCTCTTAAAAACAACTATCAATATTTCTGAAACTCAACAGAGAGTTACTGAACAGACTTATTTCTCAGACTCATTAGCCAAAAATGCCGCACCTACTGCTAAAAAAGTGATATTTACTAAAGTCGGTACTTCCAGGGTTAGCGTAGCCGCTGCGCCGTTAGCATTTATCTCCGCAAACCCGGATGTACCGATTTTGTTAATATTACTTTTATAGCAGTAGGTTCAGCATTTTTGGCTAATGAGTCTGAGAAATAAGTCTGTTCAGTAACTCTCTGTTGAGTTTCAGAAATATTGATGTGGTATTAAAGAGTTTTTTGTAGTTTCTCGCACATCTGCGAACCCGGAAGTAGAGCTGTGCCGTCACCGCTTAACAAACATATAGCATCCGTTATTTACATTCAGCTGTTTTCTCCTAAAATTCATTTTATCCACAAAGAGCTGAGCAGCAGCAGACACAGGAAGGCGACTTAAATGTTATTAAAAGGCATTATATAGTAACAAAAAGACATTATTCAACTATTTATATTGCACACATTTGTCAAAACTACAAAAATGATGGTCCTAAAACATAGTCAGTTACACTTTTGGCTGAAATTGTGCACATTTTTTGCCTAAAAGTTGGCTATGGAATCAGATTATATCCAATTTATACATCCATACATTTTCAACAGGGGCTCTAAACCTGTGAAAAATGTAAGTTTCCGAAGGGCACCTATAGCTCATCCCTTTTTAACAACGGCAAAAACTGTATCGTATTCACAAAGTCTGAGCAAACGTCTTTACAAAGAATGAAAGTGGAATCTGTTTGTATTGCATAAAATTAGCAAAAATACAAAAAAATAATGGTCCTAAAACACCGTTAATTACACTTACACTAAAATTGTGCACATTTTTTGCCCAAAAGTCGGCCATTTTATCGATTATCTGTTTAACATTAAGAAACACGCACAGATGAATGAGTTTGTGGCATTATTTGGTCATTAAATGGGATTAAATAACTACTCCTACCCCGTGTAATTAGATTATATCCAATCTATAGATATACATTTTCAACAGGAACGGCTCTAAACTTGCATATTCAAATTTCCGATATACCTATAGCTCATCCCTTATTCACATTCAACACCAAAAAATGTATTGTATTCACAAAGTCTGAGCAGCAGACAAAGGGAGAGACATTAAATGTCTTTACAGAGCAGTGGAATCTCTCTGTATTGCTTAAATTCCCCAAAAATACTAAAATGATGTTCCTAAAGCCCAGTCAGCTGCAGTTTTGGCTGAAATCGTGCACAATGTTTTGCGCAAAAGTCGCCCATTTTATCCAATATTTGTTTAACATGATGAAACATGCACAGATTCAATAACTACACATGGAATTAGATTATATCCAATTTACACATATATACATTTTCAACAGGGACGGCCAAACTTGCATATTCAAATCTTCAAAGGGCACCTACAGCTCATCCCTTACTCTCTATCCTCACATTCAGCTCTGTTTTCGCCAAAAAACTGCATTGCATTCCCAAAGTCTGAGCAGCAGACAAAGGGAGAGACGTTAAATGTCCTGGAATCTATTTGTATTGCGTCAAAATACAAAAATGACGGTCCTGAAGCTGCAGTTTTGGGGAAAAGGGGAATAATGGGGATTAAAAACTACTACCAAGCGAGTGTTTATCACATTTCTTCCCACATTTCCAACAGAGACGGCTCTAAACCTGCGATATTCAAATCTCCGGAGGGCACCTATAGCCTTATTCACATTCAGCTGTTCCCTCCTAAAATCCCTTCCCTCCGGTGTGAGCGGTAAACATCCTCCGCCTCGGTGGTGGCGGCGGCTGCAGACGGTCGTGCCCCTAAGACGCTCCCCGCTCTCCACAGTGTGAAGACGGGGCCGGGCAGTGACGCGCCGCACGTGCCTGGTGATGTAAGCATGTTGCTGGGCAAGTGTGCGCTCCGCTCTCCCCCCCCCCCCTCGCCTCGCTCTCTCTCCCCCCTCTCTCTCCCCCCTCTCTCCCTCCGCCGCTCTGGAGGTACAGTAGCATATGCCGCTGCGAGGATGATCCATTGACATTGCCGCTACAGCGAAAAAGAGTCAAGTGACGACGACGGCCCGGGTTTTGTGCAGTGCAGATAAAAAGATGGGGCAGATTCCTGGAGATTCACTCGCTTTTATCTGTAAATCCTCCATGCGCCGTTTCTCCACGTTTCGATCCACCGCCTAAACGGAGCAATTATTCAAATGGAAAAGATATAATTAAAGACGTTTCATTCCAAACCACAAACCCAGCAGATCCTCCGTGTGTAACGTCCAGGCTGCAGTTTCTACAACTGTCGCCCTTCAAGTGCATGTGACAGGTTTTAAGGCTTTATTACTTATTTAGACGGGCAACAAGTCAGAATTATCATTTTATTTTAGTGAAGCAGCAAATTTAATGAAGGAACGCTGGTCGGAAAAGTTATTTTTATTAGAATTTTATAAGCTAAAGACAGGAAGTGACAGAGATAGAGGTGAAGTTCCACAGCAGTTCAATAATGAAGTGAAACATTCACTAAAGAAAGCTGGGAAACATTTTGGGCAAAATCTTAAATATAATTGTGTTAACTAAGTTTTTGAAAATGTGTCAGAGGCACTTGCAGAAGAAACATTACAGGCAAAACTATATATGTATATATATATATATATTTTTTTTTTCAATTTTGGTCTCTTAAAAAATAGTTTCACCTGGAAAGATAAAAAATTCTTATCTTCACTATGACATGTTTAATTATTGCACTGATACAATGTTTGGGAAATTGTCATTTCAAACTTTCCAGCCATTTTGAAGTTTTTTTTAAAATTTCTAATTCCTAGCTTGATTTATTGAGGCAAATTTTCCACTTATAAACAGCTTATTTTAAAACAAAACAAATGTCAACAAAATACCCCCCTCCCACCAAAGCCCCTCACTCCCCTCCACACTGTTTAGACCACACGCTGCTCTGAGTGCATTCGATGAGATGCAGAAATCTCATTAATCTTCACATTCATCCACATTAAAAAGATCTGTTCAAAGTAGATATTTTGAGATTTACATTACAAACTGCAACTTTCATGAAAGTCTGTCACTTTTTTGGACATTTAGAACAGAATATTTCCATTTAGAACTAAGTTTACAGCGCAGTACTTTTTTTCCCCGCAACCCTTGAACGCCTCAGCCTCTCCTCTGGTGCTGCTTTGCTTAGTGAGGGAAAAAAGAGGAAAAAGACCTGAAGCTCCTGTAGATACTGGATTAATGAACATTTCAGCTGCATCAGAGCAGGTCGGTCACATGTTTGTCAGTTCACCATCTTTTTGTAAGCTTTTGTCATAATGCTAAACTGTTAGCCGCTAACTGTTAGCCGCTAACTGTTGCTGCGTCTTCACCTCCGAACATTTACATCTCTTGTTCATGTGTTTGTGTACAATTTGCGTGGGGGGGGGGGGGGGCTCATGTGGGGGTGAGGGGTGTGTTGGGTGTGTTCTGTGAGGTGAGGGCATGGATCTATTATAACAAACGGGTGAGGGAGGTGCGAGGGGCAGCGCCGGTCTCCCTCAACTGTCTGATTGATATTTCTAAATTATGTTTTTTACCTTTTCAGATGCAGCGTCTCGCCTTAATTTACAAATCGTTGCTAAAAACATTCACAGTATGAATGTAGTATCGTATGCATCATATCGTGCCACAAATATCACAATATAATCACAACATGGATACATTGGGACACTCTGGTCTGCACTCACCCGCTGTCCACCGCCAGAGACTCCACCACCTGCCCGTCCTGCAGCACGCCCACCGCCACGTCCTTCCGGCGCAGGATCCGGTCCGGCGCCTCGCAGTCGGCCGCGGGGTAGGCCTTCACCAGCGCCTGCCGCGTCCCATAGATGGCCCCCGTGAGCGAGGAGGGCCCGAGCGAGGAGGGCGCCTCGTACCCGTTCAGAGCCGCCGCGCCGCGCCCCGGCCTGCAGGCGGCACCGCCGCTGCTTTCCCCGAGCTCGCGCTGGGACTCGGCAGAGCGGTGCTTGTCGTAGGGCGGGGCGGAGGCGGGGCCGCTCTTGGGCAGTTTGTATCCATGAGAGATGAGCAGGTCCTCCACGCTGTACATGGTGAGGCGTCCCGGGACCGAGGGGAGAGGGGGAGGGGTGAGGAGGGGGAGGGGGGTTAAGGGCGGCGTGGAGGGGGCAGGACTCTAACGGACTGGTGCTGGAATGAGGCCATCACTGGAGAGAGAGCGGAGAGAGGAGACATCAGTCATTAAAGTGGACAGAAAAAACTTCTCCAGTTTCTCCAACAAGAGGAGCAAAGTGGTTCAACAGCCCATAAATACTTCAAACCCGACAATGCTAACCAGGAAGCTATGCTAGCTTCATGCTACATATGCTAACGTTTACAAAATCTTATATCCCCTGGAACCGCCACCTTAACGTGGTGGAGGGTTTGAGCACCTGGATGATCCTGGAGCTCTGTTGTCGGGGCTTCGTGCCCCTGTAGGGTCTCCCAGGGCAAACAGGTCCGAGGTGACGGGTCAGACAGAGAGCGGTTCAGAAGAACCTTATGAGAGACCTACAGGCCCGGTTAAGCGTGAGGCTGTAGGGGCTGGGGCAATGTGATTTGGGCAGCTCCAACGGCCGCCACGACCCGGCAACAGAGAAGTGGAAGAAAATGGATGGATGGATGGATGGTGTTTACATAAATCAGTCAGTCTCCACAGTGGAGCTCTCCTGGACCGGACACAACGTCACAATTTTTTCATTGATTTTGGCTTGACTTTATTGGTGCTCAATAAATATGTTTATAGTCCGCCAGAAACAGGCTAAAAAAAGTGAAAAATAGTGATTCCTTTGAGAGGTTTTCTTCCCCCTCGGCGAGGCCACGCCCCCTTGTATGACGCATTACTGTCTGTATCTATGGGATCTATGGGATTTGGGATCTGAGCATTGATATTTTATAATGTTTCCTAATGCAGGCCGCCGTGGGGAATAGGAACGCCTGAGGCGGTGTTTACACGGCACAGTCACGTCCTCTGGATCTGCTTCATAAGAAAACGATGAAGTGTCGACAAAACCAGTGACACTGCAGTGCACGTCTTTGTCCACCAGAGGACGACAGTTTATCTGTTTCTGTGTTTTTTTAAGATGAGCCTTCAAAAGTAAAAGTAATTCTAAATTATTTACAGGCCGTTATTTGACTAAATATAAACGTGAGGAGCTTCACAGCACGATATGATGAGATCGTATGTTCAGAGCCAGTGTTCAGATCGTGTTTGCTCTTCATGTAAACTTTGGAAACTGCGCCTCGGTACAAACAAACTTTCACTTTGATCAAGCAGCATGGTTAGCAACTCCATAGCGCCGTAAACACTTTCAGTTTGGAGTTGCTCAGAACTAAACGAAATAATCACTTCAACAGCCATTTTGTGAAAATGCATTTTCTCACTTTTTGGCGACAACATACAACTCTACACCGACAGATACAGAGTCTTGTACTTAACAATATCCTCAACGTTTATTCAGCTTTTTTTTTTTTAAAGATGAGCACACTCAATTCTCCAACCTGTAAAAGCATTTCATGTCCTGCTCTCCGAGGTCTTTGTTCTCGGCTCCTGGAGAAACAGGTGCGAGAAACATATTTTTCACATCCCCCTCAAAAGGGCAAAGAGCTGCTTCTTAAAATACCCGTCTGCAATTACACTGACGTGAATATGAATAACTTCTCATCAGCTTTTGGCAGGTTTGTCTCATATGTGTGAGCGCAGCCCTATAGATTCCAGCTGTGGAGGACTGGAAAAAGGAAAGACCTCAGCAAACATCTGCCGGGTAACGGGAGTCGATAGGCTACGATCCGCAGTCATTTTAAAAGCTTGTCCAGGCAATAACTGCTGCCACAGCGTCCAGATCAATACGAGCAATAATCTATACAGGCTTCTATTGTTTGAGTGTCCTTCAGAGACAGTTCAGGGAGTAACGCCGCGAAAACGCTCCGTTAAACAAAAGTGAAGGAACGAGGCTTTTTATCCCAAAGTGGAGCATTAGTGAAGTGACAAGGGCTGGGCCACATGGACAAAAAATTAACATATCAATATTTTTGGGGACTTTGGGGACTGAAAATGTGCTGGAAAACATCTGCATTTATTGTGCTTTATCGCTCAAAAAGATCAACATACACAAGGCATTATTCCTCATTTAGCAAAACAAAATTCCTACTTTTTTCACTCATTTTTCCCCTCACTATTTGCCTTTTTCCCCCCCTGTTAAAGGGATATTTCAGGATTTTCGACATAGGGCCTCATTTCCTAGTTATCCAGAGTGTTGCTGGTACCTGGAGATAGTTAGTCTGGCCATATTAGCCTAACCATATAAATGTCTGTGTCGATAGAGTAAATTTGGAATAAAACTGACCTGCATCTCATGAATGATCGCATTTTGAGGGACTATTTTCTAGCAGATCACTCCGCCACGAAGCTGATGCTGCTCAAATATAAGTTATTTTAAATGCAAAATGGTTAATTATTCTATGGGCACAGACTTTTATATGGTTAGTCTGGTGTTATAAGTGATTTGCCTCAGGTGCTCTGTGGAGCGGGTCAGACGGTTTTTAATGCAGGCTAGCTGATACCATAGAAATGTGCTAGCCTTGCGTTAGCTTAGCCCCACGGAACTCTTCAAACATAACAACTGCATGAATTACAAAACAAATATCTCCAGGTATCAGCAACACTCTGGATAACTGGGAAATGAGGCCCTATGTCAAAAATCCTGAAACATCCCTTTAAGCTCCACCTGAACTGAGAACATCTTCTCCAGTTCGGCTTCACTCAAATCTAAAAGCTTCTTAAGTGTCTGCGTAGGTTTCCTCCGGGTACTCCGGTTTCCCCTACCACTAAAAACATGTGCAATAGGTGAATCCTCCAGCCAGGTGATTCTGACCATCAGCCTGGCTCCACATCATGGAGATGGGTCCCCGGGCGCGGCACGGCCGTCGACCACTGCTCCTTACGGTTTGCCCCAGTGGCATCGAAGGATGGGTTAAATGCAGAGGAAAATTTCCCTACAATTTACCCTCCCTGATAAAGTATAAAGTAAGTATACAAAATAGACTGTATATATAAATGGACGGCTTCTGCTCACTCCTCCCCGTTTACCATAATGACTACGGTCGTGGGGGAAATTATGGCGGATTTACAGACTTACAGAAAGGTAAGGAAGCATGTTCCTAAAAAGGGCATAAGGGCGGGATCTTTACTGTAGACTCCGCCCTTGTGTGACGTGTAGCTCGCGCTGCTCCAATGCTAACAGTCCGACCCTCATTAAGTACCAGATTTCTAAAATTCTTCTTACGAAAACCAGCCTGGTTTCATACTTTTGTACGTCTTTACTGTGTTTTTGTGGAGGTTAGGTGGATTTGTTTACTTTGAGAGTCCAAAATGGTCCTGAAGAAAGCAGCTTTTTGAAGGTAAACAAACTGCTAGCTTATCAGCTAAACTCATTTGAGATCTACAAACATCTTCTTCTGAGACACTGAACAGTGAAGAGGCACCAAGAGCCCCCACACCTGCAGCACGGAGGAGGCGTCACAAGAGGAGCTACAGGAAACAACAAAAGGGACCAACGAGGAGATGGTGATAGACTGTGGAGGGAGCTGTGCAGGAGGAAGAGGAAGGACGAGGTGGAGCTGACCAGTGCAGGACACCACGCTCTGAGACGGGGACAAGCCCAGGAGGCGGTGCACTGTTACAGATGATCAGAGGAGACAGAGGGCAGCTACAGTTTCTCCATCCTCCAAGGTCATGCGGGTGGAGTGGCTGAAGGACAACGAGATCATCGACCCGGCCGAGGACAGGAACTTCTACATCACCGTGGACCACAACCTGATCATCAAGCAGGCGCGTCTGTCCGACACGGCCAACTACACCTGTGTGGCCAAGAACATCGTGGCCAAGCGCAAGAGCTCCACCGCCGTGGTCATCGTCTACGGATTTCCCATCAACCAGTGCTCCTCCTGTGAACAGTGAAGATGGCGGCCGCGACAATGATCTTTCACCAAAGAAAAAAAAAGAGTGGTGCGCACTGAATGGGTGCTGCTGCCGGATGCTCTCTCATCGAATGCAATTTCTCCATCTGTGAGATCAATAAAGTACCATCTTATCTTATCTTATCTTAAATTGTGACTAACCCAGCGTTATCTCAGGAGGAATATCTAGTCTAGTCTAGAAAAAATTGAAACCAGGCGTTAAAGTTGTTTTTAACGTGTCTAAACTCCAATGCTTTTCAATGGGACACTAGCGGCGATATGGAGGCACTACAGCAATGGCCGCCTCCAGTGTCGTGGGCATAAAGCAAAACAGCCAGCGGGCATTGGACACAGCTTAGGCAGGTCTTCTCATGTGAGACAGGAAGTGGCCAACGGCGGCACTTCCGGTGGTATGTAAAAAATAAAACGGACAATACAAAAGTATTACCAAGAAAAATCAGTAAGAACTAATGACACCAAAGAAATATAGGATGGCTAATAAGAAACCGGAACAAATGTGGTAAAAGCTTCAAATTGACTTTGTTGTTTAATTTTTGTTCACTTTTGTGCTGCACTTTCATCACTTTCCTCTCATATTTTTGGTGCTTTTTGATGCTTTTTGATACATTTTCATCCTCCTTTTCGTAGCCATATTGGCACTTTTTACGATTAGCTTTTAGATTTGGGTAAAGCCAAGCTAGAGAATGTGCACAGTTCAGGTGAAGATTAAGATATTCATTTCACCCCCATTTTTATTTTATTTTTTCCAAATTTGCCTTCGATTTTTGTTTTTTTTAATCCAATTTTTTCCACATTTTGAAAAAATGTTTCAACATTTTCCCCCCACACTTTTTCCACATTTTGTGCCATTGGAGATAAACTCGATATCGTACATTTGCACATCTTCCAAACAGCAATTTCAGTATTATCTTGTAGACAATTTTGTAATCAATTTTGCACAAATTTCACAGATCAAACACAAGCAAACAGATTCATCACGAAAAAGGGGCAGCTAAAGCCTCGTTGTGTTCACGACCTTCTACAAAGTCATGTGACCATCTGAGGCGGAGCTCAGCAGGAGAGACAGTTGTGGAAATAAATCTCCCAAACACAAAATGTCCGAATGTTTCCCCTGGTCGTTTTTCAGAAGTGAGTAGATCCACAAACCCGCCACATTCATCTCCCGCGACTCTACGAAACATCAATTGTTTTACTTTGGCCGATTCCTCGTGGATGATTTGACAAACGTCTCGGCGTGAAGCTGTTTACCTCATTATCATAAACAAACAATGAACAAGCCTCTAGTACAAGACAGGCCGCCGTCACAGGAACAACGCCCCATTTGTGCCAGAAAATGGAGGCATTTCGCTCTGAATAAGCACAGTTTGTAACGTTTATTCATACAAGGTCTCGGGCAAAAACATTTGTGATTGTAGGTTTAGTAAATGTGGAAAGCATTGTTACATTCCTGCCTTTGCCGCATCATTCACTACGAGGTGTCAGTCACGAAGTAATAGAACTTTCAAGGTTGATTTAGTCAGACACGAGAGAGATGGTGATTTATTTTTACCTTTGCATGTTTCAGCCGCGATCTGCAAACTCGGAGGATTTCTGTGCAAAGATGTGGAGTTTAATGCAGACTGAGTATAAGATCACATCACAAAATGTTTAAGGGGAGACACTACAGGCAAAACAAAAAAAATTCAGTTTTCAGGTTTTGGGCCAAATTGGTCTCTGAACATACAAGCTTTCACCCGGAAACAGAAAATATGCCTAATCTTCACAATAACATGTTTAATTATTGCGCTGATTCAATGTAGCCCCATAGACTTATATGGGACAATGCAATTTCAAGGTCCTTTTTCTCAAAACACATTTTTCTGTCATTGTGGCGGCACTATGTCCACGTCAGTAGGACCTAAAGACTTCAGATTTTCCAGCCTTGGACTGAACAATATTTGGAAGATTTTTTCAGAGGGATTTTTTAGTATTTAATCCCTAAACCCCATTTATTGAGTTTTGAATGTCAAAAAATAAGGCGAAAATTACATTTTTACAAATTTTTCCACCAAAAAACAGCTTATTTTAAAACTAAACAAGAAAATCCAAAATCCCCTTTGAAAAAATCTTGGTAGCTCATTTATCAATAAAATGAAACAATAAATTTGAATGTAGCTCTATCCATTATTCAGATTTCGTCACCGCAAAGATGGGAAATTTGGGGCATTTTTTTGCCATAAAACACCTTGTTCTTATATGAAAAGATAAAATGACAGAAAATTTGCAATGTATTTTTTTCCTCACATTTATGCCAGTGATCTACAGTAAAAGCTTCAAATTGAAATCTGTAAATTTAAATATTTTCCCTATTCACCTGCAGTGTCTCGCCTTGAGGCTTTAATTTTGTCTTAAAAGGAATAAAGATCTGTAAATATTAATGTGTAAGGGCTGGACCTATCCACATGGAACAAAAACTGTCACAGACTTCAGCGTAGTTCACACATGAACTAGTGTCACATGACTCAGCACAGGCTGTACGTGTCCTCCAGAACCATCAGACTGAACACGGGGGCTCCCCAAGGCTGTGCGCTGATCCCCCTCCTGTTCACTCTGCTGACCCATGACTGCGCTCCAAAGTACGACTCAAACCTCTTCATCAAGTTTCTCAGACGACACAACAGTGGTGGGCTTCATCAGCAACAGAGACGAGTCAAACTACAGGAGTGAGTGAGCCGTCTGGCCATGTGGTGCACATAGAACAATCTCTCTAAATGTGGAGACAAAAGAAATTGTTGTGGACTTTCAAAGCATGCTCCTCTGACAATCAACGGTGCTGCAGTGGAGAGGGTGACCAGCACTAAGTTCCTGGGTGTGCACATCACAGAGAAGCTCTCCTGGACCATGCACACTACATCACTGGTCAAGAAAAGTAATCAGCGACTCTACTTTCTCCACAAGTGAAGAAGAGCCAGAGTCCCAGCCTCCGTTATGTCCAAATTCTACAGAGAGACTATAGAGAGCGTCCTGACCAGCTCCATCACTGTGAGGTTCTTCTACAGAGGGACTATAGAGAGCATCCTGACCAGCTCCATCACTGTGAGGTTCTTCTACAGAGGGACTATAGAGAGCACCCTGACCAGCTCCATCAGCCGTGAGAGCAGCGGAGAAGATCTGTGGAGCCCCTCCCCCCTCTATTAAGGATATGTACCCCCCACCCCCCCACCCCAAGGCGTGCAAAAACAGATGCTATTCGAATTGATGAAAGGACTTTCAGCCGTAAGATGAATGTTTCAGGTTTGTGAATCAAATCACTCACAAATAATGATCAGGGAAAAACCATCTGGACATTTTCTCTGTCTCTCTTATTGAGTTGTATCGACTCCTCCTCCAACTCAAACCATCACATGACTTTGTAGAATGTCCAACCTATCGAAGTAGTAATCAATAGTTTTTTTTGTCGTAGAGGAAAAATCTAAAATGTAAATGCGCCATTCTTGAGAGAAAAACAAGCGTGCGTCTAGTTTGTTTGTTTGTTTGTTGCTTTATTTGTCATTATGCATGCAAAATTTGAAGAAAGAAACCACAAGTAAACAGATTCATCATGAAAAGGGGCAGTTAAAGCCTTGTTGTGTTCACGACCTTCTACAAAGTCATGTGATTATCTGAGTTGGAGCTCAGCGTGAGAGACAGTAGTGGAAATAAATCTCCCAAACACAAAAAGTCCAAATGTTTTCCCTGGTCATTATTCGGAAGCGGCTGAAGGTTCTTTCATTATTATTATGTTCATTATACATGAACTGTAGAACAAAATTTGTCCTCTGCATTTAACTCATCCCTCGACGCCACTGGCCGACCCGTAAGGAGCAGTTAGAGCCGCCTTATCCAACGGGCAGCAAGGGCTGGAGCCCAGGGGCCGACCATAGTCAAGGGCCTATCACAAATAAGGAAAAAAAACAGGTGATTCGTTGATTTTTATGTCAATCACTTCACTTTGCGGCATGACTGAGTATATGCGATGATTGCGGTGGCCCGCCCTACTTGTATTTTAGTGTCAGAGAGAAAGAAAAAAGGTTTTTAATGAAACTCATGGATGGTATCGGGTCTCAGGCTCTTTGTATCACTGACGTCAATCTCAGAGACCTGGGATGATTAGTTTTCAGGTTAAGCCCAGTTAAGGAATAAACTACTGAAAAAGGATGTTCCACTTTATTAAGCAGATCATCATTTTCAAGCAATATGGGAAAGAAAAAGGATCTTTCTGCTGATGAAAAGCGTGAAATAGTTGAATGCCTTGGTCTAGGTCTGAAAACCTTCGATATTTCATGAAAGATTAAGCGTAATCATCAAGAGATTTGTGGCTGATTCAGACACACTCGGGTTTGTGCAGATAAAGGCACAATATGGACGGTTTCTGCCAGACAAACATATCAGATTAAGAGAACAGATGCTACAAAGCAGCAGACAGGTATATGAAGCTGCTGGTGCCTCTGAGTCTCCCAAACATGAAGGTGTAGGACCCTCCAGAGGCTGCAGTTGTGCATAAACCTTCTATCCGGGCCTCCCCTAAACTGTTCATTAAAACTAAAGCAGAAAAGCCTGCAGTGGCTCAGAAATACACGAAGACTCATTTTCAAACAGTCTTGTTCACTGATGAGGCCGTGTAACCCTGGATGGTCAGATGGATGGAGTAGTGGATGGTTGGTGAATGGCCGCAATGTCCCAACAAGGCTGTGACGTCAGTAAGGAGGGAGCGGAGTCATGTTTTGGGCCAGAATCATGAGGAGAGAGCTGGTCGGCCCCTTTAGGCTCCCTGAAGGTGTGAAAATGACCTCTTTCTGACTGACCATTTTCTTCTATGCTACAAAAAGAAGAGCCGTGCTTTCCCAAACAAGATCATCTTCCTGCATGACAACGCACCATGTCCTGCTGTAAAGAAAACCTCTGTATATTGTGCGGGGCCATGATTGCAAATAGATAAGTAAGTAAATAATGGAGGTGCACTGCAAAAAGTAATTAACTAGATCCGTATAAACATCTCAATTTGAGCACAATAATCCAAATTTTAGCTGTTTTGACTAGTTAAGAAGTTCTTGGGCATTTGTCCGAGATTATTTCACTTGTTCTGAGATGTTTCTGACTCGTTTCGATACATTTCGTCCTTATTTCAGGTCATTTTCTTTGCCAATGGGGTAAGAAAATTGGTCTTATCTCATTGGCAATTTTACTTTCTTATTTCAAGCGAGATTTACCCTAGAACTGGTCTGAAATGTCCTCAAACAAGCAAAGCAAACTTGGTCCGATCAGGAAAAGTGTCTAAATGAGTGAAAACCACTAAAAACAAGATACATTTCCTCAATTCAAGTCATTTAAGCCAATGCTTGATATTCACTTTTTGCAGTGTAAAATGGATGTCGCACGTCTGCAGCTCCTCTTTGTCTAAAACATGACGATACGAGACACACTTTACCCGTCTCAGAGCAGCCATGAAAAAATAAATGAAAATGTAAAACTCCCCGTTCGAGGCGCTGACCTTCCCCTGACCTTGGCGTTTGTGGCGGCGCTGGAGTGTGGCCTCGCGCCCTCACGCACGAGTAAAGCCGTCACCACAGAGGTCATTAAAACAGTTCGTCACGTCAGCAGAAAACACAGGCGTTTCTACACAAATAAAGAAATATGAGGAAGTCGTTTCAGAGGCGGAACGTGGAGAAACGCGGCACCGGCTATTTATCAGAGCCACTTAATGAAATTCAAAGGTCGACCCTGATCATAAAGTTTTATTTGTGAAAGTCTCCCCACTTCAGCATGAACGGAAAATAAAAAAACAGACTTAGGTACGAAAAACTACAAGCGAATCCACCAAAGAAGTATCTGTTTTATAAAAGAAACAAGGCATTGCAGCTTGATAATGGGATTTAAAGTGATTGTCTGTAAGTTTAAATGTGTTACCAATTTAACAGATTGTGTATAATTGACCGTCATGTAATATTCTATAATCATATATGTTTTGTAAAGTCCAGCCCTTCCCTGATCTCAGACACTAATCAGAAACCCCGGGGCCATCGCTTTGACCAATGAGACGAGCTTTCCTTTGAACCGGCCTGTCTGGTCCAATCAGGAGAGGAGGGGGCGGGACTTTGCTTGTGTACTTTTGAAAGTTTGTTTTCGTTCTCTTCATTATGCAAATCAGGAGGTACTTTCTGGTCCAATCAGGAGCAGGGGGAGGAGTTTGACTGCTTGCTTTCTAATTTCACTCTCTCATTTTGTAATCTTACTGACCATAACTTTACTGAAGAAGTGGAAGACGTTATTGTGTGATGGAAAGTAAAGGCACCACTAACCACTCATACAGCCACTGGGTCACTGAAAGATCAAATAGGCACTAATACTAGGGATGGGCACCGTTCGTTTTTTTTCGATACCAAGTACTTTAACGATACCTGCTTTTCGGTTCCGGTGCCTTAACGGTACTTTTTTCGATACCTATGTTATTTTAATTCAATAAAAATAACGTGTATTAAAAGTATAGTTCAGGAAAAAATCCTAAAACGGCACAGCAGAAGCTACACAGGAGCAGCAGTGTCGCCTGTGACTTCGTGTTTTGAGCTACTTAAGCAGAGATAAAAAGAAAGAAAGGACATTATTACCTCTTAAGCTGCAGAGACAGGACAGATCCACATCAGGACATGGTTTTCTTTCAGCTAAACTTTTCTAAACACACTGCGCTGTTCGACGAAGCAAAAGCAACTTCACAGTCAAAGATCCTCACATGGTGTGAGCGCTCACTCTGCCACTGACAATTTACCAAAACTGGACCAACAATGTCTAATACAGAGTGAGCGCTCACTTTCAACAAACCATCTTCGATATTCCTGTTGCTGCAGCCGCAGTTGTAAACAAGTGCACGTAAGCTCAGCCTCCGTGGGTCTGTCGCTAAAGGTAAAGACGTCTTTCTTGTTGTCACTGCTCTCTTTTGCTTTTCACTTTGACTAAAGCTCAAGTTTCTTATTCAGTCCTGGTTTAGTCCTGGTTTATAACTGGTTTTGTTTAGCTCTAGGTTTTACAACCGGTGTAGTCCACGTCCTGGCTCAGTCCTGACGCAGACCGCGGCTCTGTCATCTCTATTACAAAAGTTTAGCTAGTTTTGCTTCGCTATAAGTTACATCTATAAAATATATCTTTGCTTCGCTCCATTTGCGCTGAAGCGGGTCAGTATCTGCGCGCACGTTCATGTAGCTTTTTTGAGACTCATTGCGGGTCACATATTGACGTCTGGAGAGAAAAAGAACCGAAAGTTGGCACCGAAAGAATTAAAATTTTTCGATACCGCCCCCGACCGGAGCTTTTCGGTCGGTTCCAAGTAGGAACCGTTTAACGGTGCCCATCCCTAACTAATACCACCTCAGTTCCATTTAAGTAACGTTCATTTCTATGTTATATCATAGTTTTATGTGTGTCTCTAAGTTTTGTCATTCCTGTTGCTGAACTGGAAAAACCCTCCACTAATTATTGGTACATTCCACCGACAGCCCCTCCTGGAAGCGCCGCCTTAATACGGTGAAAGGGTTGGAGCACCTGAATGATCCTGGAGCTCTGCTGCCGGGGGCTTCGTGCCAAACAGGTCCTAAGTGACGGGTCAGACAGAGAGCGGTTCAGAAGCTCCTTATGAGAGACCAACAGGCCTGGTTTAATCGTGAGGCCGACCTTCCGTGGACCGACCACCTGCAGGGGGAGCCATAGGGGCTGGTGCTGCCCCCACGACCCGGAAACAGACAAGTGGAAGAAGATGGATCCACTGACATCGTCATCAGGAAATTGCTACATCAGAACAACATTTCCCATGATCTGAAACATTTTGTCTTTCGCACTGATTTAATCCATATATAAAAGAAATGAAGCTTCAGTGTGAACAGCACGTGCATCGTTGCTTGTTAGCATTAGCTTGACATTAGCAAAATGAAGCCGAGGCGTTAATTCAACCTGGAGGACTGGTTTCAGGATCACCCCCTCCAGCCAAAGATCGCTTCCGAGAGGACCACACCTCCACCTCAGCCCATCAGCGTAAAAGCCGCACCTCCATAGCAGCCAATCATCGCCCTCGGTCCCGCTTTTAAGCCCCAGCAATCATGGTTCGTTGGCTTCCCAGCTGTGCTGCAATCCGCCTCCACCCCATCTCCACCTCTTCTGCCAATGGTTCTACCTGCTGCATCCTTCACGGGTCTCCTATTCACCTTATTCCGCCCCGCCCACTTTTGCCACTTTTCGCGTTGTCTCGGCATCTCGTTGTCCAGACACTTCCGGTCGAGCGCGAAGCCCGTTCATTTTAACGGAGAACGAGGGAAAATATTCTCCGCTCAAATCTGATGTTTAGTCGATTGATTTGTGTAAAATGTCCGACGTTCATTTGCACCAACAAGTCGACACTGCAGCGTTTCTCTGGGCGGCCTGAAAACGGCTTCGTTTTCGTGTAGTGACTGATTTTATGCGGACTTCTCCAGCCCCATGTTAACACATAGGAGAAAAGGGGCGGGCACAATTCATGGCGGCGCCCACGCGAACGTCCGGAATAAGGTGAATATCACCACCAGTGTCCAGGCAGGGAAGACATCCCTAACTCCAAGCGGTTCCTCCATACTGACTTTCATACATCGATGTTACCGCCGGGGTCTGATCAACAAAACTAATATCAATAAATCTTCCTAATCGCTGCTTTTGTCTTTTTGAGTCTATCCAGGTTAAAATTGGTCTAATTGTGTGCCCTTGTTACTGTTCTCAAAAAATGAAAACAGGACAAATCCACACAAACAGACGGATTGACATGGCCCGAAACATTTTGAGTACCCTTTAGCATGTGCCAAATAAAAAATCTTTCTTTCGATTTTTCAAAGCTGAAAAGGCACCGATGCTGCTACTGAAACAATTAACAAATCACTTGCCGTACTTTATTGTAAACATGTAATATGTCCTCACTGTCTCACTCAAATATGTAAACGTTTCATGATAATACATTTGGTTCACCCTGGACGTGTTTAAAATGTGCATTATGAAGAATAAGAATACGAGCTCCACTGCAGATGCTCGACTCTCCAGAAAAGGCTGAAATCCCGTGAACTCTGGTCGGGCTGGCTGTGAGTGGAAAGGCTCCTCCCTGCGGCGCTGTAGGACCAGGTCACGCTCCGCTCTCGCCTCTCGCTGTGGCAGAGGCAGAGTTTTACATGGCAACAGCGGCTCTATTCTTATTAATCACACATCCGGCACATGCTTGGTTCAGGCGCGGCCCGTGTGCGTCAGCCTGAACTCCGCACATCTGGAGAAGAGCCGTTCTTCATCAGGAGAAACGTGTCTGCATTTGTTCTGTTCACAGAGACCGTAATCTTATGTCGGGGAAAAGGTCGCTTCATTTAACATCAAAGTGGCATAATGAGCTTTAAAACGGTTTATTTGGTGCCTCAGCATTCATGTTTCACAAAAGAAGACGATGTTATAACGTGGATGATTT
Organism: Gobius niger; assembly: GCF_951799975.1. Classification (NCBI taxonomy): domain Eukaryota; kingdom Metazoa; phylum Chordata; class Actinopteri; order Gobiiformes; family Gobiidae; genus Gobius; species Gobius niger. The sequence goes on from NC_136859.1 coordinate 4,706,216, forward strand.
GTCCATTTAAGGCTTATTTTGCTGGACATTCTGCAGGGATATTCGTCATCCAGTTTAACTCACGGTCTGATAAATACAGATTTAATTTGACCTGAGCTAAAATACTAAGTTTTGACAGTTTAATTCAATAAACAAATCTAAAAACCCTCTTTAAAATGGTTAAAGTCTGATCCACCACAATGAAAGAATTCCTAAAACTTTACTCTGAACAAACAAACATCCACAGCAGAAAGATCCTCCGTCTGTTCATATAAAACCATTAAACAATGGAATCAACTCCTAGGCTGTCAGAAGTTCTAGATTCATTTCTCTTGAAATTTAAAGGGGGGTTTATGCAAAATCGACTTTTTCAAGCTTTACATCATGTTATTATGTCATTCCCTCATTAAAAACATGCCTGAAGTGTTGCCTTGGCACATACATGTATTTTTGAGTAATCTGTAAAAACTCTGATGGCGGCCATTTTAGGGATAGGTTTGCTCCTCCTAGGAACGCCCCCACCTCCTGGAGACGCCTCCGAGCTTTCATCACCAGCCGAGTAACCAACCACAGCTCCTCAGCAGAACCCCCTCCCCACTGATGCCACAGACAGCGTGTGGAGGGGGCGTGTCCGAAAGGGTCAGAGGTTCTTAAAGAGACAGAGGCCTATTTCAAGACTTTCACTACAGCCATTTTGAGAGAGACATTTTATACAAGGCAGTTATTCTAATTTACTGCATTTACAGACCAACAGAAGGTTTCGTCATCATTGTAGTGTGATATAGACTGGTGCTATGTGACTGAAAAAAGCATAATACCCCCACTTTAAAGAAAAACACATCCATGAACCATCGGCCCACTTACATTTTATAAATATAATAATGTAGCTTTTTTTTTTTTAATATATATATTGTATAAATTTGAGGCTGTGATGGCTTCCTGAAAACAAACCATCTGATCAAATATAAATGGTTATGTTAAGCTAATGTTAATATTGTATATATTTATTAGTACTGACAGTTATTTGTAATGTGTGTTTTAAGGCTGTGTGCGCCTGCAGATGAATGTATTCTGTACATTGTCCCTGTCAAAACTGATAAACTAAAACTAAATAAACTCAACTATATATAAAGCCTGTAATGCTAAAAGAAGACTATGAAGCAGCGTGATGTAAATGAGGAAAAGACGCGAGGCTGATGTAGGAGAGCAGCGCTCAGTGCTCGCCAGAGTCTCACAGAGCAACAGCTGAAGATGACGGTCTCGGTTAGAGCGACGCTGTCCTTGCGCCAGGCTGAATAGAATCATTTTAACCATTTTGCATTTAAAATACCTTATATTTGAGCAGCATCAGCTTCGTGGTTGTATAAGCTACGCAGCGGCGGAGTGATCTGCTAGAAAATTAGGGATGCACCGATACCACTTTTTCTAAAACCGATACGAGTACGAGTACTTGGATTTAAGTACTCGCCGATACCGAATACCGATACGAGTACAAGGCATTTTCTTCAACATTCTTACTTTTTCACAGCAGATTGGTTTGTAAATAGTTAATTTACTCATTTACATTTCCTTATGTAAAGTAGGCGACACATTTAAGAGCAGTTATATTAGAATTGTGCTGATGCCATTTATTTATTTATTTTCATTCAATATAATTTTTAATTTTTATTGCACTGTCCATCATAGACAGAAAAGTCCATGTCCAAAAGCTCCAAATGCCTGTGCTTTATTCATTTATGTATTTTTATTTAATAATAGTATTGAGATGTTACTTAAATGGTCTCTTTTCGTCTTTACTTCAGCTCCGTGTAGATTTTCTCGTGTGTTTGTAGCATCTTATCCAGTAGCTACAGCGTTTTCATTGTTCTGCTGCAGCTCATTTTCGCTCAATATAAACATGCTGTATGTCTTTAATTTGGATTTTCTGAGGACTTTTTAGTCGCTGGGTTAGTTTTTCAGATGAATAAACCCCTGGGCATAAAACGGCGTCAGAATGGCCAAAACTGCGCTAGCCGCGAGTTAGCAACATTAGCAACGTTAGCCTGTATGTTGTAAACACTGCAGACGCTGCAGCACTAACAACATTAAGCTCTGGTTAAATCCAGCACAGACTCTGATTTAGAGAGATCAGTCCGTAATAAAGTCAGCTCTGTGTGGAATATTGTATTTCCACTAAACAATTCTCCAGTTTGTTGCTTCTTCTCTCCTCAGCTGAGAGCTGCGCCTCGTAGGTTCGCTGGACGCACGTCAAATGGTATCGGTTTCTGGTATCGGGACCTCATGAATGAGTACGAGTATGAGTACAAGCACGTGATGCAAGGTCAGTTATATTCCAAACATGATTCTATGGACACAGACATTTACATGGTTAGTCTGGTGTTGTAAGTGATTTGCCTCAGGTGCTCTGTGGAGCAGGTCAGACTGTTTTTAAAGCAGGCTAGCTGATACCATAGAAATGCACTAGCCTTGCACTAGCCTAGCGCCACGAAACTCTTCAAATAGAAGAACTGCATGAATTACAAAAAAAACATCTCCAGAAATCAGCAACACTCTGGATAACTAGGAAATGAGGCCCTATGTCAAAAATCCTAAAACATCCCTTTAAGTCTGATCAGATTGTCTGTCGATTATCCCAGATGACGGAGCATTTGTGTTTAAAGTAAACATCGTCAGATAATAAAAAGCTCCAGAAACTTTTAATACGCATTTAGCACCTGGCTCCTTCAAGTCCAATTCGGGATGTGGGAACTATTTAAAGACCAGTCAGGAACATCCGCAGACTGAGAGATGACAAACCAAACACCCCGGACACTTTTAGCCAAACTCTGCGCTGGTATATTTAGACCAACACAAATGGCCGCCGGTCCAGGGGGAGAAACTCACTCAGCATAAATCACGGCTCATCCTAAACATGTTTGTCTTCCTAACGCTGTATTGATCTCACAGCCTCCCAGTTAAACTAATAGGATTTATGCGGCACAGTCATAATAAGTGCGACAGCTACGACCGCGGGGAAAAATCTATTGCACTAAACGCAATGAAACACGGAGCACCGGTCAGAGCCGGGACGGAACCGCCGAGCTTTCTAAAACACATGAGATAAAACTGTGATCCATTTAATATACAGTACTTTTTGTGTGTTTTTGTGTCCAAATAAAGCTAAAAGGCTCAAATACATTCATAATACTGTAAAATATAACTTAAAGGTACATTGTGGAACTTTTTTTGCAACAGACTTGATATTTGTGCGTATTTGACCTTTCCGTGACCCAGCGGCTGTTTGGGTGGTTATGGCGCCTTCACTTTCCCTCACGATGCCCTCCACAAAGCTCCAGGATCAATTGTTTGGTAGATTTATGGTGAGAGGGTCCAGAAACAATTGATCCTGGAGCGTCATATAGGCCACGTGATGGAAAGTAAAGGCAACATAACCACTAAACTCACCACTAAAAGGGCAAAAAAGTTCCATAATGTACCTTTAAGTTATATTTTACAGTAATGTGAATGTAGTTGAGCCTTTAAGCTTTAATTGGACACAAAATATTGCTCAAAAATACTCACTAACCATTTTTTTTTTCACTTAAAAGTTTTATAATACACCTTTAAAAAGTAGGTTTTACTTTCAAAACCATTATCAAATCGTATTTCCTAATAGTATTCAAACCTTCTTCTTCTTCCCTAAGCACAACAACAACTAATCGATTATTGAAATAGTTGAAAACTTGTTTTACATGTGGAACTACACTATATTTGTTTTTAAAGTGAGGTCCACAGCAGGGGTAGCAAGTTTGTGTCATGGAGGGTCGATTTTCTTCATTGCCAAAACACACAATTGTGGCCCCAAGTAAAGCACCTTTTTTCTACAAAGTTTTGCACATAATATATGGGAAATGTGAAAATATTGACAGTATTTTTCACATTTTTGAGTCCCTTTCACGTATTTAGTCTCAGATTTATGAATAAATGTTTCTTCAAAATTCTCTTTGGGGCCCAAGGTTTTACGCTGGAGGGCCGAATTTGGCCCCCGGGCCTGACGTTGCCTACCCCTGGGCTGAGTGTCATAAATATGATACTTCTGTGTCTCAGGCAATGGGCGAGGAACACGTTCTTCTCTATCCCGACATTGCTGTAGTACCACCCCCTGGTGGCCGAGGGCGACTCAAAAAGACCCTGGAGAGCATTGATTCTAATGGGTCTTAAGCTTAAAAGCCTGGCTCCAAAGAGTTTTATTTTTCTGAAAATCCCTATGACCCATGTGACAACAAAGGGGTAGGTGAAATATTTTTAACCACGCTGGTTTTTGTACAGCAGCCCTAAAAATGGATCCTTCTTCACTGGCTCATGAGCCTGTCAATCAAGCTCTGGAGCTCTGTGGAGGCTCCGCCCACCCTGCGAGAGCACGGCTTCCCGCCTTTTTGCCCTTTTAAGGTACAGGAGATTGAGCTGCCATGTTTCACAGTTTCACAGACGACTCGGGACCATTACTGTGAATGGGCCTGAGAAGGTAATCACCTATCTCTAATTATTATATCTGTGGTCTCAGGACAATTATCCAATCAGAGGCAGAGTGAGCTCCACTCTTTTTGCCAGATCCTACAGAATAAACTTCCTCAATCCCAGGCCGTGTCCCCAATAAAGTCCCAGTCAGAGCCAGGGCATTTTCCAGTCATTAACGCTCGGGGGCTGAACTATGGAGGTTGAAGTTCTTAGCCTTCAAATAAAGAATGGTTGGATTTACTTTATAATGTCCTATACTGTATACTTTCATTATGGCACTATTCAATAACTGGTGTCACCCTGTATCAACAATAATCTACTGAAAAAGTTTCTTCCATTCCCAAAGTGGGCGTGGCTTGAACCTCCAGGTCAGCGTGAGCTCCGCCTTCTCCTCAGAGGCTGTGCTTCTTTTGCATGGATCAAACCGATGCAAATGTGCCTCCACAAACACGACTCTCCTGCTCCTGAACTAAAACTGTCTGCGAGCCTTTCAAGCCCCGCTATTTTTAAACGTATGGCATCTTCACACAAACGCTTTCCGTTATTTTTACACAAAAAGTCTAAAAATATAGTCACAGGTTCGATACCGCGAGCGAGAACGTCCAGACTTCACTTCTCTCACGTGTCGAGTTTAAAAAAGGACACAGTGATTTATTTTTTAACAAATACATTGATCTTATTGGACGCTTCTCTCTCATTATACTTCCTTGGTCAACAGATGAACAGAAGAAGCTTTGATCAGTATTGTAGGAATAAACTAGCTCCCAGGTAAAGAAGTTTTAAGATTTGGATAAAGCTGAACTAGGGCTTGGGCGATATGGCCAAAAAATAAAGTTTTTATTTGAAATAAACTTCAAAAAGTCTCCTGATCTATGAAGAAACCTGCTCATTAATATTTCATAATGCAGCTACAATTAGGCCCATTAACCTCTTAACTCCTGCCTGAACCGAGAGGATCTTTTTCCTCACGTCTTCAGATTTTTTTTCCAGCATTTTTTTGCTTTCAACTCATTTTTGTAACTTTTTTGGTCCTTTTTTTTTGTCATTTTTGTTACATTTTTGTTATTTTTTTTGGCAATTTTGATCATATTTTCGTCACATTTTTTATCATTTTTTTTGGTCAAATTTTTGGCACATTTTTGTCATTTTTTTGGTCAAATTTTTATCATATTTTTGGAATTTTTTGTCACATTTTTGTCATTTTTTTGTCAAATTTTTATCACATTTTTGTCATTTTTTTGTCATTTTTTGTCAATTTTTTTAATCAAATTTTTGTCATTTTTTGTTACATTTTTGTCATTTTTTTTGTCACATTTCGTCACATTTTTTATTTTTTTTTGTCACATTTTTGTCCATTTCTTGTGACATTTTTGCCACTTTTTCAACAATTTTTCGTCACTTTTTCTTCAATGTTTTCTCACTTTTTTCTCACATTTCCATCATTGTTTTCGTCTCAGTTTTGTTGCTATTTTCACACCTTTTTTCCAGAAGCTTTTGGACTGGGGTAAAGCCAAACTGGAGAAAATGTGCTCGGTTCAGGTGGGAGTTAAGGGGTTAAGAAAACATAACCCTTTATTTAAAAGTGTTATTTCTGTTTTCGATATACCTCGTCTGCTCTCAAAAGTATAACCTCTTAATGAGCCATGGAGTTTTCAAAAGTGTTTTAGTTTTATCATCTTCATGCCTCTGCTGGAGCCGCCCATATAAGGTCATGTTTGAAAACAGTTGAGGGGGAAAACAATTTGGAGAAAAACCTAAACTTTCTCTAATTATTCCAAAACTACTTTAACAAATGCTGAAATATGAATACAGTTTTCTACTAAATAAAGAAACAAAGACATGAAGAGGAGCAAAGTGGTTCAACAGCCCATAAATACATAAATAACAGAGAATACTACATGTTAGCACCGTGCTAATGCCAGCGCTAGCTCGCTCTAGCTACGACTGCCCGTTTTTCGCTTCTACTGAACAATTTGCTGTAAATAAACATCCATATGGGCCTGATTTAGACTTTACTTTATTTGTATGTGATAAATAAGTTTATATTTTGCCTGAAAATTGTTAGAAAAGAGTGAAAAATTGTGTTTCCCCCAAAAAAATAAAGGGACATCTATGCCTTTATGTCACCGATGCAGTCCAAAGGGGTTTAACAGCATTCAGATCAACCTTCTTCATCCAAGAAGAAGAAAACTGAACTATAAAGGTTATGTATAATTCTATAAAAGACTATTTCTTTTACATGTGTATCATTTATTTGAGCTGAAACAACCAAGAGATAAAGATACCCAGCCCTACTTCTGATCTTCCTTTCAAAAGATCTTTCAAAAATATTGCTACAAAATGTGAAATCGTGGAAGAGTAAGAAAACAGTTAGAGATGTTCCAAACAATGTGAGAAAATGTCACAATTTCCCCAAATAAATCTGCTCAGAAACGCTGAGTCAGGGCAGTAATTAAAGCCTGTTGTGAAGATGACGCCATTTATTAGTTTCCAGGTGAAAGTTTAGACCTCGAGCTGCTCTAAACATGGACTAAACCAGGACTGGATCAGGTCTGGAGCTTCTCTGCGGTTCGTGTGAGACGTCTAGACACGACCATTAGTCAAACTCACTCAGAAAATCCATCACCTTTGAGGACAAAATGTTCACCTGCAGCAGATTCTTCATCGCTCACTCCGACAGCTCCGACTTTCCCCGGATCAGTTTTTAAACTTATGATAGATTAACAAAGCAACAAGGCAGTTTCTATAGAGACCAGTGATTTCAGCATCAGGTCCATTTTTATGCCATAATTAAAGACAGTTTGAGCTTCTTCACCATCTTCAGGGATAATTCAGTTTTTTCTGTCCTCGTGTGAGCTCTTTGTGTGCAGGATTTTAGAGGCAGTTGTGGTGAACAGGTCTGAGCTCATTCTACACATCAGGCCATGGGGAGGAAAATACATCATTGTAACATTTTTAAACTCCCTTTTTAGTCCCTTTAACCCTTTAATAGTTTGCTCAACCGTTTGGTAGAGCCCACTTTATCTAATCATGTGTTGTTTCTAATTCTGCCGATCACTACCATTCAATTCAAGTTTGTAATACTCAAAATATCCAGTTTGGACTAGTATAGGTTGGGGTTGAACTAGTTCGGGCTGGTTTATGCTGGTTTAGAACAAGTTCGGGATTGTTCCGACCTAGTTTGGACCAGTTTAGACCAGGTTTGGACCAGTTTAGATCAGGTTTGGACCAGTTTAGATCAGGTTTGGACCAGTTTAGATCAGGTTTGGACCAGTTTAGATCAGGTTTGGACCAGTTTAGACCTGGTTTGGACCAGTTTAGACCAGGTTTGGACCAGTTTAGATCAGGTTTGGACAAGTTTAGACCAAGTTTGGACCAGTTTAGACCTGGTTTGGACCAGTTTAGATCAGGTTTGGACAAGTTTAGACCAAGTTTGGACCAGTTTGGACCAGATTTGTACCGGTTTAGAGCAGTTTTAGATTGGTTTACATCAGGTTTGGACCAGTTTAGATCAGGTTAGGACGGTTTAGACCAAGTTTGAACTGGGTTAGACCCGGTTTGGACTGATTTAGTCTTGGTTTGGACCAATTTAGAGCAGTTTTAGACTGGTTTAGACCAGATTTGGACCGGTTTAGACCAGGTTTTGACTGCTTTAGATGAGGTTTTAATTGGTTTAGATCAGGTCTGGCTGGACTGGTTTGTGCTGGTTTAGATCAGGTTTAAGGCAGGTCTATCAAAAAAACAAAATAAACATAAAATAACAACATTGATGTTCGTCCTCCAAATGCATTGAAAACACTAAAAAAGGATGTACGGAGAAACATGAAAGAGTTAAGTGTCTAATGCTGATAGAAAAGTGTTATATAAATGTGACCATTGTTTACAATTTATGAACAAGAAGACGTTTCAGTCATAATAATACAAACTAATTCTAATATAATGAATGTCACTGTCCAACACTGCAGCAGACCAGGAGCACAAAACCAGGACTAAACCGGATTTAAGTTCCTTTGCCAGGTCCTTATCACTGCAAACTGCTAAGAGCTCATGAGCCGGACTAAACCAGGTCTAAAGCAGAAAAACAAAGCGATAGATCTAAACCCAGAGCCAGGACCTGAATGTCCTCTTCTAACCCGTCTGTCCCAACATTTGCAGATGAGACTCTCGCGCTGCAGCTCATAAATGATTTAATATTCCTTCCACTTCATTCCATTTTGTTGACAAATCCAGTGTATTTTCCTTTTCCAATTAGAACACAGTAATGAGCCGCTGCCGTTTAGCGTCGCAGTTGTTTCCTCTCTGATTCCACTTCATGCATACGAACATCATAAACAACATGTATGTGATGCGGTCATGCTAATTCGCCTCCACTTCTCTGATCGCCGTGTGCTTCTGCTTTCACGCAGTTTGTATGTTCATGTTTTTACTTAAAGAAAGTACATGGAAAGAGCTCATATATTTGCTGACCTCTGTGTCCTCTGACCGGCAGCAGAAACATTACTCTGTGGCCGCTTTGCACCATTTACATAAAAACCTTCACCTTGAAGCAAATAAATGACCTCATCGTCACAATAAGGTGTTTAATTATACATTTATGTGGGAAAGTGAACATTCAAGGGACATTTTCCGAGCTCCGACAGACTCCAGGCTTGTGACCAGTAACAGAGCAAATGTACTACAGTACTGCACTCGAGTAGTTTTTGAGGATCTGTACTTTACTCAAGTGGTATTTGTGGTGAGGACTTTCTACTTTTACTCCACTACATTTGAAAGATAAATATAATACTTTCTATTCCACTACATTTCATTTTAAAAGCCTGATCATGCCCACTCTGAACAGTAGGTGGCGCTGTCTCCATCGGGTGGGGAACCTTTATCACATCAGGGGCCAAATACATTTTTATAAAGTTCTCAAAGGGTCTTACAATTGACCTTTCGCAAAACCCCGCCCCAAAATGGTAATTGTCCAATCAGACATCCTAGCAACTGTTACTATGAAGCCAAGTCCGTCAAGCTGCAGACTCCGCTGGAAAACAATGCACCAAAAACTCTGCCATACGAAGAAGAAGAATCAAAATGGTGAAGCGTCTGCCTGTGGAGTCAGTAACAGAGTCGAGTTCTGTCCCAAAGCTGAAAACACCACTGGAGCGCTGCCTACAGTGAGTCAGTCCAGCTAAATATCTCAAAAATAAAGGTAAATAAGGCAGCGCTAGGCTAACACCATAGCTCGCTAACGTCGAGCTACTGACTCATAACGTTACACAAACTGGAGCTGTTTGGCCGAACTTTAACTGCGCCGGTGACCTTTTACAAGCCTCAGTCTCGAGTCTCACACTGGTGCAACTGTTCTAAGTCATACACTACGTTTTATTGTTGTTCTTTTATTTCTTCGTCTCACTTTATGATAAAAATACTGTTATGTCACGGTTCTAACGAATACTTGCTGCCGCTTATTATCATTAGAGATGCACCGATCCAGCTTTTTTGCTTCAGGGATTTATATCTGCTGATATCCGATATTTACCGATAATAAGAGACTTTCTTAAAAGTGGCATTCTCTGAGAGAAAAAATAATTAGTGTTTTATGCAACACTCTCCTTTCTGATTAACTCCTCCCTCCTCTCCTCTCTCCTCCTCTTCTCTCCTCTGGCACAAACGTTATGTGAAGAGGCAAATGCCTAAATATTTCTGTTTCAAGTCAATTTTCAACGACATAATTGTTGACATGTTCTGAAACACACGTGTTCTCGATCTCTTTTTTTTTCTCTGTTCTGGATTGAAGACTTTAACAGGATGTTTCTCAGCTGTCCTTGGACCGATTTAAAAACTTAGAGAAATGTTAAAATCTCAATTGTTTCGATCTTTCCATGTGAAGCCGCTCTGCTTTGTCAAACGCGAGAGAGAGCGAGAGAGAAATGTCGGGTTTACAGCTGTTTGCTACACCACGCCCCCTCGGACTAAAAAAGAAATAAATGACACTCAATAATATTTATAAAAATGTCAATGTTTTTGATGGTCATTTATTTCAGAATCACACATAAGGTGTATTAGAGTGTCTAGTTTCGTAGTTAGATGAAAAAGTGCATTAACACAAAATGTAACAAAATGCTGTTACTGGAAAACAAAGCAGTGCAGGATAAAAATGCCTCCAAACACAAGTATTGAAAGTATTGCGATACTTGAAAAAGTATCGATACATGGTATTGCAGCACAAAGTATTGTGATCCAGATCCGATACGATATTTTGTCCCAGCCCTAGTGCTGACGCCCTAGAGCACAACTGGTCCCCAAAAATAGGGGAGCAAACAAGAGAGAAAATGAAGATAATACATGAATGGCTCCTTCACAAGTTTGACCCGTTTTTTCCTCAGACTCATTAACTCTTGGTGGTCTGACACTTTTTCTATCTCAACGTCAGTATATTCTGCAGAAAACTTTATTTGCTCTTGTAAATGGCTGCCGACGGCGGCAGCCATTTACACAAACATGATGCAAACTGTGGCTCCTGTGCTGTGGTGCTAACTCTAGATTTTAACCATTGACTCGAAAATAAAAATGTGAGCCTATTTTTAAAGCCGCGAGCTGTTTTTAAATTACACTGAAACAATGCTCAATTACAGTGAAACAATACAAGCAAATGAAGCGCGTTCCCTCTGTGCCCGAGGCTGCAGGACGGTTCTGCCATCATCATCTGCTGCGATAGACGAACATGAAGGTACAGGACGTTTAATACATATTCTGCTTTAGTACTTTACTGGGCCGAGACGTCCCCTGGAGATAAGATGAGTCTCCAGGTAGTCTCGGTAAGAACATATCTCAATATGGAAAAACGGTGGCCTGTTCCTTTAACTCCTGGCTTTCCTTCTTCCGTTAAGGCTCCTGGTGGAAGTGGGGGGATCATGAGTGGGGAGGGAGGTAGTATTTGAGGTAATGGGTTTAGAGAACAGGTTAGAAGTCAGTACAGGAGACTAATGTTAGTGATGTTTAGAGTCTAGGAATATATTGTCCTCAAATCCTACTTGTGTGAAAATTAAAAAATACTAATAAAAAGATTTTATTCATGTATTTATTCATTTATTTGAGCATACATTTTGCTCAAAAGGAGTGGACCGAAGCGAGATGAGCGCCTACCCCCAACTCAATATGATAAAACATTTCATTTCACAATAATACAATCGATGTAAAAGGGAACAAAACAACAAGGAACAATAGCAAAAAAGATGAAGAACTTGTTGCCTTTCAGAACAACTTATAAACACAAACAAAACTCACAACCACTGTTTGAGCTTTTCACATATTAACCCGTTAACTCCCACCTGAACCGAGCACATTTTCTCCAGTTTGGCTTTACCCCAATCCAAAAGCTTCTGGGAAAAAAGGTGTGAAAATAGCGACAGAACTGAGACGAAAACAATGATGAAAATGTGACAAAAAAAGTGAGAAAAGTTTGACAAAAAAGTGACGAAAAATGGATGAAAAAGTGGTAAAAATGTCACAAAAAATGACAAAAGACATGACAAATAAATGACAAAAAACGACAAAAAAAAGACAAAAAAAATGACCAAAAAATGACAAAAAAGTGACCAAAAAAAATTCAAAAATGTGACAAAAAATTGATAAAAAATTTGAGCAAAAAATGACAAAAATTTGATGAAAAAATAACAAAAACATGACAAAGATGTGACAAAAAAATGACACAAAAAAATGAGTTACAAAAATGAGTTGAATACCCAACAAAAAAATGATGGCAAAAAAATCTGATGACGTGAGGAAAAAGATCCTCTCCGTTCAGGCGGGAGATAAAAGGTTAACAGAACGAAACTCTATTACAAGAACGGTCTTGTTTCCTGTAAGATCCCTACAAAGCAAGTAACAAAGCGACCATTGATATATTTCTTTCAAATGTTTACCAATGCCAAATATCACCCATAATCACTTGTTTTAATGACATAAGGGGACATTAATATGCATATATATTACACTCTGTCTTCTAGTTGCTCCAATTGTCATTTAGAAAGAAATAATTTTTCCCTGTGGCATTGTTTCATTCAGCTTCTGTGTTGTCCAAAGATCTTGTGTTGCTAGGCCTGTCACAACAACAAATTTGAAGTTCGATATATCGAGGCAGGAAAGTATCGCGATAAACGATATTATTGACTTTAACGATACTCTCTCAGGCATAAAAATAACAGTAAACCTTTGATCTAAAAGTGCAACATCAGATCCTAAAATACAACACAAGAAGCAGTAAACACGAAATATAAAGTAACTCAATTAACTTAAGTTAAAAATCAAAGTTTTACAAAGAAAAAATACGGGGAAAATGCTAATAAATGAACAGACGATAAATATCAGCCCAAAAATATATCGTTTTTCTGTTATTTATTGAGCAATGAGTCGATATTAGGGGTGTAACGGTTCACGGGGATGTATTGAACCGTTTCGGTTCAGCCTGTTCGGTTCGGTCCACTTGCGTACCGTTTCGGTGTATTTTCATTAAATAATGTAAATTTATTATTAGCGTCATATTAAGTGCCGCGGAACAAAGTTCGTACGCGAGTTTCCGCACGGACGCTATTGAGTGACGTACATTGAAGCTGCACGAGTAGCTTATGAGAAACAGCATCTTGGCAACAGCGAAGGAGAAGCCAGAGCTTGAAGACCTGCCACATCACTACAGTCTCCTGTTTGGGAACACTTTGGCTTTCCGGTTAAAACTCATGACGGGGACAGACGAGTGGATAAATCCAAAGTTGTGCCGACATTGTTCCTCGGAGATCGGGTTTGCAGCAGGCAACACATCAAACATGTTAAGCCTTGTGCAAACACCGCTAACGTCGCCATTCAAACAACCCCTGTCAAGTAGTTCGGGCAAAAGCAATCGTATAGGTGTATTCATCGCTACGGATTTGCGCCCATATTCAGTTGTTGAAGGCGCTGGCTTTACGTATTTGATTAAAAGTCTTGAGCCTCGCTACAATATTACATCACGTCCGCACTTCAGCCAAAATGTTATACCAGCACTTTATGAAAAAGCTCAAACTGATGTGGTCAACAAGCTGTGCGCTTGAGTGCGCTTACTCTATCACTTACTTACAGTATTTACATTTAATTAAATGTTACAAAATGTGTATTTCATTATAAGAGTGCAATGTATTTAAAATATCACCCAAATGGGTCGCTTTTATTTATTTTATGCAAGAATTCTATTGTGTATTGGCAGCTTTTCAAAAGAATAAGTCTCTTTCTAACTTTGTCTTTGTTTTGTTTTCTGTGGTTCCTCCGCTCCGTTACAGCCTCTGAATCCTACATCCACTAACGCAATATCACCGAGCGAATACTACACTTTAATTCCCATCGAGCAGCTGCTGCAAACGCCGCGTGGCCATTTTAAATCATCCACAATGATTATGGACACAGACACTTTGACAAATGTCTCTTCAAACACAAACACGCGGTTTAGAAATCAGCCACGGCCAATCGCGAGTTCAAAAACTGCAATGCTTCGTCTATAGGGTCTTAATCACATGTAAAAGCTGCCGACTCTGTATTCTCCACTGCTGCAAACATGTTCTATTCAAATGTAGCGATTGCTATGTCGGTTTTCTGTCCAAAAGCATTTCTAGTCACATTTAATGCAAAAATATCAATATGGGAGAAAAGGGACAAATATGTAAATGTAGAGATATCAATGTGGAACTTTAGCTGTGGATTACTGGCATGAATGTAAGAGAAAAATGTATTGCAGGTCATTTATGTTTTTGTTTATGTTAAAAATTGCCAAAATTGCTCATACTTAAAGCGAAAACCCACTAATGGATAGAGTTAGGTTTAGATTTATATTTTCATTTTAGTATGGAATGGATATGTTGTTTCATTGGCTTAAAAAATCTGTCCAAATTTCGCCTTTCCTTCTGATCAAAACCTTCAGAATATTGTTAAGTCAAAGATATTGCTCTAGAACTAAGATGTTAAAGGAACAGGCCACGTTTTTACATACTGAGATATGTTCTTACCTGAGCTTAGATGAGTTCATGTGTACCTGTCTGGTCTTCACGCGTGTCCTCAGTCACGTAAACACAGCAAAGACGGCGTTAGCATTTAGCCTCTCCTCCTCTATAGCTCCAAACCAGGTGAAGACAGAAGCTACCAAGCTCTTCCACGTTTTAGAATTTTACCCAATAAATAAAATTGAAATACAAGCATCTATTTTATTCACCAATCCTAAGATATGGCTGTTAACTTTACTGGGAGTGGGTATGTCTCCAGCTCGTCTCCATGGAGATGTGACCAAAGTCTGTAGAATTTGAGATTTAAGCAGGTTAGTTTCTCATCCAAATCCATTAGTTTATTAACCACTGCAGTAATAACATTTTCTGTGTTGAGCTGGTCATTAAGAGCATGTTTTGTTTTGCCGGCAACAGTAGTCCAAAATGTTACACAGTGTACCTTTAAATATGGTTACGTGAAGTGTTACACGATAAAGTATAATCACACAAAATTAAACAATGTGGATTTTCGGATAAAAAGGCTAACTATATTGTAAGGCGTAATAATACCAGGAGTACTTCGACATCTGCGCCGTAATATCTTCACTTTAGCTTGGTAGCTTCTATCTTCACCTGGTTTGGAGCTATAGAGGAGGAGATGCTAAATGCTAACGCCGTCTGTGCTGTGTTTATGTGACTGAGGGCACGCGTGAGGACCAGACAAGTACACATGAACTCGTCTAAGCTCAGGTAAGAACATATCTCAGTATGGAAAAACAGTGGAATGTTCCTTTAAGAGAGAAAACCAAATTGGGAAAAATGTATGTTTCACCATAACATTTGGGACCAATATGTAAATTTAATTGCGAAAAATTGTAAAATAAAAAGACATTGGACACAACAGGTAAGACAGTGCAGGTTAATGAACACTGGAGTGTAGCCGCGGGCTCATTTGCATCTGTTTTCCTGTTTGTGTTACATTATGTTCAAAGAAAGGTATAGTTCGTCTGCTGCTGGAATCAAATTAATTGGAAAATTGCAAGACAAGGCTCGTGAAACAAAGACGGCTTCACACTTTTCCGAGCCTCGTTCACCATCTCCTCAGAAGTCACTTATTCAACAGGCTGCGTTCACGTGACGTCACAACACAGTAAACCAGCTGTAATCTAAAACTGAGTTGTAACTACGGTAACAGTCACACACACAACGGTCAAAACTCTCAATACCTTCTATCTAATCTTCTATTCTTTATGAAATTCAACAGAGAGTTACTGAACATACTTATTTATCAGGCCCATGAGCTAAAAATGCCGCACCTACTGCTATAAAAGTGATATTTACCAAAATCGGTACATCTGAGTTTGCGGACAAAAATGCTAACGGCGCAGCTGCTACGCTAACCCCCGGACGTAGTGACTTAAGTAAATATTACTTTTTGCAAATGAGTCTAAGAAATAAGTAGGTTCAGTAACTCTCTGTTGAGCTTCAGAAATAGAGTTTTTTCTCGCAATTTGCCGGTCTGCTAGGACCCGGTCGTGATAGTCGTCACGGTCTGGTTAAATACTCGATTCTGATTGGCTGGAGGGCGTACGTTAAAAAGTGATGATGTAGCCTACACCTTGCCCGGCAACAGTTAAATCACATTTTATACGTTTGTTAAGCGTAACGTTGCGACTTTCACTTCCGGGTCCTAGCTGACCGGCATTTATGCGAGAAAAGAACATATAAAACTCTTAAAAACAGCCATCAATATTTCTGAAACTCACCGTAGAGTTACTGAACCTACTTATTTCTCAGACTCATTAGCCAAAAATGCTGCACCTACTGTTAAAACAGTAATATTTACTAAAGTCACTACTTCCGGGGTTAGCGTAGCTGCTGCGCTGACATGTTAGCATTTATCTCCACTAACCCGGATTTACCGATTTAGGCAAATATTACTTTTATAGCCGTAGGTTTAGCATTTTTGGCTCATGGGCCTGATAAATAAGTCTGTTCAGTAGGGCTGCAACTAACGATTGTTTTGTAATCGATTAATCTATCGATTATTTTTACGACTAATTGATTTATCGCTTGGCCGTGAATGGTGTAGGAAAATTATATATTTTCAATTTTTTTTATCACATTATAGCTTAAGTGGCGCTGTTTGAGGATGTGTTGATGGAGTAAACTAAAGGGAAATGTTTTTTGAAGGCTCTATTCATGAAATTTACAATGTACAAAACACTGCAGACTCTAAATATAAAATCAAAGTAGGTCTTCATCAAAAATACTACATTTTTTATGTCATTTTTGCTCCATTTTAGTCTGTGTGAACCAGAAAACGATTACTAAAATAGTTGTTGACTATTTCAATAATCGATTAGTCGTCGATTAATCGATTCGCCGTTTCAGCCCTAATGTTCAGTAACTCTCTGTTGAGTTTCAGAAACATTGATTGTGGTATTAAAGAGTTTTTTTGTAGTTTCTCGCACATCTGCCGGTCTCTGCGAACCCGGAAGTAGCGCTGTGACGTCACACTTACGTATAGATAAAGGTAAACTATTTTAAACTGTTGCCGTGCCGACCATGTTACGTCAATGGGACATCTCTGGAACTTTACCTCTATCTATGTTACTTCCTGTCAGCAGCTTAAAAATTAAAAATAACTTTTCTGCCCAACATTTCTTCATTAAAACTGAAACTGAAATAAGATGATAATTATTAGTTATTACTTATTATTATTACAGCCGATGTTCTCCATCTAAATAAGTCATATTATCAAAATGATTAAAACCATCATATAATACATGTGTACTTGGAATTGCCTCAGATTAAAAATAAAAGTGAAACTGAGTAAAATGTCAATGTTACTTTCAAAGAAAAGTTAATTATATTTCTCAGTAAAAGCTTTGACTTTCAGAGTATTTTAGCACAATACTAAATACTGCATAATCCATGTTAAGTTCACATTTTTGCAGGAGCCTCGATTTGGAGGTACTCAGAGTATAAATGACTGCCTCCAGTGGTACATAAGACAAAAACGATTGGAAACCACTGATATAAAGTATGAAAATCAGGTCTAGTATTTGAGAATAGACATTTACGACGACCAAGTTGAAAGACAACCAAGCAACACAGAGGTTTCTGAGCACAATAAATAAATAATAATAATTCCATTTTAAAAACACAGCGCCGCACTGACCCCAGATCGTGGACATTTCGGGACATGGAAGTTTCCAAACATCTGCACTGAAAACCCTCCCTATAGGTCCTTCAGCGCCACACACACTACAGGCGTCCATCACCACCACACAACATGCACAATGGGGTCACACCTCTGCTGCAAAAAACACATTCTGAATCTTAGCGGGAGTTCTCTGGTCACAATGAAGGTCATGGATCAAACTAAACAAAGCAAAACACCAGGAGTGAAAGGTGTGGAGACAACAGGGCGGCAAATGATCACAATAGGTGCAACGTTCAAGCCACAACATCAGCTCTCGTCGTCATTGTCTTACGTGAGTTCAGATTTTGCCTGGTTTTGGTGAGATTTGAGAAGATTGAAGTCTAGTTTTGACACAGTTTGGTGATAAAGACCATCATGTCTTTCAAAACACAAATGCCGAGTACATTAAAAAAAAGCCCCCATGTCAGTGTCCTGTGTCAGAAACTGAATGGAAGTGTGTGGAAAATGTTCATTGTCACTGCAAATACCCAAACATCGCGATTTCCCCCACGTTTTCCGCAGCCCAACTCCATTCACTCCTCATCTGTTGTCATGTTAATCTGCTGTAACAGGCTCCGGCTCAGCCCGTGATCACCTCAACACCACATCACTTCCAAACATGCAGCAGAAACAGCGGAAAAGTTCACATCCCCATTCTTTCGCAGGGGCGCCTCCCCAGGGGACGCAAAACTGATGATGATGATGGTGGTGGTGATGATGATAACCCCGAGTCCGCGCTTGCACATGGTCGTTGAGGAGCAGCAGCCTCGATCGCAGCCCCTCCAGCACCTATAGGCTGAATCTTACCTAGTGACAGCGAGGCGCGGACGGGAAAAAAAAACGCGTACGCGAACTCGCACAGGAGCACGAGGTGAGGCGGTAAAAAAAAAAAAAAACAGCACCAAAACATGCCGCGCGCGAGCACCGTGCCAAATGATAACGATGGTGATAATAGCGCGTGGATGCGCGTGTGTGACCCGCTGAACGCGTGTGTCCTACCTTCGCATCCCCCGCCGCGCTTCCGATTCCCCTTCTGCAGTCTGCTGCCGCGGCTACGGTCTCACATCTCACTGGCTGCTCCCAAATGTCATTTTTTTTCTCCCCTCTTTTTTTTTTTTTTTGGCTAGCACACGCTTTGCCGCATGTCCACGCCGCGTCCACCTGCGCTCACTTGTTTTGAGGAGACGATGATCAAAAAAAAGAAAAGAAAAATCAACCTCTGTGGGATTTTTTTTTTTTTGACGTGTACGCGTTTAAAAAAAAACAAAAACGCTACATCCACGCCTCAACGCGGGGCGCAAAAACAGCGCATGTCATGAGATCCGCCGCTGTCATTCATTGAGTGTTTACCAAAAGAAACGCCTATGAACGCGGGCATATCATAACAAACACGCGAACCCCTCCCAAGGAAACATGGCCACGCGCGGCAGCGGTGACAGCGGCAAAAGCGGCGCGTTGTGCAGCCCCGCGCGGTCCGTTTTTTAGTGCATTATTTTTCAGGGCGTAGTTCGTCCGCGCGGAAACAGAAACAGCAGCAACAGCGGCAGCAGCGGCGGCGGTGGCGGGGGCTCCATACCTGGGAGGATGAGGCTCGCCGCGGCCGTCGCAGTTCCCAGCGTCTCCCGTGCTGCATCCCGATTGGTCCGCTGGTCGGCAGAGACGCACTGGTTGCTGGCTGCCCGTGCAACTGGGCTCTCTCCACATCCAGGAGGTGGTGGCGGTGGTGGGGGGGTAAAAAAAAAAGAAGAAGGGGGGGTGGCTCAACTTCACATGCTTCGCGCGCAGCAGAGGCGAGGAGAGGCGGCAGAGGCGGCTGCGCGCACACGACAATGGCTCGCTCCAGAAGTGGGGGGCTGTTCCCAACTTTGCCTTTTCATAGCAACAGAACGTGCTCGGTGAGTGATGAGGGGCGGAAGGAAGAGTCGGTGCAGACGGTGCAGTTGTGCGCGCGGAGGGAGGGAGGGGAGGGGGGAGCGGAGGGGGAGGGCGGGCCGGTGGGGGGGTGTCCTTGAGATTCTCCCGCGGACTCTGGGAAATTCACCTGAGCTGGCGATTTAACACGTGGTCACGGCGAAAACAAACATTAAACTTGTAAAGAGGATGCGTTCAGGGGAGACACTGAGGGGGGAAGTCAGTGTTTTTATATTTTAAATAAAGTTTTTATCTGGAAACACAACAAAAAAGCCCAGTCTCCACCGCAACATGCACCGATTCAGCCTCTTTACTTCTTTAACCTCATTTTCTCCACTTCGGCTTTACCCAAATCTAAAAGCTTCTTGAAAAATAGTGTTTAAAGAGTCAAAAACATGACAACAGCAGAT
Organism: Gobius niger; assembly: GCF_951799975.1. NCBI lineage: Eukaryota > Metazoa > Chordata > Actinopteri > Gobiiformes > Gobiidae > Gobius > Gobius niger. The sequence goes on from NC_136859.1 coordinate 4,726,210, forward strand.
AAGCGCTTTTAGATTTGGGTAGAGCTTCTCTCAAAAATGTTTTTTCTCACATTGTGGCGACCATATCTACACGCAGGTAGATCCCACAGACTTCAATCAATCAAAACTTTATTTAAAAAGCGCTTTTCATACACAAGTGCATCACAAAGTGCATTAATATTCATTTTTAATTGGAATCAAATTGAAACAGTGGCTGCTGAGAGGCCATAACCTGCAGGTAGCCTATACTCACAGGGGCTGGTTTTGGGTCCTGCATTATTCTATGACAAAATGTAGCTTTTGCTTATTCATTGTGAACCACAGGGGGGCAGCACTGAATTATTTTAATGTATTTTAATATGTTTGTAAATAGGGATGGCGATTGGACTTACAGTGGGGGGGGGGAAGTATTTGGACTTTCTATTGGATTCTATTCAAATACTTTTGTCCCCACTGTATGCAGAATGAAATGATTGGTAAAGTGTTACTGTGACTGACTATGTGATCGACTGTTAGAAGAATGAATGGTCATGCTTTATAGTGTTATTTATTTTGATGTAACCAAGGACTACAGATGGAAACTAGCGATATAACAGAGATGTACTGCTATCTGGTGCAGTCTCTTTGAGCTTAAAGCAGTACTAAGCAACGTGTTTACCTTAATAAATCCTTTCTGTAGTCCCTCTGGGGGTATTACAAGTGTTTATGGGATGATTGGGGGGTCTTTCATCTCCCCCTGGTGTCTCTGGCCAGAAATCCAAGCTTGCGACTTGACTGCCACCGGACCGGAGTCACCAATACACACTAATAGAATCACGAAGGAGAAGCTAACAGGCAAAGCTAACTGCGGGCTAACGTCACTTTAAACAGTATTTACAGCAAAGTTTGAGTGAAAAAAATGATCTCCATTGTGTAATTGGATGAACAATATCCCTCTGTCCCTTTGTCTTTTCTGTCAGCGTAGTATTTACTCTCACGGACAATTAATAAGTAAAAAAAATCGCAACTTGCTACGACACCTGCAGTTGCGCTTATAGCCTCTAGGGGCAAGAGTTACTGCTTTAATGTCTCTGTACATTGTCCCTTCAACCCTCCCAATATTTACAGGTATCACTTCGAACTTTCCAGTCTTGGACTTAAAATTTTGAAGTTTTTTTCCAGGGGATTTTTTTTTTGGCCTGGACCTCACTCCCCGTCCACAGACACTCGGACTCACTGACCACCTACAACAAACTGCTCAAAACTCACTTGTTTCAGTCCGTCTTCAACCTACAATAGCACTCTCATCTGTGTTTGTTTGTCTCATTTGTGAAGTGTCTTTGAGTTCCTTGAAAAACGCTATACAAGCCTTATGTATTGTTATTACTACTAGCCTGATTTATTGAGTTTTGAATTTCAAAAAACAAGGGAGAAATTGGAATTTGAAAGATTTTTCCAGTCACTACCAGATCCATATTCCCGTCAGAACAAGTCTTTGTCACTAATATATCAACAAAATGAAATCAGAAGTTTAAACCTGGCTCTGTCCATTAATTCAGATTTCTTCACAGCTTTAGAAACACCTTATTTTTAAACAAAAACATAAAATAACAGAAAGCGTGCATATTCATGTCAGTAATCTGCAGCTAAAGTTTCAAATGGATATCTCTAAATTTAAAATGTTTCCTTATTCACTTTAAATGAAACGTTGGGCTTTGTGAGTGAATAAACGTGAAACAACAGCAGAACAACTGGGAAGTGTCCGTGCAAAGTGGGTCACCACAAATACTGGATCAGAAAGGAAACCTCACAACAGTCAGTCTGAAGGGTTTAAGTACAAGCCCTCATGATAAAGTATCTGATCTTCCTTTAGGTCGATATTATGATCAAATCAGGACTAAACCAATGTAAGAAGAGACACAAATCAGGCAAAGAGTGAAGAGTCTGTCCGTGTGATTTAAGTGTCACCAGTTTCAGAGTTTCTTCATGGATTTATATGATCATTTCAATCTATAAAGAAACTTTGAATCAGTGAAATAATGTAACATGTTAAAGCCCTCCCTCCTCTTTTTCCTCTTCTTCCTTTCTCCATTTCTTCTTGTCCTTCCCCTTCTTCTTTTCTTCCATTTCTTCTTCCTCTTCTGCTTCTTCATCATCTTCTTCTCACTCCTTTTCATCTTTTCCTTCATTTTTTTCTCCTCCTTCACCTTCATCTTTTCTTCTCCTTCTTCTTCCTCCTCTTGTTCTGCCTTTTTATCTTCCTCCACTTTTTCTTCTTCCTCCTTTTCTATTCTTCTTCTTCCTCTTCGTCTTCTTTTTCTTCTACCTCTTCTCCCTCTATTTCATCTTCCTCCTCTTCATCTTCTTCTTCTCCATCTTGTTCATCTTCTTCTCCTTCCCCCTTTTCTTCTTTTTACTTCCATATCTTCTTCTCCCTCCTTTTCATCTTTTTCCTTCATTTTTTCTCCTTCCTCCTCTTCTTATTCTGCCGCTTTATCTTCCTCCACTTTTGATTCTTCCTCCTTTTCTCTTCTTCATTTTCTTCCTCCTCTTCTTTCTCTTTTTCTTCTTCTGCCTCTTTATCTTCCTCCACTTTTTGCTTCTTCCTCTTTGTCTTCTTTTTCTTCTCCTTCATTTTGTTCTTCTTCTTCTCCACTTTCTTCATCTTCCTCCTCTTCATCTTCTTCTTCTCCATCTTTTTCATCTCCTTTTCCTTCATTTTTTCTCCTCCATGCTCCTCATCATCATCTCCGTCCTGTTCTTCCTCATCTTGTGAACATCAGGCACTTAATTGATTCCATGTGAAAAACTAATCTAATGAGAGAAATGTATCCTAAAAATGTACGTTTTTTGGCAGTGTCTCCCCTTAAACCTACATTTTTTATTTATTTTTTCGTCATAATTTCTTCTGGTTGACTTGAGCAAACGCAGCGTGTCCAGCGCCTCGTCCAGCGCCTCGTCCAGCGCCTCGTCTGCGGCGATCCTCCCCGTCACATAAAGCTCTGCGTCGGCTCGTAAGTGCCAAGTTTGCAGATGTAAAGAGCCACTCCCTCCACATTAAACACACACACATATACAGTACAGTCCCCCCCCCCCCCCCCCCTCGTCGTCCCTCCACCCCCCCCTCGTCCCCCCCCCCCGTCCCCGTCCCCGTCCTGTCCCATCTCTGCCCCCTCCCGAGCGCCTCCTTCACTTCACTGGAACAAATGGGCCACGCTCTCACTGCAATGCCCCAGTACTGACACACTCTATGTATCTACTACAGGGAGAGGAGGAGGAGGAGGAGGAGGAAGAGGAGGAGGAGGAGGAGGAGGAAGAGGAAGAGGAAAAGGAGGAGGAGGAGGAGGAGGAGGAGGAGGAAGAGGAGGAGGAGGAGGAGGAGGAAGAGGAAGAGGAAAAGGAGGAGGAGGAGGAAGAGGAGGAAGAGGAGGAGGAGGAAGAGGCACGAGAGTTTGAATTATACAGTACAGGGACAAAGCTTTATATTGACAATAGATACAACAACAAAAAGGTGCAAACTACTACTGCTAATCTTCTTCATCTTCTTCATCTTCTTCTCCGTCTTCATGGTAGTGCAGCGGTTCGAGCTCGTGCTTCAAGGTCCCAGGTTTGATTCCCACCTGGACGGGGTCTTTCTGTGTGGAGTTTGCATGTTCTCCCCGTGTACTCCGATTTCCCCTACTACTATAAACATGTACAATAGGTGAAGCCTGGCCCCACAGGCTTCACCTCTTCCCCGGGCCTCTTCTTCTTTTTCTGCTTCTGCTTCTCTTTCTTCCTCTTCTCCTTCTCCTTCTCATTGTTCTTCTCCTTCTCCTTCTCATTCTTCTTCTCCTTCTTCTTCTCCTTCTTCTTCTCCTTCTCATTCTTTTTCTCATTCTTCTTCTCCTTCTCATTCTTCTTCTCCTTCTTCTCCTTCTCATTCTTCTTCTTCTCCTTCTCATTCTTGTTCTCCTTCTTCTTCTCCTTCTTCTCATTCTTCTCCTTCTCATACTTCTACTTCTTCTTATTCTCCTTCTTTGTCTACTCACTCTTCTTTTACTTCTCATTCTCCTCATTCTTCTTCATCTCCTCATTCTTCTACTTCTCATTGTCTTCATTCTTCTTCTCCTTCTTCTTCTCCTTCTTCTGCTTCTTCTTCTCCTTCTTCTCCTTCTCTTCTTCTTCTCCTTCTCTTCTTCTTTTCCTTCTTCTCCTTCTCATTCTTCTTCTTCTCCTTCTTCCCATTCTGCTTGTCATTCCCATTGTTCTTCTCCTCCTCCTCCTTCTTCTTCTCAGTTCAGTTTAACCTACTCTTCTGATCTGGAGTTGCTGGAGAAGGCTTTGCACAGTGGTCACACTCTCCCATCATCATTATGCGAATGCACTGTAATAAAAGCAAAAGGCACTAGAACCAAATATTATCATCAGGCAGCGTATTTTTACTGCAGTTCATCAAAAACACAAAAAATATGGTTAAAAACAAACGAAGTTGCAGTTTAGGCTGAATTTACTCAGAACTTTCCCAAACCTGTTTTTCTGGAGTGTGTACTTTGGAGCTTTAAAGTGATAGTCTGTAAGTTTGCAAAGGGAGGAGAACAGGAACAGAGCTTTCAAACAATCAAGCTCCGCCCCTTTCTCTCCTAACTGGACTTGACAGGCTGGTTCACAGAAAAAGCTCGTCTCATTGGTCGACGCGGGAGGATACTAGACTCTAATTAGTTGCTGAGATCCGGAAATGAGGGACTTTACAAAAAATAGATTTAGTATTTTTACTTACTTAAAGTGATAGTCTGTAAGTTTGCAAAGTAGGAGAGATAGAGTGACATTTGAAAGTAAAGCCCTTCCTAGTTTGCAAAATGAGGAGCGCAGGAACGGAAATTTCAAAAGTAAACAATCAAGCTCCTCCCCCTTCTCTCCTCATTGGACCTGACAGGCCGGTTCACAGGAAAAGCTCGTCTCATTGGTCGAAGTGGTATCCCGCAGATTCTGATCAGTTGCCGATATTAAAAAATCGTATTATTTATTAATACTTACGTTACCTTAAATTTCAGACCCAAATTATACACAATCTATTAAATTTGTGAAATATTTAAACTTACAGACTCTCACTTTAACATCAAAATGCAAGACCAGGTGGTTGATTTGACGCATTTGATCAAATTTGTAATACATTTAGACTTACAGACTATCACTTTAAATGTGAAAGTTTTATCTTTATCTTTCAAGTAAAAGTAAAACGTTCTCTCAGGTAAACTCTGCTTAAGTTCAGTACGTCAGTAACTTTGCCTCGCTTCCGTCAGTCCGCCCCAGGGCAGCTGTGGCTTAGTGTTGTGTTGCTTTTGTGAATGAAGATGCTTCAGTTTTCTCCGCTGACTCACGCCGGAGCCTGCGCAGGAGAACTCGGACGTCAGAATGAGAAACTGGTTTGCGTCGTGACCAGTTCAGGGTTTTCTGAGTCAGACGTTTCATTCACAAAAAAACAGCGAGAGACGGAGCCGCTCGAGGTGAAACTCAGGACACGACTTCTATCAGATAAATTAATCATGGCACATTCTTTACGGCCCGATGCACCAGCGCTGATTTATTTACCAGTGTGAGAATCTGCGGCTGCAACAGTTTCTCTGCAGTTACTTAGATATAACAAAACACGACCAAAGAGAATCAATGTAAATGTACAGACGATCAATATTGTAGCTATTGTGAAATTCAGCACCTCCAAATCCGAGGCCAGGGTTCAAGTCAATGTCTTGAATTTTGTCGAAATATCTTGGCTACAAACTCTCCAGGATGAACTTCTCCAAAGTGGCAGAGTTGCACAAGTGTCTTCGAAGCAAAAGTTTTCTGATGGTTTTGTTTTGTAAAAGTAGCTCACGGGGTTAAAGAGGAATCATCAGATATTCTTGGCATTGCTTGTGGTTCTCCCCGGGGGTCAGTGTTGGGGCCAAAATTGTTCAAAGTGTATATTTTAAATGTTAATTCTTCCAAAGTCCTAGTCGTAACATAATGTCTGAATGGAATTGTTTTTTCTTTTTTTTTTACTTTTTAAAAATTATTATTTGGCACTTTTTCATCACATTTGTATAACTATGTTCAAATTTTACCACTTTTTCATCATATTTTATCACATTTTTGTCATATTTTTATCATATTTTTTCATCACATTATTGTCACATTATTGTCACATTTTTGTCATATTTTTGCCATATTTTTTATCACATTATTGTCACATTGACACATTATTTTCAATTTTTTATCACTTTTTCGTCATATTTTTATCACATTATTGTCACATTTTTGTCATATTTTTGCCATATTTTTATCACATTATCGTCAATTTTTTGTCAAATTTTTGTCATATTTTTATCACATTATTGTCAATTTTTTGTCAAATTTTTGTCATATTTTTATCACTTTTTCGTAATATTTTTATCATATTTTTATCACTTTTTTGTCAAATTTTTGTCATATTTTTATCACATTTTTGTCACATTTCTGTCACATTTGTATCACTTTTTTGCACATTTTTGTCACTTTTTGTCACTTTTTCTCCCATGTGCAGTGTGTTATATCTGCAAGAATTCACATTTTTACAACAAAGTGTGCTTTGAGCAAAGAAATTTATTGATTACTGATTTATTTACCAGTGTGAGAATCTGCGGCTGCAACAGTTTCTCTGCATTTACTTAGATATAACAAAACACGACCAAAGAGAATCAATGTAAATGCACAGACGATCAATATTGTAGCTATTGTGAAATTCAGCACCTCCAAATCAGAGCCAGGGTTCAAGTCAATGTCTTGAATTTTGTTGAAATATCTTGGCTACAAACTCTCCAGGATGAACTTCTCCAAAGTGGCAGAGTTGCACAAGTGTCTTCGAAGCAAAAGTTTTCTGATGGTTTTGTTTAGTAAAAGTAGCTCACGGGGTTAAAGAGGAATCATCAGATATTCTTGGCATTGCTTGTGGTTCTCCCCGGGGGTCAGTGTTGGGGCCAAAATTGTTCAAAGTGTATATTATAAATGTTAATTCTTCCAAAGTACTAGTCGTAACATAATGTCTGAATGGATTTTTTTTTATTTTATTATTATTATTTGGCACTTTTTCATCACATTTGTCAAATTATATTCACATTTTTATCACTTTTTCTTTTTTGTCACATTGTCAATTTTTTGTCAAATTTTTGTCATATTTTTATCACACTTGTCATATTTTTGTCACATTTTTGTCACATTATTGTCACATTATTGTCACATTATTGTCACATTATTTTCACATTTTTATCACTTTTATGTCATATTTTTGTCATATTTTTATCACATTATTGTCACATTATTGTCACATTTTTATCACTTTTATGTCATATTTTTGTCATATTTTTATCACATTATTGTCACATTATTGTCACATTATTTTACATTTTTTATCATTTTTTCGTCACATTTTTGTCATATTTTTATCACTTTTTCGTCATATTTTTGTCACATTATTGTCACATTATTGTCACATTATTGTCACATTATTTTACATTTTTTATCATTTTTTCGTCACATTTTTGTCATATTTTTATCACTTTTTCGTCATATTTTTATCATATTTTTATCACATTTTCATCATATTTTTGTCACATTTTTGTCATATTTTTATCACTTTTCCGTCATATTTTTGTCATATTTTTTATCACATTTTCGTAATATTTTTGTCATATTTTTGTCACATTATTTTAAATTTTTTATCACTTTTTTGTCATATTTTTGTCACATTTATGTCACATTTTTGTCATATTATTTTCAAATTTGTATCACTTTTTTGTCATATTTTTGTCATATTTTTATCACTTTTTCGTCATATTTTTGTCACATTTTTGTCATATTTTTGTCATATTTTTATCACTTTTTTGTCATATTTTTGTCATATTTTTATCACATTTTCGTCATATTTTTGTCATATTTTTGTCACATTATTGTCACATTATTTTCAAATTTTTATCACTTTTTTGTCATATTTTTATCACATTTTCGTCATATTTTTATCACATTATTTTCACTTTTTTGTCACTTCATCATCACATGGAAAATATACTTATTGATGGTACTCCTACTGACTCCCTCGAGGTTTGTTCCGGGCGTGTGCAGTGTGTTATATCTGCAAGAATTCACATTTTAACAACAAAGAGTTCAACATTATAAATCTGTCTGGTGTCTCGTTGTGAAGGCAGATGTGTGAGCGCTTTGTCCTCAGCGTGGTCCTGGTTTGTCCTGCCAAATAAAACCTCCAGTCCAAACTAAATCCATGCTGTGTGGATAGAAACCTTCATTCAGAGCCTCTTTGTGAGAGTTCTGCCTCCGTCTGCAGCTCCGACAGCCGTACAGTAACAGCGGCTCCACATGACATCAGCCGGAGCCTCGGGGAGCAGAGTTTCACCATCACCTCCAGAAGACACGCTCAGACTCTCACTATTTCACACACAGGCAGGAGACTCACGGCCAACAGAGGAACCAGGCGGATTATCGGAGCTTTGAAAAGAAAATCCAACAGGAGCGAAATGCAAAGGTACAACTGAAACTTCACGGACAGGCCTGAACCTTTTGGAGTTTTGTGAAGAAAACTCCTAATCTGTGATCGCTTTAACTTTCCGACCTTTGACTTACCACAAACAATATTTTTTGGATCTGGACCTTTATTTTGAAATGTATTTAAAGAAATATGTTTATATAAATTTGAAATATGACAATGTATGGATAATCTTCAATACCTTCTACATTTTTTAGTGCAGTGGCACCAAATTTACACCACTTACCAATTATCATACCAGCAACTTACTACAACCTTTATTTTCCAGGTCCAGCCTTTATTTTGAAATCCATACCAAAATATAACAATGTATGTATTTTGCTATTCAGTAGCTTCTACAGTTTTCACAGTTTACACCAGTTACCAATTATTGTACTAGAAACTTACAACAACCTTTGTTTTCCAAGTTCTGAGCCTTTATTTTGAATTCCATACAAAATATATAATAATTAATGGACATTACTCTTCTACAGTTTTCAATGTAATGACGCAAATTTACACCAGTTACCAATTACCAGACTTGCGACTTACTACAACCTTTATTTTTTGGATCTGGACCTTTATTTTGAAATTCATATAAAGAAATATGTTTATATAAATTTGAAAATGTGGCCCGCGGGCCCCACTTTGGGCACTCCTGATATAGAAGCTGCAGTTACACGTATGACCTGAGGGGGCAGTAGTGAGTATAAAATGGCAAACTTGCATCTAGCCCCTTTAAACTTTTACCAGCTCCACTTCTCCACTGGGGGCGCTGTTATTAACACTTTGAGCGACGTTCCAAGGCATTTTTTTCCAAGCGGGAGCTCAGAAAATGTGAACTTTGAGCTGCAGTGCCTAAACCTCCGCACTCTCCTCATCAAAGAGCCGCTCCGTCCCGTCTCAAACCGAATGAAAGACCCCGGAGCATCGAGAGAACCCCCTCCCCCTCCGCCCCCACAGCTTCAGCGCCAATGATTTCCCGTCGCCCTGTTTTGTAGCCGTTAAAGATTACAGCTCCGCAGTCGTTACGTTTCCTGCTCTTTTAATTGTCCAGCGAACGCACCATTGGCTTTAACTGTGGGAACCGCGGCGTCGATGAACGGCAGAAGTGCACGTGCGGGAGAGCGACGACGGCCCGATACATCAGCCGCTAATCTGACTTTCATGGAGCTCCGGGACGCCTTTGATATTGTTTATCTTGGAATATTGTAAATGTGGAGAAAGTGGCGGGAACGTAAACCACAAAAATCACTGTCCTGCTGTTTCAGAAACGCTCATCAGTCGAAAGAAATGTCGATGGGAGTGAGTTCTGAAGATAAATGAAGCCCTTAGCCTGAGTCCAAAATCCAAACATCAATGAAATCTAAAGAGACAAATGTGCGGGTCGAACCTCAGCCTATCACAGAGCAGCACTGTCGTCGCAGCCAATCATCGGCCTCGCGTTTAAAGGTTAGCTTAGGTTAGGTTAATTTATTTGTACCCGTGGGTAAATTCGTTTTGCAATTCTGAGAACTAGTCGACACATTAAAACACATTTTACAAAAATAAAACATCACACATATAAAATACAAAACTTGTAAGTGCTCCAGATACTAACAGGATGTGCCTTTGGTACAAAAACAACTGAAGTTTAAGCCACTTGACAGTAACAAAGATGAAAAACCCGTGTCAGGGGCGATTTGATCCCGACTTGTTCATAAAGGAAAGGGCAGCGGGAACAAAGCTTTTCTTAAAACGGTTCGTGTGGCCCATTGGCAAGGCAAGGCAAGGCAAGGCAAGTTTATTTGTAGAGCACAATTCATACACAAGGCAATTCAAAGTGCTTCACAGTTGAAAACAAATAGAATCAATAAAAACATCAACATAAAATTAATCAATTACAGTAAAAGGCGAGAGTGCAGATAAATACTTTCAGTCATATGCATTGGTAAAAAGAATTGTTTTCAGCCTGGATTTGAACATTGTCAGAGTTGAGGCCTGTCTCACATCCTCATGAAGACTGTTCCAGATTTTAGCTGCATGAAACTGAAACGCAGCCTCACCGTGTTTATTATTGACTCTGGGAACCACCAGGAGACCCCTCCCTGAAGTTCTCAGGGCCCGAGATGGTTCATACGCCTCTAACATGTCAGAGATGTACTTTGGAGCTAAACCATGAAAAGACTTGTACACGAGCAGAGCTGTTTTAAAGTCTATTCTCTGAGTGACAGGAAGCCAGTGCAGAGACCGGAGCACTGGACTAATATGGTCGTATTTCCTGGTTCTTGTCAGGACTCGAGCAGCAGCGTTCTGGATGTACTGTAGCTGTCTGATAGCTCGTTTAGAGAGGCCAGTGAGCAGGCCGTTACAGTAGTCTAACCTGCTGGAGACAAATGCATGGATAAGTCTCTCTAAGTCTGGTTTTGACACTATTCCTCTGATCTTAGCAATGTTTTTCAGATGGTAAAAAGCTGCTGATGTTATTGCTTTGATGTGGCTGTTTAAGTTCAGGTCTGAGTCCATGATCACTCCTAGATTTCTAACCTGATTTTTTGGTTTTAGAGAGAGAGACTCAAGGTGACTGACACCTTGAGTCAAAAACCGACGCCCAGACGGAAGCAATCGAAACTCTGAGTGCAAAGGATGCTCTGAGCCTTTTGCGATGCTTCGTGCCGTCCTCTCTAACTGTCTATCATGCAGAAAGTCCAAACTGGTCTGAGGCCAATGACTTTGCTTGACCACTTGACGAGCTGATTCAAGGCGTTTTTGTTTCTAACAGAAGAGCTCCCGTACCAGGCGACCAGGCAGAAAGCTAGGGTCGCTTCGATGAATGCCCGATAAAACAGTGTCATCACAGTTTTATCTACATGAACGAAGGACCGTTTCCGAAGACAATACGGTCGTTGGTGGCCCTTTTTACAAACAGCAGCACAGTTTTCATTAAAATTCAGTTTGCACTCAATAAATAATAAAGGGATATTTCAGGATTTTTGACATGGATCATTTGGTGGTTTTGGAAGAAAGGGAGGGAGGAAGGAAGGGAGGGAGGAAGGAAGAAAGGGAGGGCGGGAGGGAGGAAGACAATACCTTTCATCTACAGATATATTTACCACAATTAACTGTCTTACTTTTCTCCTCCCTGCTTTTTTACTTCCCCCTCCTTTTTTTTTTACATTTAAAAAAAAAATTGTATTATCTATTTTTTTATTATTTAATTTTTTCCCCCTTTCTTTTCTTTCCCTCTTTCTTGTCCCTTTTTTTATTTTTAATTTTTAATTTATTTATTTTTTTAATGTTTTTTTTATAACTTTTTTTTTAATCATTATTATTAGGGAGGGCGGGAGGAAGGGAGGGGGGAGGAAAGGAGGGAGGGAGGGAGGGAGGGAGGGAGGGAGGAAGGAAGAAAGGGAGGGAGGGAGGGGGGGAGGAAAGGAGAGAGGGAGGGAGGGAGGGAGGGTGGAAGAAAGAAAGGGAGGGAGGGAGGGAGGGAGGGAGGGAGGGTGGAAGGAAGAAAGGGAGGGAGGGAGGGAGGGAGGGAGGGAGGGAGGGAGGGAGGGAGGGAGGGAGAAAGGGAGGGCGGGAGGGAGGGAGGAAAGGGAGGGCGGGAGGGAGGGAGGGAGGGAGGAAGGAAGAAAGGGAGGGAGGGAGGGAGGGAGGGAGGGAGGGAGGGAGGGAGGGAGGAAGAAAGGGAGGGAGGGCGGAAGGAAGGAAGGGAGGGCGGGAGGGAGGGAGGGAGGAAGGAAGGAAGAAAGGGAGGGAGGGAGGGAGGGAGGGAGGGAGGGAGGGAGGAAGGGAGGGAGGAAGGAAGGAAGGAAGGGCGGAAGGAAGGAAGGGAGGGCGGGAGGGAGGAAGGGAGGAAGGGAGGAAGGAAGGAAGGAAGGGCGGAAGGAAGGAAGGGAGGGCGGGAGGGAGGAAGGGAGGAAGGAAGGAAGGAAGGGCGGAAGGAAGGAAGGGAGGGCGGGAGGGAGGAAGGGAGGAAGGAAGGAAGGGAGGGCGGGAGGGAGGGAGGAAGGGAGGAAGGAAGAAAGGGAGGGAGGGAGGGAGGGAGGGAGGGAGGGAGGGAGGGAGGGAGGAAGGAAGGGCGGAAGGAAGGAAGGGAGGGCGGGAGGGAGGAAGGGAGGAAGGAAAGAAGGAAGGGCGGAAGGAAGGAAGGGAGGGCGGGAGGGAGGAAGGGAGGAAGGAAGGAAGGAAGGAAGGGCGGAAGGAAGGAAGGGAGGGCGGGAGGGAGGAAGGGAGGAAGGAAGGAAGGGCGGAAGGAAGGAAGGGAGGGCGGGAGGGAGGAAGGAAAGAAGGAAGGGCGGAAGGAAGGAAGGGAGGAAGGGCGGAAGGAAGGAAGGGAGGGCGGGAGGGAGGAAGGGAGGAAGGAAGAAAGGGAGGGAGGGAGGGAGGGAGGGAGGGAGGGAGGGAGGGAGAGAGGGAGGAAGGAAGGGAGGAAGGGAGGGCGGGAGGAAGAAAGGGAGGAATGGAGGGAGGGAGGGAGGGAGGGAGGAAGGGAGGGAGGGAGGAAGGGAGGAAGGAAGGGAGGGCGGGAGGAAGGGAGGGCGGGAGGAAGAAAGGGAGGAATGGAGGGAGGGAGGGAGGGAGGGAGGAAGGAAGAAAGGGAGGGCGGGAGGGAGGAAGGAAAGAAGGAAGGGCGGAAGGAAGGAAGGGAGGGCGGGAGGGAGGAAGGGAGGAAGGAAGGAAGGAAGGAAGGGCGGAAGGAAGGAAGGGAGGGCGGGAGGGAGGAAGGGAGGAAGGAAGAAAGGGAGGGAGGGAGGGAGGGAGGGAGGGAGGGAGGGAGGGAGGGAGGGAGAGAGGGAGGAAGGAAGGGAGGAAGGGAGGGCGGGAGGAAGAAAGGGAGGAATGGAGGGAGGGAGGGAGGGAGGGAGGAAGGGAGGGAGGGAGGAAGGGAGGAAGGAAGGGAGGGCGGGAGGAAGGGAGGGCGGGAGGAAGAAAGGGAGGAATGGAGGGAGGGAGGGAGGGAGGGAGGAAGGAAGAAAGGGAGGGCGGGAGGGAGGAAGGAAGAAAGGGAGGGAGGGAGGGAGGGAGGGAGGGAGGGAGGGAGGGAGGGAGGGAGGGAGGGAGGGAGGGAGGAAGGAAGGGAGGGCGGAAGGAAGGAAGGGAGGGCGGGAGGAAGGGAGGGAGGAAGAAAGGGAGGAATGGAGGGAGGGAGGGAGGGAGGAAGGAAGAAAGGGAGGAATGGAGGGAGGGAGGGAGGGAGGAAGGAAGAAAGGGAGGGCGGGAGGGAGTACCACTGACTCTAGGTGGTTTGTCCATAATCCACTTGTTCAATATACTTGTCCAAGCCAAGGAAAGGAATTTTATCAATAATTTAGAATTAGAATATGTTGTTTAAGTTGGCAGCCCCAATAAAAACTGACCTGGATCTAAGATAATTTGGCATTTTAAAATGGCACCCATCTCTTTGGCAATACAAGACCAAAAGTGTAATATTTTAGGACATGACCAAAAACAGTGCATATATGTCGCCGGTGACTGCTTACACTTAAGACGTGAAGAAAAGTTACTTTTTAAAGTTTATTTAAAAAGTAAGGGGTCCTAAGCTGCCTATGAAAGATTCTAAATTGCATTTCTCTTCATCTGTTACTCAGAAACACAGAGTAAATATCACGAATAGTTTTATCAGCTTCAGTATAAGTAAAACCAATATCTTCTTCCCATTTCTTAATAAGCTTCTCAACACTATCCCCAGTACATTTTTGCAAAACGACAATGGTTTATAAGAGGCAATGAGTATATCGAGATCTGAAACAAGGCCATGGGTTTTTTCCTTACACAAAGCGGTGGAGGGGACTTTCCTGTAAGTCTTTAATTTCTCTTAGTCCATTTTGGTCTATTAATTTTCCAAGCGTGTGAAATTTTAGGTTTTATTTCATGTTTATTTGACTTAAAACAAATTCAACAAATACAATCTTTTAAACAGGGATATACATTATAAAGACAGCAGGTAAAATGGCAGGGAAACACTACGGGAGGCTGTTATTGGGCTGTTTTGATCATAACTAACTCCGAATTAAAAGCATTTATCTATCCATCCGGATCTCCAGTTGATTTAGTCGTCCTGGTGGGTCCTGAAGCCGAACCATTTAAGAACCACTGGTTAATATGAGGAACCCGATCATGATCAGACTGATGCAATAATGTCTAATCTATTATGGAAACTGGCTAATCTGATAATCCGATAAATGGCATTATGTGAAGTCGACACAAAAACCCAAATTCTGAAGAATGGTGCACCTGGGCATGAGTGAAAGGCCACAAAGTCCTCAATCACGTGCACGTGTTTAGTCCTGACTCTGGGACCAGGAGACCACGCCCTGACGTCAAGGATGAAATCAATAATGGTGAATGGTCTCGAACAAGCGCTTTTCCATCGTCATCAGGCCCAAAGCGCTTTAAAGGAAAAGGAACCAGTCACCCATTCACGCTCTCATTCAAACACCAATGAACACAGACACTGGAGGTAAGGAGGGGGAAGTGTCTTGCCCAAGGACACGATGACAGTGTGCATCTGCGGGAGCTGGGATTTGAACCCCCGACTTTCCAACCACGAGATGACGCGCTCAACCACCTGCACTACTGTCGCCCCAAACGAAAAGAAAGGAAGGAAGGAAGGAAGGGAAGGAGGGAGGGAGGGAGGAAGGAAGGAAGGAAGGAAGGAAGAAGGAAGGAAGGAAGGAAGGAAGGAAGGAAGGAAGGAAGGAAGGAAGGAAGGAAGGAAGGAAGGAAGAAAGAAAGAAAGGGAGGGAGGAAGAAAGGGAGGGAGGGAGGGAGGGAGGAAGGAAGGAAGGAAGGAAGGAAGGAAGGGAGGGAGGGAGGAAAGGAGGGAGGAAGGAAGAAAGGGAGGGAGGGAGGGAGGAAGGAAGCGAGGGAGGGAGGGAGGGAGGGAGGGAGGAAGGAAGGAAGGAAGAAAGGGAGGGAGGGAGGAAGGAAGGAAGGAAGGAGGGGAGGGAGGGAGGGAGGGTGGAAGGAAGGGAGGAAGGGCGGGAGGGAAGAAGAAAGGGAGGGAGGGCGGGAGGGAGGGAGGGAGGGAAAGAGGGAGGAAGGAAGAAAGGGAGGGAGGAAGAAAGCGAGGGAGGGAGGGAGGAAGGGAGGAAGGGAGGAAGGGAGGGAGGAAGGGAGGAAGGAAGGAAGGAAGGGAGGGAGGGAGGAAGGGAGGAAAAGAAGGAGAGGAAGGAAGCAAGCAAGTCAGGAAGCAAGCCAGGAAGCAAGCCAGCCAGGAAGCAAGCAAGCCAGGAAACAAGCCAGGAAGCAAGCCAGGAAACAAGCCAGGAAGCAAGCCAGGAAGCAAGCCAGGAAGCAAGCCAGGAAGCCAGGAAGCAAGCCAGGAAGCCAGGAAACAAGCCAGGAAACAAGCCAGGAAGCAAGCCAGGAAGCCAGGAAACAAGCCAGAAAGCCAAGAAACAAGCCAGGAAGCCAGGAAGCAAGCCAGGAAGCCAGGAAGCAAGCCAGGAAGCCAGGAGACAAGCCAGGAAGCAAGCCAGGAAGCCAGGAAACAAGCCAGGAAGCAAGCCAGGAAGCCAGGAAACAAGCCAGGAAGCAAGCAAGCAAGAAAGAAAGAAAGAAAGAAAGAAAGAAAGAAAAAAAAAAAAAAAAGGGGCAACAGTGCAGTTAGTAGAGTGGGTCGTCTCATGATCGGAGGGTTGAGGGTTCATCCCGCCTCCTGAAGATACACGCTGTCGTTGTGTCTTTGGGCAAGACACTTCCCCCACCTGGCCTCCAGTGTCTGCGCACACTGGTGCATGAATGAGAGTGTGAGTGAGTGAGTGGATCCTCGCTGAAGCACGTTGAGCCTGATGTAGGTGGAAAAGCGCTGCAGACGCTGAGACCATTCACCAAAGAAAGAAAGAAAGAGCTGACATGGTCTCCGTGGCCGGGCTCCAGCGCCGCCTGGACCTCCTCCAGGGCAGAGCGAGCGTGACTGACCCAGGAGCAGCGCGCCGCAGCGGGACGTCCCAGCACCAGCCTCCCCCCTTTATGCTGCGCCCGGGCCGGGGCTGGTGCTGGACCAGAGCAGAGCGGGATCCCTCCTGAGAGGCCGACAGGAAGTAAAATATATACTCCTGTTTCCACGGCGACGCAGGAGTGTTGGGACAAAGGACCACAGCTCAGCGCCAAATGAGAGCGGTCACCTGCACTGGCACGGATACGGAGATGAACTCTCTTTGCTCCGACTCTTCGTCTTTTGAAAACGTGATTAATAATAATAAAATAAATTAAAATAGCATTGTGCTGTTTTTTTTCTTGTGTCGACTTTGTATGTTTCTCTCTTTTTTGTAACAATAACACCAGTATTTTCCATTCCAGGGCAACATTTAAAAACTAAGGCCTAAAAAACGGATAGTAGTTTTTTTGTCACGTTGTTGCTATGATCTTAGCAGAAGCAGAAAGCCCTCCCGAGTCTGGTGATGAAGCGAGTTGAGAGCGGTTTGGGCCGGTTTAGGAAGGCTTTGAGCTCAATGTTAAGATGTTTCACCACATCTTCTTCAAAAGTGTCCTGTTCTGCCTTCAGGAGAGCGCGGGCAGAGCCGTGCTCCAACACCAGCTGTTTAGCTGCTGTTTTTCCAATCTTCTTCAGGTCTTTCAAGCTGATGTCACATTTTCCACCAACAATCAGCTGTTTCTTGATCTTCTCACTCAGGGTGATGGCGATCTGCACACTGTCCTGTCTGTTGTGAGATCTGGCCAATTTAAGCACTTTCTTGACCAGCGCGTGAGTGAGAATGTCGGACACCGGACGTCCACTGGAAGAGGTAACGTCAGGTGGATCCTTCTCCTCAGGAGCGAGGACACTGTCCTCTCCCACAGGTTCAGCTGGTTCATGAGTGTTACTGACGAGGGAACAGTCCGGATGCTCAGAAGAAGGAGTCGATACTTTGCTCCCTCCAAGAACGTGGACCTCATCCTCTGCAACTCTTTCTGCTGGGTCAACAGTAGCCATGCTGACCACCACCGTTAATCCACTTCTCTTCACTGCTGACCTCTTGCTTGGATCATTGTCTTTGGGTAAAGTGTCCACATCGGCTGCGTCCGGCGCTGGTGGACTGGTCTCTGTTTTCCCATCTTCGAGTGGAGTTTGAACTAAACTGCAGACAGTCTTGGGGTTGGTTCCCACCCCCATGAAGTCCAACAAAGGCTGAACATCTGCCAACAGCTGCTGCAGTTCGAGTGCAAGCTTAGCGTTCAGCTCCACTTCTGGGGCATCCTCAGGTACAAAGGCGTCCTGAAGTTCTGCGGTGACCTTAGGTACAAAGGCGTCCTGAAGTTCTGTGGTGACCTCAGGTACAAAGGCGTCCTGAAGTTCTGCGGTGACCTTAGGTACAAAGGCGTCCTGAAGTTCTGTGGTGACCTCAGGTACAAAGGCGTCCTGAAGTTCTGCGGTGTCCTCAGGTACAAAGGCGTCCTGAAGTTCTGCGGTGACCTCAGGTACAAAGGCGTCCTGAAGTTCTGTGGTGACCTCAGGTACAAAGGCGTCCTGAAGTTCTGCGGTGACCTCAGGTACAAAGGCGTCCTGAAGTTCTGCGGTGACCTCAGGTACAAAGGCGTCCTGAAGTTCTGTGGTGACCTCAGGTACAAAGGCGTCCTGAAGTTCTGCGGTGACCTCAGATACAAAGGCGTCCTGAAGTTCTGCGGTGACCTCAGATACAAAGGCGTCCTGAAGTTCTGCGGTGTCCTCAGGTACAAAGGCGTCCTGAAGTTCTGTGGTGACCTCAGATACTGAGGTGTCCTCAGGTACTGAGGGGTCCTGAGGTTGTGAGGAGACAGGGACGTCCTGAGCAGGAACAGAGCTCACCTCCGTTGTAAGAAGAAGCTCCTCCTTTGTGTTTTCTGGCTCCACACAGAGGAAGTTGTAGCCAAAGCCATTGAGTATTTTGGCAGCAGCGTTTTGTTTGGCCTCTTTCTTCGAGAGTCCAGCTCCCACAACAGTCTCCTCTGCTACAGTTAATCTAACGTAGAAGACCCAGGTTTCAAACGATTTGTCAACGTTGTCCACTTTGTACTCTGCAGGCTTTCCTCTCCATTTGGTCACTAGATCATGCAGACACACGATAGGATTTGCGTTCGGCTCAAACGAAGGCCGTTTCCTCCAGAGCTTGGCCTTTTGAGCGGAGTTCCCGGCCAGCGTTTTCCCCGGGAGCGGGAGACGCCGTAGTTCGGGCAGAATCTCCTGTGCGGCGAGTGTTTTGGCGATGATCTTTGTCGGGCCTTGAGCCTCAGCCATTAAACGTCCCACCGTTAAACGCAACGTGAAGGATGCGTTGTGGATTGGACCGTCTTGTTTCAGCTCCAGGAAACAAGCATCCAATCGATGTTTCGCTGCGAGTTCGTAAACCTCACAGACTTCGTTCTTGTAGTTGATGTTCACCTTTTGCTGTAGGGACATCGTTAGTGCTTGAGTATTTTCCATGTTCAGCTCCACTTCTGGGGCATCCTCAGGTATTGAAGCGTCCTGAAGTTCTGCGGTGACCTCAGGTACAAAGGCGTCCTGAAGTTCTGTGGTGACCTCAGGTACAAAGGCGTCCTGAAGTTCTGCGGTGACCTCAGGTACAAAGGCGTCCTGAAGTTCTGCGGTGACCTCAGGTACAAAAGCGTCCTGAAGTTCTGGGGTGACCTCAGATACAAAGGCGTCCTGAAGTTCTGCGGTGTCCTCAGGTACAAAGGCGTCCTGAAGTTCTGCGGTGACCTCAGGTACAAAGGCGTCCTGAAGTTCTGCGGTGACCTCAGATACAAAGGCGTCCTGAAGTTCTGCGGTGACCTCAGGTACAAAGGCGTCCTGAAGTTCTGGGGTGACCTCAGATACAAAGGCGTCCTGAAGTTCTGCGGTGTCCTCAGGTACAAAGGCGTCCTGAAGTTCTGCGGTGACCTCAGGTACAAAGGCGTCCTGAAGTTCTGCGGTGACCTCAGGTACAAAGGTGTCCTGAAGTTCTGCGGTGACCTCAGATACAAAGGCGTCCTGAAGTTCTGTGGTGTCCTCAGGTACAAAGGCGTCCTGAAGTTCTGCGGTGACCTCAGGTACAAAGGCGTCCTGAAGTTCTGCGGTGACCTCAGGTACAAAGGCGTCCTGAAGTTCTGCGGTGACCTCAGGTACAAAGGCGTCCTGAAGTTCTGTGGTGACCTCAGGTACAAAGGCGTCCTGAAGTTCTGCGGTGACCTCAGGTACAAAGGCGTCCTGAAGTTCTGCGGTGACCTCAGGTACAAAGGCGTCCTGAAGTTCTGCGGTGACCTCAGGTACAAAGGCGTCCTGAAGTTCTGCGGTGTCCTCAGGTACAAAGGCGTCCTGAAGTTCTGCGATGACCTCAGGTACAAAGGCGTCCTGAAGTTCTGCGGTGACCTCAGGTACAAAGGCGTCCTGAAGTTGTGAGGAGACAGGGACGTCCTCAGCAGGAACAGAGTTCACCTCCGTCGTAAGAAGAAGCTCCTTCTTTGTGTTTTCTGGCTCCACACAGAGGAAGCTGTAGCCAAAGCCATTGAGTATTTTGGCAGCAGCGTTTTGTTTGGCCTCTTTCTTCGAGAGTCCGGCTCCCAAAACAGTCTCCTCTGCTACAGTTAATCTAACGTAGAAGACCCAGGTTTCAAACGATTTGTCAACGTTGTCCACTTTGTACTCTGCAGGCTTTCCTCTCCATTTGGTCACTAGATCATGCAGACACACGATGGGGTTAGCGGTCGGCTCAAACGAAGGCAGTTTCCTCCAGAGCTTGGCCTTTTGAGCGGAGTTCCCGGCCAGTGTTTTCCCCGGGAGCGGGAGACGCCGTAGTTCGGGCAGAATCTCCTGTGCGGCGAGTGTTTTGGCGATGATCTTAGTCGGGCCTTGAGCCTCAGCCATTAAACGTCCCACCGTTAAACGCAACGTGAAGGATGCGCTGTGGATTGGACCGTCTTGTTTCAGCTCCAGGAAACAAGCGTCCAATCTGTGTTTCGCTGCGAGTTCGAAAACCTCACAGACTTCGTTCTTGTAGTTGATGTTCACCTTTTGCTGTAGGGACATCGTTAGTGCTCGAGAATTCTCCATGTCAGTCGGAAAAGTCTCGTGTTTGTGTCCGACAGTTTGAAGAGAGATATTAAAACGTGTTGTCTGGCTAAAGCTCTGAACAGGAATGAGCTGTGATGAAGGCTGACCTAAACTCTAAACACTCAGAATTCTCCGGTTGCTATGACGTCGCACTGAGATGGAATGGATGAGCAGAATTATGCAAATGAGCACGGAATGTTTTGGGCTGGTTACTTCCTGGTTACGAGTGTTGGGTAGCGACGAATTCCTGTCCACGCAATTTACAGATAAACTAATGTTAGCCTTTAGCTTCAAGGCTAAAACACAGAAGTCTCTTTGAATTATGAAAAATCCGCCTCCGAGAGCTGCACGATTTGGCAAAATAATGTGTTTTTTTTCTCCCTCCTTTTGAAATTCATAAAAGATCCAAAAAACTGTGATCCAAATTCACAATTATTTTGCCTAATTTGTCAAATATCCAAATTTAATCCTCGGCTTCATCTAATAAATGTGATGCTTTTCCATGTCAAAGGGGCTGGCTGTCACATTACTTCATATAGCTGCACTAGGGGGCGCTGTGACATGATGTTGTTATTGAACGTTGAGTTCCATTCACACAAAAACACTGAAATGAGGAGAGGGTTGGGCCAATTTTCCAACTGTCTGATGTTTTTGTTTTGAAGCTGGAGGTGTATAGTTTAAAACAAATCCTAGATCTCGCAAAAACCTTTAGATCAGGGATGTCGAACTCATTTTGGGTCGCGGGCCGCATTTAACAAGGAGAACATTTTTCAGATAAATGAATAATTATAAGCTGTTATATTATAATTACCATACTCTGGAATTTATGCTCTACAGGGCGGGGCCAGATGTTTGACACCCCTGCTTAGGGCTGGGCGATATGGACTAAAAGTCATATCCCAATATATTTAGGTTTAATATCGATATACGATCTATATCCCGATATTTTTTTCCGCAAAGTGAGAGCTGTGAAATTAAATGTTAAGTCCAAGTCAAATACGAGTAGTTTTATTGAAAATTCACTATAAAATGTAGACATAAACACTGCATAACAAAGCTCTGTAAGGCGCACATTTAAATTAAAAAATATCTTTAATAAAAGTAGCCTAGAAAATAAAATAGGTCGAGGGCAGCATTTATGAGAAAACATAAAGTGCTCAGTTTAAGATCAACTTTTAAAAAATCGGCTTGAGATTACACGTTTCTTTTTAGTAACTTAAGGCGAGACACTGCAGGTGAATAGGGAAAAAATTTATATTTACAGATTTCAATTTGAAGCTTTTACTGTAGATCACTGACTGGCATAAATGTGAGGAAAAAATACATTGCAAGTTTTCTGTCATTTTATCTTTTCATATAAGAACAAGGTGTTTTATGGCTAAAAATGCCCCCAAATTTCCCATCTTTTCGGCGACGAAAACTGAATAATGGATAGAGCTACATTCAAATGTATGGATTCATTTTATTGGTGAATGAGTTTCCAAGACTTTCTCAGAGGGGATTTTGGATTTCTTGTTTAGTTTTAAAATAAGCTGTTTTTTTAGTGGAAAAATGTGAAAAAAAATTATGTTTGCCTTATTTTTTGACATTCAAAACTCAATAAATGGAGTTTAGGGATTAAATAATAAAAAATCCCTCTGAAAAAACCTTCCAAATATTGTTCAGTCCAAGGCTGGAAAGTTTGAAGTCTTTAGGTCCGACTGACGTGGACATAGTGTCGCCACAATGATGGAAAAATGTGGTTTGAGAAAAAGGCCCTTGAAATTGTGTTCTCCCATATAAGTCTATGGGGGAACATTGAATCAGCGCAATATTTAAACATGTTATTGTGAAGATTAGGTATATTTTCTGTTTCCGGGTGAAAGCTTGTCTGTTCAGAGACCAATTTGGCCCAAAACCTGAAAAATGAAAAAATTGAGTTTTGCCTGTAGTGTCTCCCCTTAAGAACTTATCTGAATTTGAAATATCCCGATATTTGCGATATGGTCTAATTCTATATCTCATTCATAAATATATTGATATATCTTAAATATCTATATATCGCCCAGCCATAGATCATAGCTTTGAATGCATCTGTACTATAAATGAACGAATACTAGGGAAAGATTTTTTTTTTTTAATTAAAAAGTGGGCTCCTCCCACTGAGATCTCTTTTATTTTAATGGAGCATTTTGGTGCATTTTAACAGACCAATAGGCTCATATTTTTTTCCCCGGTGTCAACTCAATGAAAATGGCTCAGACCTTGTTTAGAACTGGTTTAGATCCAGATTAGTATAGTCTTGGTTTAGTCTTAGTTTAGTCCTGGTTTAGTCCTGGATTAGACCTGGTTTAGTCCTGGTTTAGTCCTGGTTTAGTCCTGGTTTAGTCCTGGTTTAGTCTTGGTTTAGACCTGGTTTAGACCTGGTTTAGTCTTGGGTAAAAAGTCATCTGATAAAGCTTTACATGTGAGGGAGTTTGCAAAGAGAGAGGGGACTCATTTGACCGCCCGCACTGAACATGCATTTCTCTCCTTATGCCCAGGGGCCCTTGAACCTGCTGGGCCCCTGGGTTTAGCCCCCGCATAACTCCGGCCTTGCGACCAGCCCGCACATGCAGAGGCGGGTGGTGCTCAGGAGGGCTGGGACAGATGTGGAGCAGGTCGTCCTGTGAGGGTCGAACAAACTGACTGAGGGGCTTCGAGTTCCAGAAATATATTGTGATGCCGTTAAAACTGAGGACGCAAACATATCAAAGTGAGGTTGTAATGCACCCTTTTGCTCGAAGGTGCACTGTCGCTGTGTTGTTGGGCAAGACACTTCACTCTCCTTGCCTCCGGAGTCTGAGTACACTGGTGTGTGACTGGGTGACTGGTTCCTGTGAGGGCCTAAAGCAGGAAGAAAGGCTCTATATAAATGCAACCATTTTTCATCACTGCAATATTCTCAATTCTCCAAACATTTTAGGCTGGGACGGTTTCTTGAAAACAAACCGACTGATATATTTTAAATGTTTTTTTGTTCAGCTAATGGTGATGTTGTGTATTTATGCTCCTGACAGTGTAAAGCAGGGTCGGCAAGTTTGCGTCGTGGAGGCCGATTTTCATCATGGCCAAAACACCCAAGGGCCGAACCTCAACATTGTTGCCAAAGTAAAGAACTATTTTCTGCAAATGCCAATGTTTTATCAGTGGTTCCCAAGTGTCAGGGCTTTGGGACCTCGGACGACAAGCCAAGGACCCAAATAAAACTAATTCAGTCATATATTGTATAAAATATTGTATTTTCCACACACGTTTTTGTTGAACAAGCAGTAGATTTCCTATTAAGACTGAAATTAAAAATCAAAACTAAATCAAAACTACCCAATAACATTGTAACAGACACAGTTAATGTTTCCGTGCAGCTTCAGATGGAAAATATTAAATAAAAGTTCCCTATAGATACAGACGGCATCTCGTCATAGAAGGGGGCGTGGCCTCGCCGAGGGGGAAAATAGAATCGTTTGGGAAACACAATATTTCACTCTTTTTAGCCATTTTCTGGTGGAATATGAACTTATTTATCACATAAATACAGTCAAGTGTAAATCGGGCCCATATGGATATTTTCTCACAGCAGATTGTTCAGTAGAAGTGAAAAAACGGCAGTTGTAGCTAGCGCTAGCTAACCGTTAGCATTAGCCCGATGCTAACATGTAGCATCAAGTTAGCATTCTCCGTTATTCATGTATTTATGGGCTGTTGAACCACTTTGCTCCTCCCCATGTCTTTGTATCTTTATTTAGTAGAAACTATATTCATATTTCAGAGTTTGTTACAGTAGTTTTTGAATAATTAGAGAAAGATTACATTTTTCAAAATTGTTTTCCCCCTTAACTGTTTTCAAACATGACCACATATGGGCAATTCCAGAGATGCCGTCTGTATCTATAGACTCGCGACCCACTGAAAATGGTTCCGTGACCCACTTTAGGGTCCCGACCCACCAGTACAGAATCACTGATTATCATTATGACCAAGCGGGATGTTTTGACAGGACATTTTTAAAATACTGACACCATTTCTCACATTTTAAGAGAACTTTACCAGGTATTTGCACAATAATGTTTCACATAACCATCTTGGGGGCCAGAGGTTCTGTGCTGGAGGGCCGGATTTGGCCCCCGGGCCTGACGTTGCCTACCCCAGGTGTAATGTATGTTCTCATGTGCACCTGCCCTCACCTGCCACTTATTATTCATACTTAAAGGGGCTAGATGCAAGTTAGCCATTTTATACTGCAGGTTCTATATTAAGCTCGTGCATGACGGCGCTTCGGACCCGAATTAACAACTTTTCGAGTGACAGTGCAGGATTTTAGAGGCAGTTGTGGTGAACAGGTCTGGGCTCATTCTACACATTAGGACATTGTCGAAACATGTGGGGAAAGAAAATACCTAATTTGAACATTTTTAAACTCTGTATAGTCCCTTTAAAGGGGGGGTATTATGCAAAATTGACTTTTTCAAGCTTTACATCATGTTATTATGTCACTCCCTCATTAAAAACATGCCTGAAGTGTTGCCTTGGCACATTCATGTATTTTTGAGTAATCTGTAAAAACTCTGATGGCGGCCATTTTAGGGATAGGTTTGCCTGAGTCCTCCTAGGAACGCCCCCACCTCCTGGAGACACCTCCGAGCTTTCGTCACCAGCCGAGTAACCAACCACTGCTCCTCAGCAGAACCCCCTCCCCACTGATGCCACAGACAGCGTGTGGAGGGGGCGTGTCTGAAAGGGTCAGAGGTTCTTAAAGAGACAGAGGCCTATTTCAAGACATTCACTACAGCCATTTTGAGAGAGACATTTTATACAAGGCAGTTATTATAATTTACTGCATTTACAGACCAACAGAAGGTTTGGTCATCATTGTAGTGTGATATAGACTGGGGCTATGTGATTGAAAAAAACATAATACCCCCTCTTTAACACAATGCTCATTCTGACACAACCATTAAGAAACAGATGAAAACTTGATTAATCGCACAAGGCCGTCAGAAGCAAGACACAAGCCAATCAATGACCACACTGGTCACAAACACAAACAGTAGCATCAACAACACAGATGATAAAATAACCAGCTCTTACCTTCAGTAGAGTCTCCTCTTTCCTGATGAGTGGGACCTCCTGAAGAGCATCTCCCTCCATTCCTCTTTGAATTCACGACTGAGGTCATTCTTAAAGTGGGGGTATTATGCTTTTTTCAATCACATAGCACCAGTCTATATCACACTACAATGATGACCAAACCTTCTGTTGGTCTGTAAATGCAGTAAATAATAATAACTGCCTTGTATAAAATGTCTCTCTCAAAATGGCTGTAGTGAATGTCTTGAAATAGGCCTCTGTCTCTTTAAAGGAATAGGCCACCATTTTTACATACTAAAATATGTTCTTACCTCACTTTAGACGTGTTAATATATCCCCGTCTGGTCTTTGTCCGCGCGCTCTGTCACGCAAACGGAGACACATACGCAGCCTCTCCCACATGTCATATAGCTCCAAAAAAGCTCACGATAGAAGCTACCAAGCTCTTCCACGTGTTCCCTATTTAAATAAAGTTACGTGAAGTGTTTTCATGCGAAGTATATTTACCCAGAAATGTAGCATGTCGATTTTATAAGCAAATAAAAAGGGGGACTATATTGTGAGGCGTAATGATACGAGGAGTAAAACGTCCGCGCAGTAACTCCTAAAGGTTATTGACGGAAGTGAGCGGGGGGAAGTCTTTAGGAGTTACTGCGCGGACGCTGTGCTCCTCGTATCATTACGCCTCACAATATAGTCCCCCTTTTTATTTGCTTATAAAATCGACATGCTACATTTCTGGGTAAATATACTTTGCATGAAAACACTTCACGTAACTTTATTTAAATAGGGAACACGTGGAAGAGCTTGGTAGCTTCTATCGTGAGCTTTTTCGGAGTTATGTGACATGTGGGAGAGGCTGCGTATGTGCTCCGTTTGCCTGGCAGAGCGCACGGACAAAGACCAGACGGGGATATATTAACTCGACTAAAGTGAGCTAAGAACATATCTTAGTATGTAAAAACGGTGGCCTATTCCTTTAAGAACCTCTGACTCTTTCCGACACGCCCCCTCCACACGCTGTCTGTGGCATCAGTGGGGAGGGGGTTCTGCTGAGGAGCAGTGGTTGGTTACTCGGCTGGTGACGAAAGCTCGGAGGCGTCTCCAGGAGGAGGGGGCGTTCCTAGGAGGACTCAGGCAAACCTATCCCTAAAATGGCCGCCATCAGAGTTTTTACAGATTACTCAAAAATACGTGAATGTGCCAAGGCAACTCTTCAGGCATGTTTTTAATGAGGGAATGACATAATAACATGATGGAAAGCTTGAAAAAGTCGATCTTGCATAACACCTCCCCTTTAAATGCCTCTGTGGCCGCAGGCGGGAATGTCCATTTTGAACAGAAAATATGGCATCCCTAAGACTATCACATACTCACTTTAATCCATATATCCAGGGTCCATCCAGGGTTTGATCGGCAAAGATATATGTCAATACATCCTTTCACTGCAAAAAGTATCTCTTGAAATAATGAATCTTTCTTGAAATAAGTAAATTTGAGAGTGACATTATCGTTACTAAAAAAAAGAACAGGCGTGTCCAGAGTAGGTTAGAAAGAGCTCCTTCTTCACAACTTTCGGAGCAAATAAGAAAGAACACACTGCAAAAAGTGTTTAACTAGATCAGTATAAACATCTCAATGTGAGCATAATAATCCAAATTTTAGTTGTTTTGACTGGTTAAGAAGTTCTTGGGCATTTGTCCGAGATTATTTCACTTGTTCTGAGATGTTTCTGACTCGTTTCGATACATTTCGTCCTTATTTCAGGTCATTTTCTTTGCCAATGGTGTAAGAAAATTGGTCTTATCTCATTGGCAATTTTACTTTCTTATTTCAAGCGAGATTTACCCTAGAACTGGTCTGAAATGTCCTCAAACAAGCAAAGCAAACTTGGTCCGATCAGGAAAAGTGACTAAATTAGCAAAAAAACGCTCAAAACAAGAGACATTTCCTCAATTCAAGTCATTTAAGCCAATGCTTGATATTTACTTTTTGTAGTGTAAAAAGCTGTTTTACAAATGAAAATCAGGCCGTATGCATAGAATGAAGACATTACATTACAGACGTCGAGCACTTCCGATCTCGCCTCAGAAATGCTGAGCTGGATCTGATCTGCTTCTCCGCTTGGCTTGAATGAGGCGGGAGACGGGAGTGAACAGTGTGATCGTGTCCGGGCTGAGAACAGCAGCCGTCTGTCAGCTCTCGGTGTGAAGTCTCCCAGGTTTTTCCGCAGCTGAAGTGAGGAAACACGTGTATTCTTAGGGAAAGGCGGTGATGTCATTCTGTCCTTATGTAACAAAACAATCTTAAAGCAATGAACTGAAACACCTGGACTGACACGAGAAGGACCACACATGGGGAGACTGGGTCAGGACGGTGCAGGTTCATGTCAGCTCTGACTTTAAGTGAGTGTCTGTAAGTTTAAATGTTTAACAAATGAAAAAGATTACGTATGATTGATGGCCTGGATCTGCATAAGTACTATTAAATAATTGCTAAAAGTCCATTGCTTGGTTATGGTGCTTTTATTCGTACAACAAAATTTGTCCTCTGCATTTGACCTATTCTTCTATGCTGTCAGCGTTTTTAATTTTTTCCTAGGATGGAAAAGCCCACATTTGTATATCAACTCCCTGATTGGTCAGATTCGTGCTCAGGCCTGAAACACACCTTTTGTAAACTCCACTATCCTTAGGGTTAGGGCGAAGGTAAGTTTAGGGCCTTCACCACCCTTAAAGGAACAGGCCACAGTTCTTCCATACTGAGATATGTTCTTACCTGAGCTTAGACGAGTTGATACGTACCTGTCTGTCTTGGCAGCTTCCAACTTCACCCCCGTTTGGAGCTATAGGAATACATTGGGAGAGGCACACACAAAGACCAGACAGGTACCCACCAACTCGTCTAAGCTCAGGTAAGAACATATCTCAGTATGGAAGAACTGTGGCCTGTTCCTTTAAAGGGGGGGGTATTATGCAAAATTTACTTTTTCAAGCTTTACATCATGTTATTATGTCATTCCCTCATTAAAAACATGCCTGAAGTGTTGCCTTGGCACATTCACGTATTTTTGAGTAATCTGTAAAAACTCTGATGGCGGCCATTTTAGGGACAGGTTTGCCTGAGTCCTCCTAGGAACGCCCCCACCTCCTGGAGACGCCTCCGAGCTTTCGTCACCAGCCGAGTAACCAACCACTGCTCCTCAGCAGAACCCCCTCCCCACTGATGCCACAGACAGCGTGTGGAGGGGGCGTGTCGGAAAGGCTCAGAGGTTCTTAAAGAGACAGAGGCCTATTTCAAGACATTCACTACAGCCATTTTGAGAGAGACATTTTATACAAGGCAGTTATTCTAATTTACTGCATTTACAGACCAACAGAAGGTTTGGTCATCATTGTATATGGTTAGTTTGGATTAGTACAATAGCATTGTCTTATGGAAGTGAAGTGGTTGGAGCTCCACTTATTCATCCATCCATCTTCTTCCACTTTTCCAATGTTGGGTCGTGGGGGCAGATGTTGGAGCTGCCCAAATGACATTGCACCAGCCCCTATAGCTCCTCCTGCATGTGGTGGGCTTCTGAACCGCTCTTTGTCTGACCCGTCACCTCGGACCTGTTTGTCCTGGGAGACCCTACAGGGGCACGAAGCCCCCGACAACAGAGCTCCAGGATCATTCAGGCTCAAACCCCTCCACCACGTTAAGGTGGCGGCTCCAGAAGGGCTCCATTTATCATTGGCTGCTATTGCCGGAGACTGGTCAATCAGGGAGCGACTGACCTTTCCCATCCCGGGGGGAAAAAGGAGCAGTGGGCGCCCGGGGACACATCTGTAGTGAAGCCAGGCTGGTGGGCAGAATCACCTGGCTGGAGGAATAACCTCATAGTGCATGATTTTGGTTGATGGGGAAACAAGGGGAGCGAAACATCAGAAACTCCTGCACAACCTGGGACACGAGACCTTCTTGCTCGGCCACTGAGCCGCTGAAAACAATAATAATTATCATAATTATCATGATATGCATTTTATTTATGTTGTACTTTACATCTCCAGGAAATCTCACTGATCTCTTTGACCAATGAGGCGAGCTTTTCCTGTGAACCGGCCAATCAGGAGGGGAGCTTGTTTACTTATTTCTTTCTCTCTCCTCATCCTCATATCCCAATATAGGAGGGGCTCTCATGTCCAATCAGGAGGAGGGGTGACATTTGTTTTTTCTCTCTCTCTCCTCATTATGCAATCTTACAGACTATCACTTTAAGCATGTCCACCACCACATTAACCTCTTAACTCCCGCCTGAACCGAGAGGATCTTTTTCCTCACGTCATCAGATTTTTTTTTCTATAATTTTTTTGTTTCAACTCATTTTGTAACTTTTTTGTCACATTTTTATCACATTTTTTGTCATTTTTTGTCACATTTTTGTCACATTTTTAGTCACATTTTTTTTCATTTGTTGTCACATTTTTGTCATTTTTTCGTCATTTTTTAAATAAATTTTTTGTCAAATTTTTATCAAATTTTTTTCATTTTTTCATCATTTTTTTGTCATTTTTTTTATCACATTTTTATCACATTTTTGTCACATTTTTTGTCACATTTTTGTCAATTTTTTATCACATTTTTATCACATTTTTTGTCATTTTTTGTCATTTTTTGTCACATTTTTGTCACATTTTTTGTCACATTTTTTGTCACATTTTTGTCATTTTTTTGTCATTTTTGTCATTTTTTGTCACATTTTTGTCAAATTTTTATCACATTGTTTGTCACATTTTTGTCACATTTTTATCACATTGTTTGTCACATTTTTGTCACATTTTTGTCACATTTTTTGTCACATTTTTGTCATTTTTTTGTCATTTTTGTCATTTTTGGTCACATTTTTGTCAAATTTTTATCACATTATTATCACATTTTTTGTCATTTTTTTGTCACATTTTCGTCCATTTTCTATCAATTTCTTGTGACATTTTTGCCACTTTTTCATCAATTTTTCGTCACTTTTTTGTCAATGTTTTCTCGCCTTTTTGTCACATTTCCATCATTGTTTTCGTCTCAGTTTTGTTGCTATTTTCTCACCTTTTTTCCAGAAGCTTTAGGACTGGGGGTAAAGCCAAACTGGAGAAAATGTGCTCGGTTCAGGTGGGAGTTAAGGGGTTAATGACCTTACAGGGCAAATTAAAGATATATTTTTGTATCCGTGCCCCGTTCTCCGTTAACCCCCCTCCCTCCTCTCTTTCTCTCTGCTGTATCTGACAAACTGTACTTTTGCTCTTTCCCTGAAGGTCACGGCTGACAATCACCGCAGCATCACCGCCATCCTCTGCTCTGATTGGCCGAGACCTGCGCACAAACCCCGCCCCCACGTCCAAGTTTCTCAAATCTTCAGACATAAATTACGCATCGACCCTCAGTACATTTTGTCACTTTTTTTTGGAGACACATTCCAGTGACACCGCCTCCTCTCACGCGCGGTGACGGTGAGGAAACGGGGGGTGTTCCAGCGCCCTCTCGCGGCCGCCGGCCCGTCAGCGCAGCCTGCGGAGGAGGGTGAGTCCCCGAGTCTGCCTGGTAACCCGTTCTTGCTGACTGGCTTTATCGATGGGGGGAAAAAAGGCATTAGTAATCACAGAGACGGGATAAAAGCTGCGGGAGACGAGCTGCGGGTTAGAAAACGCGCACGTGTCACTGCCAGCGCGTGATTAATAACGGGGTTTTAACGGGGAAATGTAAATGTGGAGGAGTTTTACGCACGCGGCCAGAGCTGGACACGCTTCTCTCCACAGTCTGAGTAAAAAATAATGGCCTTTTGCTTTTAAGAGGAGCTGGAGTTGGCGGTTTATGCTTTTCATTGTCGTGCGTCAAACAGCGGAATATTTGACGTCATCATGTTTGTGGGATGAGCGTAGAACACACGGGGAGAGTGGGGGAAGTTTAGACTCTTTTTTTTTGCTTTGGTGGTTGTTGTGTTACTCAATACTCAAGTAAGAGTAACGTTACATTTAAATAATTTTACTCAAGTACAAGTAAAAGTTTAAAAAAAAAAGTACTTGAAGGAAATGTGGAAACTTAGTAGGACAAAACAACTGAGTATAAAGAAACCTCTGATTTATGTTTCTGTTGTGACATAAATAATGACAAATAAAACTGAAAATAATGTGAAAACCCTGATCTTTTCAAATAAAATGCCATAAAAAATATATATATCGGGATAAGAAGTGTCACAAAACATGATCAACAGATTAAAGCAGAACTAAATAACTTGTTTACCTTAATAAATCCTTCCCGTAGTCCCTGTGGGGGTGATACAAGTGTTTATGGGATGATTTGAGGGTCTTTCATCTCCCCCTGGTGTCTCTTGCCAGAAAACCACAATTGCAACTTGGCTGCCACCGACCCGGAGTCACCAATACACACTAATGGAATCACGAAGAAGAAGCTAACAGGCTAACGGGCAAAGCTAACTGCGGGCTAGCACCTCTTAAACAGTATTTACAGCTAAGTTTGAGTGAAAAAATGATCTCCATTGTGTAATAGAGTTCGGAAATGTGACGTCACATCGCTAAGCATTATGGGATTAGCAGCAATTGTAAATTAATGGAGATTTTAAAAGTTAAAATACTGGAGTTATTGTTCACATTAAAACACTTGGACACCACAGTGAGTTAGATGTATTTACCAGCAGTAACTCAGCAGCTAACGGAGCTGTTCCATGGCTTTTTTTCTCCACTTTTTATACTGTTTTTAGCTAATTTTAGTCTATGGAAATGTATGCTAACAGCTGCAAAGATGGTGGATCTCCATGGTAACTGTGGACTTTCCCGAACTCTATTGGATGAACAATATCCCTCTGTCCCTTTGTTTTTTCTGTCAGCGTAGTATTTACTCTCAGGGATAATTCATGAGTAAAAAAATTGCAACTTGCTACGACACCTGCAGTTGGGCTTATGGCCTCTAGAGGCAAGAGTTAAAGGTGTCGTTCTTGTGCCAGATTCTTTATCCAGATGATAGAAAACCAACAAAAACCCATTAACAGATGTATTTTGCTTTTGGGGGGAGAGAGCGCTGAGTGACACTCTCCGACCCGAAGCTCTCCTCTCAGGCTCGTTGCAATAGTCGTCCATTAGGAGCAGCTAACATGATGTTTTCTGCTGATATGTTGTTGTTTTAGAGCCTGACCGTTTCTGGGACAGCATGTGCAGTCACTTAAACCCAATCCAGTTTGACTGGATCAATCGACTCTGTCGGGTTTACATGGGTTTGGGTGATCCTGTTCTGGTGTGAATAGGTGAGAGATTCGACTTTACCTTCGTCACGTAATCGCAGTCATTGAGCCATGGTGTGAGGTCAGAGGTCAGGGTGCTCCGCCCCATTTACACAATATTGACAACTGATGAATCATTTGGGCATTTTTATCCACCAAACTGATTAAAATAATAGGGAATCCCTATCGCCCCTCCTCGAGCAGCCACCAACGTGGAGGAGGGGTTTGATCACCCGAATGGTCCTGGAGCTCTGCTGTCGAGGCCTCGTGCCCCTGTAGGGTCTCCCAGGGCAAAGAGAGAGTTATGAGAGACCAACAGGCCCGGCTAGAATCGTGAGGCCGTCCTTCTGTGGACCCGTCAAGGCCGTGGGAACCCAGGGAGCTGAGGGCGCTGCAGCACCCCCTGGTTGATAGTTTGTGAACTGCAGGCAATATTAACCCCTTAACTCCCACCTGAACCGAGCACATTTTCTCCAGCTTTACCCCAGTCCAAAAGCTTCTGGAAAAAAGGTGTGAAAATAGCAACAAAACTGAGACGGAAACAATGATGGCAATGTGACGAAAAAGTGATAAAAAATTTAGAAAAAAATGACAAAAATGGACAAAAAAGTGATAAAAATTTGACGAAAAATTGAGAAAAAATGGACGAAAAAGTGATAAAAATTTGACAAAAAAATACGAATAATTTGACAAAAAAAGTGACAAAAATGTCACGAAAATTTGACAGAAATGAGATGACTGCCCAACAAAAAAAAAATGATGAAAAAAAATCTGATGTGAGGAAAAAGATCCATTTAGTTTTGTAGGTCTTTCAAATGAGGCCAAATCCTGGCCTACAGGATTTGGGTAAAGCTGAACTGGAGAAAATGCTCTCGGTTTAGGCGGGAGTTAAGGTCTGGGATCCGTCATCTGCAGGAGGAGCCATAGCTCCAATAGCTGCACACACAACCCTGCAACGGACAAGTGGAAGAGAATGGATGAATGGAATCCCAATCATCATCAGAAAAACACTTGAATGTAGCCACTTAATTTTATTTTGTGTTTTAATCTTAATTTTTTCCATGATGACTCGCCTGACCTCTCGTCACTGATTCCAAAAGCTCCAATAGCTTTCTCCTGTCAGAGATATTTTGGTGTATAACTATCAAATCAGATTCTTTTGCTGCAGTTCATATCTGTCTGCAAAAAAAGCCTTCTTCAGTTAAATTTATTCCCCGTTTATTCCCATTAATTACTGTGAAAAATTCCCCAAAGTTTGCAGCCCTCTGACCCACTGCACTCTCTGACCTGAGAGTATGAGACCGCTGATAAATGACCTCTGACCCCGGTCCCAACAGGGCAGAAGAAGAAGCAGAGGCCACGCGTGTACTCTAATATACTTCATTTATTTCTCTAGAACAGGTGCGTCGATATTATATTACTCTTATATTAAATATTAAAAACATGGAGTAAAAATGAGCAGGTTGTATTTACACAGCAGCAGAAGCAGAGTCCGAGCAGAAAGACACCGTTGTGCTTGAACTGAAGTCGATTCGGACGGAGAGAGACAAGGGACAAACGGCAAACTGTGTAAAATCCAACAATAAAACACAGGAGAGACTTTTTAACCGTGTTCTGAGTCAAAAACAGACCTGGAGCTTAGGTTGGTCCACCTGTTTTCTTCCGTACACTTTTAAGACGAGCCGGGTCGGATGCCAGGGTTGCCAGGTCTCAGCAGCCAGAATCACCCAAAAGTATTTGAAAAAACGGCCAAATCTGAGGATGTACAATGTTTTATACGAGTTTAAAAAGCCCATGTGCTCCTGCAATGATACAAAACACACATTTCTCCCTCTCGCATCGAAAAAAAGCAGTTCTCAGAGACTTGAAGTTTAAATAAAGTTTGAAAAAAAGAAAGAAAAAAGAAGCCTATTTTATATTGAAAACAGATTGGCCAAAAAAAGTACCCAGTTTTACTTACTTTGACCATGTTTTGTGGTGTTTATCATTTCATTTCCTTATTGGACACTGACAGGAAGTGACATACGCAGAGGCAAACATTTTAAATGTTGCCATGGCAGCGGGACAGTAGCGCTCGTGCTTCACAGCTCGAAGGTCCCGGGTTCGATTCCCACCAGGACGGGGCCTTTCTGTGTGGAGTTTGCATGTTCTCCCCGTGTCTGCGAAGGTTTCCTCCAGGTACTCCGGTTTCTCCTACCACTAAAACATGTACAATAGGTGAATCCTCCAGTCAGGTGTTTCTGACCATCAGCCTGGCTCCACATCATGGAGATGGGTCCCCGGTCGAGGGATGGGTTAAATGCAGAAGACAAATTTCATTGTACAGTTCATGCACAATGACAAATAAACAATGGCCGCTCTGCTTTTTGTAGTACTTCCTTTTAGCCATTAGTCTCCCATTGGAAAGCATTGCACTTTAGACCTTGGTGCCTAATTTTTGGGACTTGATACAGCTGGATATTCCTCCTGTGATAACGCTGGGTAGACTACAATAAAAGGCACCAGGCTGGTTTTTGTAAGAAACATTTTAGAAATCTCGCACTAATGAGGGTCGGACTGTTAGCATCGGAGCTGCGCGAGCTACACGTCACACAAGGGCGGAGTCTACAGTGAAGATCCCGCCCTTATGCCCTTTTTAGGAACATGTTTCATCAGAGCTGGAGAGGAGGAGTCTGTAAATCCGCCATGATTTCCCCCTCGAACATGGTCATTGTGGTAAACGGGGAGGAGTGAGGAGGAGGAGTCTATTTATATATACAGTCTATGCCAGGGGTAGGCAAGTTTTGTTGGCGAAGGGCCGATTTTCTTTATTGTAGATTGACCGAGGGCCGAAGCCACTGATTATTAGGCCAAAGTCAAGCACAACACTGGAAAAATGACCATCTTAAATGAGATAATGACTTAAAATTGCTTGAATTAAAGTTCTTCTATGTTGAATTTGAGTCGGTTTGAACTAATCCAAGATACAAATGCCATAGCGCCAATGGAACAAGAATAAAAAAGAGAATAACTTCTACTAGAGGTTTTATCTCTTCGATTTAATCTGTTAATTCAAGTAGATTTATGTCGTTTCTTCCCTAAAACTATTCTTGTCCCAGTGCTCTTCTTTCAAATGCCAGTGTTGTACATAATATATGACCTAATTGGGTGTATTGACAGTATTTCTCCTTTTTTTTCTCTCCCATTTAACTCATCTCGAGGGCCAGAGGGGCTGTGCTGGAGGGCCGGATTTGGCCCCCGGCCCTGACGTTGCCTACCCCTGGTCTATGCAAATAAAGCAACAAACAAACAAACATTATGCTAATGAGAAATGAGTGTCTTCAAACTCTCAGAAACTTTGCCTTCATGATGTCATCAACTTAAATGACTCTTTCTCCCATCTTTTCTTTAATAAATTGTTGGGTCACTGAAGTAAAAAGCCGCTGTGGACCTGGCAACCCCCGCCTGACCCAGCACAGGTGTTGGGCGTGGGCTGGACTGACTCCCTGGTGAACAGTGAGGTCATTTAGAACAGTTTTATTCTGCACAGACTCAGGGACGGGGGACGGGTTTTTGTAATCAAGTTTCTGCCACGAGAATCATAATATGGGGATCTTCGAAACCAGCGCCGTTTCGAAAATCCAGGGCCAAAGAATGAATGACTCCAGGTGTGTTTTTGAGGTTAAAAAAAAAAAGTCTTTAGATCTTTTACGCTCATTATTCGCTTTAAACCCAGTGGAAGCCTTCGGGGTGGACAGCTGGTTTTGGCTAACACTTTAGCCGCGGATACACAATATGACGTGAATGCATTTTCTAGCACCTTTTTGAGTTGGTAAAAGGAGCAAACCAGACAAAATCAACGTCCTGAACTTCCCGCAGCCGAGGCTTTGTCCACGATGACGCCCTGAGGCAACGTTGCAAAATACGGGAACATTTTCTTTGCGTTTGAAAGTGTTGTTTGTTTGATATGACTGTTGCATCATATTAAAAAGGTTTATACACTGCGTTCCAAATTATTATGCAAATGACAACTCATCGTTTCAATATCGGTTGAGGTCAGAGAGGATGGGGTCCACATCATGAGTACCAAGAAAGTGGTCAGTCAGAAACTTCACATATTTTAAAGGGGTCGACCAGCTCTCTCCCCATGATTCTGGCCCAGAACGTGACTCCGCCCCCTCCTTACTGACGTCACAGCCTTGTTGGGACATGGTGGCCATTCATCAACCATCCACTACTCCATCCATCTGACCATCCAGGGCTACACGGCCTCATCAGTGAACAAGACTGTTTGAAAATGAGTCTTCATGTACACTGCAAAAAGTAATGAACTAGATCAGTATAAACATCTCAATTTGAGCACAATAATCCACATTTTAGCTGTTTTGAGTAGTTAAGAAGTTCTTGGGCATTTGTCCTAGATTATTTCACTTGTTCTGAGATGTTTCTGACTCGTTTCGATACATTTCGTCCTTATTTCAGGTTATTTTCTTTGCCAATGGGGCAAGAAAATTGGTCTTATCTCATTGGCAATTTTACTTTCTTATTTCAAGCGAGATTTACCTTAGAACTGGTCTGAAATGTCCTCAAACAAGCAAAGTAAACTTGGTCCGATCAGGAAAAGTGTCTAAATGAGTGAAAACCACTCAAAACAAGAGACCTTTCCTCAATTCAAGTCATTTAAGCCAATGCTTGATATTCACTTTTTGCAGTGTATTTCTGAGCCACTGCAGCCGTTTCTGTTCATCAGCTTCAATGAACAGTTTAGGGGAGGCCCGGATAGAAGGTTTATGCACAACTGCAGCCTCTGGAGGGTCCTACACCTTGATGTTCGGGAGACTCCAGAGGCACCAGCAGCTTCAAATACCTGTTTGCTGCTTTGTAGCATCTGTTCTCTTAATCTGATGTGTTTGTCTGGCAGAAACCTGCACAAATCTACGATGATTACGCTTAATCTTTCATGAAATATCGAAGGTTTTCATACCTAGACCAAGGCATTCAACTATTTCACGCTTTTCATCAGCAGAGAGATCCTTTTTCTTTCCCATATTGCTTGAAAATTATGGTCTGCTTGATAAAGTGGCACGCCCTTTTTCAGTAGTTTTTTCCTTAACTGGGCTTAACCTGAAAACTAATCATCCCAGGTCTCTGAGATTAATGTCAGTGATTCAAAAAGCCCTGAGACACGATACCCTCCATGAGTTTTTTGTTTTTGTTACCTTTTTGACATAAAAATACAATTTGCATAATAATTTGGAACGCAGTGTAGTAACTGGGGCATTTATCTTCAGTTAATGTGGACACAGCCTCGCCCCAAAACAAACACGTGTCCCATGAGTTGCACAAAAGTCACTACGTTGCACTACGGACCTAGAGTAAACCATGCACAGGTGAAAGCTTCTACCCGCCGCTCCTCACGAGGGGAATCATCATCATCGCTCCATCCAGAGAGTCGTCCGCACTTCTGTCCGTTTTCTGTCCGTGACGCCGCTCTGAAGCGAAGTAAGGTCGTTTTTCTACTGAAGATATAGGCAAAGGGTGATCCGCGCTGACACGAGAGAAACTGTGGCACGATTCAGAACGTTTCACACGGAGAAAAGCAACACTATGCCACGCTGCGACGCTCGGATGTCGTTTCTGAATCACTTGGGGACATAGTGTTGCTTTTACAAAAACATTTAAAAGAACAAACTGTGATATACTTTATACCAGAGAACTTTAAAACACTGAAACTGAAGCCCTGCCACTGCAAAGTAAATCATTATTTCCACAGGAGTTAAAAGGAATTCACTTCAGAAAGTACTTTTTCTGTTTTTATCTGTTAGACGTCTGCACTGTTTCCATCTGTTGCTCACATCGCATTTTCCAAACGTGAAAGTAGAGGATATTGAATTAAAATCTCCAGTTCAAACTAGTTTCTCGCTCTCTCAGAACAAAGTGCATATCCGGATAGTTCACGTGAGTTCATAGGTGACTTTTAGAGGCCATGATTAATATGTTTTCATGGGTTAATCCTAAACAGATTAGTAACACCTTATTAAAACTTAAAGCTGGGGTACCTGATTTTTCCTGTTCAAACAGTGACAAACTTGTTTCTAGCTCTCACAGTCCCTCCCATGTAATTATATGCACACTTCACACCCATATGCAGCATTGAGTGGTGACAAAGTGAAGCAGGACGGCCACCCCCAAGATTAATTCCACTAATTTAGATTGGACTTCTATCATCCATTGCTTAATACAACTTTAGGTGAAGACAATACAACAAGGTCTGTGTTTTGCTGTGTTTACATTGTACTCTGAGGTGGCAAAAACAAATGTATTCGACAACACCAAAAAATCAGGTACCACAGCTTTAAAAAGTGCCCCTTAATATAAAGCGATACCTAATAAATGATAAGGTGGTCGGGTCTGTTGGCGCAGACGTGTGCTGTCGCACTTCTGCTGGTCGACTCAAGGGCAGTTGTGCACTCAGGGCCGGCCCTGGGCATAGGCAACCCAGGCGGCTGCCTAGGGCTCCATCTGCTTGAGGAGGTGCCAAATTGCGCTTTAATTTTTGAAGCCCATGAAGTCCATGATCCAGCCACGTACATCATCGACAATGGACTCAAGGTCTTTTCTGATCCAAACTAGAAATTTTAAAGCTTGAAATTTCTGTAATTTCGACCCCTTCCTGGTCCCTCCAAGGGGAAAATTTGTAAATTTGCTTCAGAAATAGAGATTCCTCCTCCAACATAACCGTTGTGCACACGGTTCGTGATTGTGATTCGTTCAGTTTTGCCTCGGGCGCCAAATTGGTTACGGTAGCGCAGCAGTTCAGCTTCACAGCTCGAACGTACTGGGTTCGATTCCCACCAGGACCTTTCTGTGAGGAGTTTGCATGTTCTCCCCGTGTCTGTGTACGTTTCCCCTACCACTAAAAACATGTGCAATAGGTGAATCCTCCGGCCAGGTGATTCTGACCATCAGCCTGGCTCCACATCATGGAGATGGGTCCCCGGGCGCGGGCAATATTTTCCTTAAATATTAGTATTTATTAAGAACATGTTAAGAAAAATGTGTGTAATTTAGAACATGTTACTTAAATCAAGCAACATTTAAGCAAAATACCCGACAATTTTTCACTAAATAAGAATGTTTTCCTTAAATTACTCCATTTTCTGAGGACATTTTGCTTAATTCTAGCTATTTATTTGCTTACATTTGGTGTTTCTTTCTTGTTTTATGATAAGAAAAATATTCCAGAAATAAGAATTCTTAGCAAGAACAAAATGCTTGCCCCATTGGCAGAATTTTTTCCTTAAAACAAGACAAAATGTTTTATTTTAAGATTTTTTTCCTTGTTTTTAGTATGGTACTTTTTGCAGTTGCTCATCACCACCGAGTGAATGAAACATGTGGTTGTGAAGCGCTTTGGGCGACTTGTGTTATTAAATTAAGATTTCACGTCTCTTTCATCCGACTGAAACCAGTAAAATACTTCAGCCCTAACACGCAAATAACCAGCTAAACGTCTGAATTCCTTGTATCTCCTGTAGATAATCCTTTTGCGGTTCAGAAACACTAAAGGTGTGAGTCGAGAGTCTGCTGTAAACATTCGCTGCTCTAGGCCTCTGGTTCGGACTGGTCGGTGGCGATGTTTCCGTTGGGTTCGCCCGCCGCGGGAGTCTCTTGTTTGTCGGGCTCCTGTACGGTGATGGTGGGGTCTCCGGGGGTGTTGGTGCAGGTGGCGAGCCCGCTGTCGGGGGCCTGTGTCTGGGGCAGCTGCGTGAGGAGGGCGGGCTCCTCGTCCAGGCGGCTGGAGATGGACCAGTACAGATGGGCGTCCAACCGGGCGGCGGCTAAAGCCAGCTCCCGCGCCGAGGCCGCGGGAGTGGCCACCTGCAACACAACCACCTTTAGCCAGCTGGAAGCTCATGTTTATGTAAACTCCACTACATTGTCCATGTGCTTTGTTCACTCTAAAAGCCTAATCATGCACACTCCAGAACAGTAGGTGGCGCTGTGTGGATGTACCGCCAAATGCCACTGACGCTCACAACAAGAAAGAAGATTTGTTCCCATCTTTTCGACGTTGAAGGGAAGTTGGGTCATATTTTTTGCATACACTTTTTTAAACCATTCTATACCTGTCAACCATGGAGTCCCTCAAGGCTCGGTGCTTGGTCCCCTTGTGTTTATCCTGTACATGCTTCCCCTTGGACTTATCATTCATAATCACGGACTACCATAGTTACGCAGACAACGCACAACTATACCTCAGCACCAGATCCATCACTCCTGCCACAGTATCTACAAAAACAAACTGCCTCTCTGCTATAAAATCCTGGATGAACGCCAACTTCCTTAAAGGGATATTTCAGGATTTTTGACATAGGGCCTCATTTCCTCGTTATCCAGAGTGTTGCTGATTTCTGGAGATATTTTTTTTTTGTAATTCATGCAGTTCTTATGTTTGAAGATAACGTGATGCTAGGCTAGTGCAAGGCTAGCACATTTCTATGGTATCAGCTAGCCTGCATTAAAAAGAGTCTGACCCGCTCAGAGCACTTGAGGCAAATCACTTTATAACACTAGACTAACCATATAAATGTCTGTGTCGATAGAGTAATTTTTGGAATAAAACTGACCTTGCATCACATGAATGATCGCATTTTGAGGGACTATTTTCTAGCAGATCACTCCACCGCAGCGTAGCTTTTACAACCACGAACCTGATGCTGCTCAAATATAAGTTCTTTTAAATGCAAAATGGTTTAAATCACTCTATGGACACAGA
This sequence comes from Gobius niger, assembly GCF_951799975.1. NCBI lineage: Eukaryota > Metazoa > Chordata > Actinopteri > Gobiiformes > Gobiidae > Gobius > Gobius niger. The sequence continues at coordinate 4,767,827 of NC_136859.1, forward strand.
CATTTATCATTAGTCTGGTGTTATAAGTGATTTGCCTCAGGTGCTCTGTGGAGCGGGTCAGACTGTTTTTAATGCAGGCTAGCTGATACCATAGAAATGCACTAACCTTGCATTAGCCTAGCGCCACGAAACTCTTCAAACAGAAGAACTGCATGAATTACAAAAAAAATATCTCCAGAAATCAACAACACTCTGGATAACTAGGAAATGAGGCCCTTTGTCAAAAATCCTGAACAATCCCTTTAAAGGAATAGGCCACCGTTTTTACATACAAAAAGAACATACATAAAGACTTCCCCCGCTCACTTCCGTCAATAACCTTTAGGAGTTACTGCGCGGACGTTTTACTCCTCGTATCATTACGCCTCACAATATAGTTCCCCTTTTTATCTGCTTATAAAATCGACACGTTACATTTCTGTGTAAATATACTCCGCATGAAAACACTTCACCTAACTTTATTTAAATAGGGAACACGTGGAAGAGCTTGGTAGCTTCTATCGTGAGCTTTTTTGGAGCTATGTGACATGTGGGAGAGGCTGCGTATGTGCTCAGTTTGCCTGGCAGAGCGCACGGACAAAGACCAGACGGGGATATATTAACTTGGCTAAAGTGAGGTAAGAGCATATTTCAGTATGTAAAAACGGTGGCCTATTCCTTTAAGGAGTGAAATAAAGAGACACTCATCCTGGAGGAACTGTGATTTCTACGACTGTTTCTCTCGTGATGTGCAGACCATGTTAGGTTTATTTACCTCGAAGGTGTGGTGGAAGGCGCCGTAGTCCACGTCGAAGAAGCCCTCGGCCAGAGACATCATGGGGCTGAAGCGATGTCCCCACATCACCTCCTCCGCCAGGTACGAGCTCCGCGCCTGACACGTCATGCCTGTGAGGGAACGCAACAGCAAAACTAAATACAAACGAAGAGAAGAGAAGGCACTGGAAACGCGAGAACTTCAGTGACACAGTTTGAAAGAGCCTCGTATCATTTAAATTCACTGCTGAAGGAACAGGTCTGTGTTCTGCTCGTGTAGGAGAAGAAACATGAAGCAGCACAATATGATTAAACAACATGAATGTAAGGTTGGCCAAATCAACATTATACTTTGTCGACTGAAACTAGACAAAAAACAATTATTTTCTTTCTATCCACTGTTGCAATTGGTTGATGGATCCATGGTTTTATTCCATGCACTGAATAGATTACGGTACACTGGTCCCTCACTATAACGTGGTTCACCTTTCGCGCCCTCGCTGTTTCGCAGATTTATTTTTTAATACTATTTTGCAGCTTTTTTTGCAGCGTGTAAATGCTTTACGCGCATTGTGTTCTGCGTCCTGATTGGCTAGTCGCAAAGTGAGCTTCCTGTCGCTGCAGAGAGTTTGTCTGAGTCTCAGTGTCAGCGCACACAGAGCAACACAGGCCGGGCATGAGCGGGTCCGACCCCGCCTTTTACAGGACTTTCCCTGCACTTTTCCACGGAAATAAACACCGCTCGCATCAGCTAAACACTCGCCTCCTGTCTTAGCTCGTAGCTACGATTGGAAAAATCACACAGGGACACAAGGCAGAAGAGAGAACCCGTGTGAACTAGTTTAATTAAATGTACCCCTGGACCCCAGGGAGAATACTGACCGTTCTAATGGGGATCCTTGCAATAAACAAACAAACTAGTGAGAAAAGGGTATGAAGTGTGTGGTGAGGGGTTTTACTGCCTCAAAACATATACAATAATTGTAAAGCAAAATAAAGCTACTTTGCAGATTGCGGATACTTTGCAGACTCTATTACGGTCAGTGTCATTTTTAGTGTCACTCTCTGCATAGAGGTTCTGCTATAGATCTGTTGTGTTTGTGAATGGGGGATCACGATTGGCTTGTTGCACAATGTGGCTACGCTAGTTCCTCTGAGCTCGAGCGCTAGTACTTCCTGTCTGCATTAATTTCCATTAAGATTAGCTTCGACCCGTTCGAATCCTCCTATTTCCTAAAGATTCTGTGGTGGACAGTGAGTTCCTGGTAGATGATCATGTTAATGAGTTGCTGTACAGTGTAAATATTTCCGTAAAGGAGACGTGTATGTTTATAAGGATCAGTGAGTTTGTCTTGGAGCTAAAGGCTAGCATTAATTTCATGCATTATACAATTTGAAATACTGCCTTTAATTCATTTTTTTATAGCATGTTAGCCTTTAGCTTCAAGATAAACTATCAATCCTTTATGATCACAGGAGTCTCAAATCTGAACTCGTTACATCAAGATTTGAACACACAGTGAATGATCATCTACCAAGAACTCACTGCCCACAACATAATCTTTAGAACAGATCCGCAAAAGACCAAGGGCCGGACCCTCCAATTAAAGCAATTGAAGTAAAGCATCACTTTCTACATATGCCAGTGTTGTACAGCATATACTGGAAACATGTCCATCGTAAATGAGATAAATGACTTAAAATCGCTTGAATAAAGGTGTTTTTTTTATGTTAAGTTTGAGTCGGTTTGAACTAATCTAAGATCAAATAAAGAAATTATACAAAATAATCTGAATTAAGAAAAAACTTGTGCTTGTTCCATCGGCAAGGATAGGTTTTATCTGCTCTGAGGCCAGACCAAATCCACTCAATCTTTAGATTTAATCTCTTAATTCAAGTAGATTTAAGTAATTTCTTAGTATTCTTAGAGTATTCTTTTAGGATTATAGCCTAAAAGCGTGCTCTGCTAAGACATTTTAAGGAATTGACAGTATTTGTAACATTTCTAGAGTACTTTAACAGGCATTTGATCTCTGATTTTGGTCATAATATTTCTCAAAATCATCTCGAGGGCCAGAGTTTGATGATGGAGGGCTTGATGATCACGTTGCCTACCCCTGCTTTAGAAAATATGACTATTATTCCAGGAAAAGAATACAGACAGGAAGTACTGGCGCTCACAACTTCAGGTCAGAGGAACTAGCATAGCCAATTGCCTCACGTGACCATCCAAATTATTAACACTGCATCACCTGTTCTCACTCTTTGCCCTGAGGAAGAGCGAAGGTCGAAACATGTGGGCGATGTCCCGTGTCAAATAAAGGATTTCTAATCTTTACGGCTCAAGTGCCTCAGATCTTGTTATTTGTTTTTATTAATGCACATCCCCCTGATCCTCGAGCACCTGCTGGACATTTTTTGTATCCTCGGACGCATTCATCCATGCTTGGTCTGTTTTCCAAATTAAAATACATTGTGGAGTTTGATTTACATGACATATATCACATACATAACACGTCTTATTTTGAAACCATAAAACGATACATTTTTCTCCTTAAATTAACTGTTTTTCCTCATTCACCTGCAGCGCCTCGCCCTAATCCTCAAAGCTCTGTCCCTTTCCATCTGGAACATCGCACTTAGACCAAATCAATCAATAGTTGAAGAAGACAAAGGCCCGGCTCCTCATACACCGGACATTAAAATAATTGATTGAGATGGTTTTGCGGCGGGACGGTCTTGGCCGGAGCAGCCTTTGTTCGGAGGCATTTGCATGTGCGGAGAGTTATTAAAGGGATGAGTCCAGTGGCTTTGGCCGCGAACCAGGAGCCGTCGCCGCAGTCTGCTGAGCGCTGCAGGAATTTACACACGACACCAGGGTTTATATCAAGGAAAGACAAAGGGAGGGAAGAGGAGTCCATTTTCTCGACTGCCAGTTTTGAGGATCTGTGCTTTATTTGTGGAGTGTTTTTGTTGAGAAATGTCTACTTTAACTGCACTACACTTGACAGAGAAATATGCACACTCCAGAACAGTAGGTGGCGCTGCAGATGTTATTGTCAAATGCAGCTGACTCACAACAAGGAGGACGTTTTGTTCCCGTTGTGTTGCCGTACAGATAATTTAACCGCTTTGAAGCCGTAAAGTAGAAGTTTTTCTACTTTGAATACCATTATGTTGTTCTGCAAATACTGTACTTCAATACTTTCACTTTGACAAAGCAACCTTTACTTGTATTGGGAGTAATATTTGACCTGAAGTAATGAACTAAGTACTTTAAAATGAACAAACTGTCCGCACTAAACTTCAGATATGTCTAAAAAGTAATGGGCTGTATTTGAAAATAACATTTAAAACCTGCTATTTCAGTCATGCCATCTTGAAAAAAGGAAGTCCGCAAAACTGATCAAGTTTGTGGACGACACCACCCTCATCGGGCTCATCTCGGACGGTGATGAGTCCGCCTACAGGAGAGAGGGGGACCGGCTGACGTCCTGGTGCAGCCACAACAACCTGGAGCTGAACGCCCAGAAGACAGTGGAGATGATCGCCCCACCGTGACCGTCCCCCCTCGCCCTGACAGACTCTCCCACCTCCATCTCCATCGTGGACTCCTTCACCATCACCCAGGACCACAAATGGGAGCCAACCATCAGCTCCCTCATCGAGAAGGCCCAGCAGAGGATGTTCTTCCTGTGGCAGCTGAGGAAACTGAAGCTGCCGACCAAGATGCTGGTACAGTTCTACACGGCCATCATGGAGTCCATCCTCTCCTCCTCCATCACCGTGTGGTTCATCCTCTCCTCCTCGATCACCGTGTGGTCCATCCTCACCTCCTCCATCCCCGTGTGGTCCATCCTCACCTCCTCCATCACCGTGTGGTTCCCGGCGCTACAGACGGGACAAGCATCGACTGAAGCGAGTTGTGCTGCTGCTGTGAAGATGACTGACTGTGAGCTCCATCTCTCCAACTCCTGTTCTCCTCCAGGACCCGGAGGCGTGTGGGTTGGATCACAGGTGACCCTTCTCACCCTGGACAAGGACTGTTCACCCTCTCCCTCAGGCAGGAGGCTGCGGTCTATCAAGACCCATAGATCCCGCCACTTGAATAGTTTTTTCCCCACCGCCGTCAGACTCATGAACGATAGAGACCTTCTAGCTTTTCAGAGCCGTGCATGATCAGGCTCCTTCTTCTATCTGTGCTCTGATCCAGCCTTAGACCCCTGCGCGGGCTCTGAGGTCTATGGATCAGAATCTGCTAAAGGTTCCATGTACGAGTTTTCGTACGATCCTTCCAGGCTGTTGCTCCCAGGCTCTGGAATGATCCGCCCTCTTTGCGCTCTATTGACTCTTGATTCTTTCAAAAGCAAACCTTAAGACACATTTATTTGTTCAAGCTTTAGCTACTGTTGGGCTGCTATGATTTCTGTTTTGTTTTGACCCCTTTTTATATTGTATGAAATTTCTGCTTTTTAACTGTGTTGTGAAGCACTTTGTGGCCTTTGTCTGTGAAAGGTGCTAAATAAATAAAGATTACTTACTAATAACTCAGTACAGACTGTAATCTGCTTTATTGCACTATGTGGTCTGTCCACACTTAGATCCACTGCTATAACTTATCACTTTATACACTTTATACACCTACACAATATGTAAATACAATCCAATTGTTATTCTCTGTCAATTATTGTCATCTCACCATATTTTACTTCTTATTTTTTTCATCTTAGTTATTTTAATATTCTTATGCATAGCCCTAAAGCCTTATAGTTATAGTTTTGTAGTTTATTTTTATCTAAACTTTGTGTTATATGTTTAATGTTGCACGTCTTCACCGAGAAAAAATCCTAGTTTGTGAACCTGTTTACAAACAATGGCAATAAAAACTTTTCTGATTCTGATTCTGAATGGGCAATACCAACTAATACTAGGGGCAGTATCGCAATATAAATCCGATACTGATGCAACTCTGGAGAAAAACTGGGGAAATGAAAAGAAAAAGTAAAGAAACATTGGGGGGGAAAAAACAAAATTCTGTCAAGTCAATGTAATAAATTTAGTTGCAATAAAGGCAATAACAGGCAGATTTAGAGGCGGAGTTCACAATATTGTAAACAGCCGACAGTTTCAGGTGGAGTCACATGACCGTCCCTGCGAGGAGTGAACATAAGAGAAAGGGAAGCTTCTCATATTGTTGTTCTTTGATGATGGAAATGCTGCTCTTCAGGCGTCGAGGAAACAGCAGCGAAAGAGGAAGTCGCTCACTGTTTGTTTGTCCTCGCGGAGAAAACTACAGTTTGATAATGAGATGCAGAATGCGGAGTGAGTAACTGTGCTGACACTTTGGAGACGGCAGATGAGAAGATGACACTCCGTCAACAACGCACTGACAAGATCTGCTGAACAAAAACCATACGGAAAACACAGTATGCTCTGGCTTTAGGGCGAGACGCTGCAGGTGAAGAGAGAAATCACTTTGAAACCTTTTCTGATCATTACAGACACAAAGACAGATCTGTAGAGACATGTTGAGTCAGGGCACACAGTTTTATCTTTCACAAATGATGCGTTTACAATGTGGATCCACGATGACAATGGAAAATCCTCTAATACTTAAAGGGATATTTCAGGATTTTTCACATAGGGCCTCATTTCCCAGTTATCCAGAGTGTTGCTGATGTTTGTAATTCATGCAGTTCTTATGTTTGAAGAGTTTCATGGCGCTAGGCTAGCGCATTTCTACGGTATCAGCTAGCCTGCATTAAAAACAGTCTGACCCGCTCCACAGAGCACCTAAGGCAAATCACTTATAACAGTGATCCCAACCAGGAGGACGTAGCAGGGGGTACTTGAAACTATTTCAGATTGAAAATAGGGGGAAATTGAACATAATTTTTAAAGGAAGAGCTATTATTTCAGCAAAATGTGTTGGCTCGGGAGAATTTTAGGTTTATTTTTACCTCAACATTGTCCTTTTTCTTACAAATACCATTTTTAAGTAATTACTTTCTAAATAAACTGCAACACCCCTGAGGTAGGGGGTACACGGACGACCATTGAAAGGCCCAAGGGGTTCACAAGAAAATAAAGGTTGGGGACCACTGACTTGTATAACCTATCATAACCTTATGAAATATAATTTGCTGTTAAGGGCCAGAAGGTCCTAATTAGTCAAAATTCAAAATTTCAGCTTAATATAATAAGTAGTTAAGGTTAAAAGGTTAAAACTAACTCCGCGGTTGAATTCTCCAGGTTCATAGCTTCAAAATGATATGCAGCGTGCCCATATCCACTTGTTTTTCAGGCGATGAGAGCCAAAACTGGTATCGGTTCAGTATCCGATATTTGTAGCCAATATCGTATTCTTTCCAGTGTTCCATTGTGTCAAGAGGCAAAAATGTAATGTCCTCGTATGAGGTCACAGGGTGTCAGGAGGTATGCAAAATGGTTAAAGGAATAGGCCACCGTTTTTACACACTGAGATATGTTCTTAGCTCACTTTAGTCGAGTTAATATATCCCCGTCTGGTCTTTGTCCGTGCGCTCTGCCACGCAAACGGAGCACATACGCAGCCTCTCCCACATGTCACATAGCTCCAAAAAAGCTCACGATAGAAGCTACCAAGCTCTTCCACGTGTTCCCTATTTAAATAAAGTTACGTGAAGTGTTTTCATGCGAAGTATATTTACACAGAAATGTAGCGTGTCGATTTTATAAGCAAATAAAAAGGGGGACTATATTGTGAGGCGTAATGATACGAGGAGTAAAACGTCCGCGCAGTAACTCCTAAAGACTTCCCCCGCTCACTTCCGGCAATAACCTTTAGGAGTTACTGCGCGGACGTTTTACTCCTCGTATCATTACGCCTCACAATATAGTCCCCCTTTTTATTTGCTTATAAAATCGACACGTTACATTTCTGTGTAAATATACTTCGCATGAAAACACTTCACGTAACTTTATTTAAATAGGGAACACGTGGAAGAGCTTGGTAGCTTCTATCGTGAGCTTTTTTGGAGCTATATGACATGTGGGAGAGGCTGCGTATGTGCTCCGTTTGCCTGGCAGAGCGCACGGACAAAGACCAGACGGGGATATATTAACTCGACTAAAGTGAGGTAAGAACATATCTCAGTATGTAAAAACGGTGGCCTATTCCTTTAAAATGATTCTATCGACACAGACGTTTATATGGTTAGTCTGGTGTTTTAAGTGATTTGCCTCAGTACCGCACTGTGGAGCGGGTCAGACTGTTTTTAATGCAGGCTAGCTGATACCATAGAAATGCACTAGCCTTGCACTAGCCTAGCGCCACGAAACTCTTCAAACATAAGAACTGCATGAATAACAAAAAAAATACCTCCAGAAATCAGCAACAGACAACACAACAATGAGGCCCTATGTCAAAAATCCTGAAATATCCCTTTAAATGAGTAACTCAGATGTCGTGATCGGTTTCACCTGTGGCTTCGACCATCCCCTCCAGGATGACCACGATCTCGAAGTCGTCCTTCGACAGCTGCGCCTGAGACATGTCCCAGAACGGGGAGCGCGAGTCGATCTCGTGGGAGATCACCAGCGGAGACACCAGGAACAGCCGGTCGTCTCCCGTCTCGAAGCCCACGCTGATGTCCGTCTGGTCCAGGGGGATGAACTCACCTGAGGGAGCGGGAGACGAGGGGGAAACGTGAGGTTATTCAGGATTTGTTTGGTAAACCTTCCATATTATGTGACGGTGACACATTTATAATAAACAAAGATTCCTCTGACAAAGAGGAAATGTTTTACACTGAGAACTTGGTCCAGATAGAGCTCTTCGTTGCCCTCATGCCTTATGGGAAAGTCTCACTAATTCTTCCATTGTTTTTGGCTTTTCATCGGTAACAACATGACGCACACCTTTCAAGGATCTACATGTGGCGGCCAGTTGGATTTAATGTTTTTCATGCAATTTCAATACAAATACAGTTTTATTGAGTCGAGACACTGCAGGTGAATAGTGGAACAAAATAAATGTTTAGTTTTTGAAACAGAATATTTTATAAGTGACAAAATATGTAAACATTTAAAGAGACTAGATGCAAGTTAGTCATTTTATACTCACTACTGCCACCTCAGGTCTTACGCGTAACTGCAGCTTCTTTATTAAGCTCGTGCATGACGGCACTTCGGACCCGAATTAACACTTTTCTGAGTGACAGTGCAGGATTATAGAGGCAGTTGTGGTGAACAGGTCTGAGCTCATTCTACACATTAGGACATGGAGGAACATGTAGGGGGAGGAAAATACATAATTTTAACATTTTTAAACTCCGTATAGTCCCAAATTGTTTTGCCCTTTTAAGGTTGAAATCTCAATTAAACTGTGAAAAACCTTCAAATTATTGTTAAGTCCAAAACTGGAAGGTTTTGAGTCTGTAGCAGCTCATTTACACGCTCGAGTATATTTCTCCCGTCTTTTGCCACGAATGAAATGACCGTGTATCAAAACGCCATAAAATAAGCATTGTAGAAGGTGAGTTTGGTCTATTTTTTTACTCTAACATTAAAACGGTAGAAAACTAGCCAAAAATCTCAACATTGACGACTGAAAAAGTCTGTTTTCGCTGGCCGTGTCTCTGCCTTGATGCTGCAAATGCAAAAAATAAATTTGAACATAATACATTTCTTAAGATATGTAAACATTCTAAATATGACAGACCAAACGTTTTGTTTATTTCAACAAACTTGTGCTGTAAAAATACTAGTGCAATGTCATTATTTTCCAGGAAATGTAGAGTTTGCATTTATTTCTGAGTTATTGCCAATAACTAGACTTTTTGCTATTTACTGACATTTAAGGCCTTTTTTGGGGGGGTATAATGAAGTCCCAAATATGATGGTCTAAATCTAATCCAAACGTTTGGTCCCGTATCGTCCCTTACCCTCCTGCGTCTGCTTGCTCTTGATGAGTTTGGCCCTCATGTTGGCCCCGACGATGTGCGAGCTCCGCAGGTCGCCCACTCTGAACATCAGGCACAGTTTGTCGTCCCGCAGAGAGATCACGGCGTGTTTGGAGAAAACCAGGGTCTCGGCGCGTTTGTTCGGCTGCGAGATCTTCACGAACATACAGCCCACCTGCATCAGAGGAAAAGAGTTTAATACAGTCTTTATACAAGGGTGACTTTTAACATTTGAGTTACAGAGAGACCGTGGAACATACAGCCCACCTGCACCAGAGGAGTTTAACACAGTCTTTATGCATGCTTTTCAGTCATGTGACTTTTGATGTTGTGGCTGCCATTTTGAACACCGAAGTAGAATTATGCAGTACTGCAACATGTACTCTTCTCAGGATGAAAATGTCAAATGATTGACAGTGGCATTTTCATTTACTCGTAATCATTGCTCAAGAAGAAAACAGTTAAAACACGGCCCCAGAGACGCACGATTATGTGAAGAAACCAGTGAGTCAGTGTTTTAGCTGCTCAAGACGTTAGCATGCTACCGGTTAGCATTTAGCTTCAACAGTTCAGCTCTGACCTCTCCAAGAGAAAGCCCTGAACCACATCTAACCTTGGATACAACATGTGACAGAGGTCAGAGCTGTTACTGTAGTATTTCCTCAGTGTTTATAGATGTGAACCACACATGTGTTTATCGTGTTGAAGCCATTGACAGTTGATTCAATCAAATGCTAACCGGTAGCATGCTAACATCTTGAGCAGCTTAAACACTGACTCACTGGTTTCTTCACATCTCTAAGGCCGTGTTTTTACTGTTTTCTTCTTGAGGAATGATTACGGGTAAATAAAAATGCCACTGTCAATCAGTTTTCTTTCATTTTCATCCTGAGTATTGTTACATGTTGTAGTACTGCATAATTTTACTTCGGTATTAAAAATGGCTGCCGGAATCATGCGTGATGTCATTGGAAACGCATGTATACAAGGTTTTCTCTCAGTCAGTGAAGTGGACACATTTACACAGTGGAGAGATTTGTAAGACCTGCTGACTCTTAAATATTATCCCTGACTTTGTTTCCTCAACTGACAAAAACAAAAGTTACATCCAGCATCATGAGGTTTGTTTCTCAGATCTTCTTCCTCATTTCGCCGCAGAGACAGTGAACTGAACCCCGGTCTGTTTCCATGTCTGAAACGGCCCGTAAATCCTCCTCTTACGTTTCATAAACACGTGGCACGGATCCAACGCCCGACGTGAATAAACATCTCTCATCAGAAAGTGCTTATGCCGCGGCGCCTCAGCGCTTTACCGGGAAACGCCGCGGTGCAGGAGGGCCGGCTCACGGCGGCTCACGGCGGAGCGACAGGGGACCGGCTGCCAACGCGCTTTAAAGGATTACACACTGTTCTTCACACTATAGTTTACCTCTGCAAACATGCTCTGAAACGCAGGATGTTGTGGTGTTAAGGCGAGACGCTGGGGGTGAAGAATACTTAAAGATATCAATGTGAAACGTATAGCATAAAAACAAAAAATCGGCTATATTTTCGGCATAAAATCAAGGTTTAATTTTATGGTTTTATTTTGTTGATATCTTCTTGACAAACGCGTCAAAATAGCGTCAAAAATGAGACGTAAATGAGGATTAAAACACAGTAAAACAGGCGACAAATGTGATGCTAAAGCAACAAAACGGTTACAAAAACACAAGGAAAAAAATCTTAGGTCAGCTCTTCGGCATTACACTGCAAGCAAGTCGACAATTATTAGAGTTAGATTCATTTGTGTAAAGCTGGACTTCAGAAAATGTGCTCAGTTAAGGCTGGGGTTAAGAGGTTAAACTGACTCATCGAGTTATTTTACACTGAGAGCAAAAAACGGAAAAACTAGACACTCTAATACACCTTATGTGAGATTTTGGGAGCTCTGTGATGAACAGAAGTGAAATAAATTACCATCAAAAGCTCATGAAAAGTCACGATCTGGACATTTTATATATTATTGTGTTTCTTTTCTTTTTTAGTCCGAGGGGGCGTGGTGTTGCACAGTGAACAGCTGTAAACCCGACACTTCTCTCTCGCTCTCTGGAGCGTTTGACAAAGCAGAGGCTTCACATGGAAAGATCGAAACAGTTGAGATTTTAACATTTCTTGGAGTTTTTTTTAAATGGTTAAAATCGGTCCAAGGACGACTGAGAAGCATCCTGTTAAAGTCTTCAATCTAAGAACCAGGCTGTTTAAATGCACACGTGATAAAAGTGATTGATCTGCGGCAACACGTGTCAACAATGTTGTCATTGAAAATTGACTTGAAACGGAAATATTTCGGCATTTGCCTCTTCAAATAACGTTAGTGCCCGCCCAGAGGAGTTAATCAGAAAAGAGAGTGTTTCATAAAAAACGCGATATCTCAGTTTCAAGAAAAAAAATCTGTGATTTTGATCAAAATGAGCCTCTGTTTGGCTCAGGAACCGAGGCACATATAATTAAACTGTTTTCACCTCAGAGTCTCATCTTTCAAACGTGTTCTGGTTATGTGTCCATAACTATAACATAGAATACACTGTGGTGCTACAAATATCATGAAAAATTGTCTGGATTGTCAGCACTCAACAGCTAAATATGTTAAAGAGGGGGTATTATGCTTTTTTCAATCACATAGCACCAGTCTATATCTCACTACAATGATGACAAACCTTCTGTTGGTCTGTAAATGCAGCAAATTAGAATGACTGCCTTGTATAAAATGTCTCTCTCAAAATGGCTGTAGTGAATGTCTTGAAATAGGCCTCTGTCTCTTTAAGAACCTCTGAGCCTTTCGGACACGCCCCCTCCACACGCTGTCTGTGGCATCAGTGGGGAGGGGGTTCTGCTGAGGAGCAGTGGTTGGTTACTCGGCTGGTGACGAAAGCTCGGAGGCGTCTCCAGGAGGTGGGGGCGTTCCTAGGAGGACTCAGGCAAACCTATACCTAAAATGGCCGCCATCAGAGTTTTTACAGATTATTCAAAAATACGTGAATGTGCCAAGGCAACACTTCAGGCATGTTTTTAATGAGGGAATGACATAATAACATGATGTGAAGCTTGAAAAAGTTGATTTTGCATAATACCCCCCCTTTAATAGTTATCCAATAATGATTTGTGAGATACTGTGACTAATTGTAGTTTTATTTTGGTCGGCCCTTTCCATCCGAGGGTAATCGTGGATCCCAGTACCAGCTGAGAACCACTGTAGTAAAGGATGAGTTTACTTCTACTTTGACATTAAAATAAAAATTGTAGGAAAAAAACGATCAAAAATTCTAAACATTGACCACGATGTGAAAACTTTACGTGTGCTAGAGCCGTGGTGAAAAAGTAAACGTTCTCACCATGAAGGCGTTGACCATGGAGCCCAGGATGGCCTGGAGCAGCAGCAGCATGGTTCCCACGGGGCACTGGTCGGTGATGACCCGGTACCCGTACCCGATGGTCGTCTCCGTCTCGATGGAGAAGAGGAACGCCGAGATGAAGCCGTTCACGTTGTTCACGCACGGAGTCCAGCTCTCGTCCTCCAAATGGTCCAAGTCTCCCCTGGGGGCAAGAGGACAGAGGGGCAGAGGTGAGGGGGGAGGAACATGATAGAAATGTCCACCTACAACACCACCTAACCTCTCCCCCTGGGGGCAAGAGGACGGAGGGGCAGAGGTGAATGGGGAGGAACATGATAGAAATGTCCACCTAAAACACCACCTACAGCTCTACAGTCCAGAAGCTTTTAGATTAGGGTAAAGCGGTGGGAGGTAAAAGGTTAAAATCTGTCGTGGTGGAAGTGCTGCATTTATGCTCATTTGGGCCGGGCTGGTCAGAGTCCAGGCCGTGTTTCAGTCCCAGTCCGCCCCCGAATGTTGTAGTGCTGGAGTCATCCTTTTCCAAATGCTCTGTTTTGACAAACCTCGCCTGAATCCTCACAGTATTTCTGAGTTCACACTCACGAGAATCCATTCTGAGCCACACGGCCGACGTGTTTCAACTCCAAACCAGCTTCAGTTTGGGCCAATCACGTGGCAGCATTCCCGCGAGTGGGCGGGTCTGCACTTTGGTCTGCATTGTGTTGCTGTAAGGTGCTACATAAATATAAATAAACCAAACTATTTATAGATGAAGGGGAGGGGGGGATTTATTCATTGTATATTTGCGGCTGGGGATGATTTTAATGATTTATAAGCACTTTAAAGAACTTTAAAGAAGTGCTTTACAAATAAAGTTTAATTTGATTTGATAATAGGGGCGTGGCCTCACCGAGGGTTTTCTGTCGCAATATAAACTTACTGAAGAAATAAAGCCAAGTCTAAATCGGGTCCACATGGATGTTTTTTCACAGCAGATTGTTCAGTAGAAGTGAAAACCGGTGATTGTAGCCAGCGCTAGCATCTAGCATGATGCTAACATGGAGCATGACGTTAGCATTAGCATGTGCCTTTGTATCTTTATTTAAAGGCACACTGCGTAACATTTTGGACAATACTGTTGCCATCAACACAAAACATGCTCTCAGTGACCAGCTCGACACAGAAGTGAATAATCAAAGAATGGATCTGGATGAGGGCCTAGCCTGTTTAACTCTCAATTCTACAGTCTTAAAGTGACATCTCCATGGAAACGAGCTGGAGACGGTCCACTCCCGGTTAAGTTATAGTCATGTTTTAGCAGAGGCGAGCCGCTCAGCACAAAAGCACATGTTTGTTTTGAGGTATTTTTCAATGGTGAAAATATCTATCATAAAATAAATGCTTGTATTTCAGTTTTGTTTATTGGGTTGAATCTTACGCGGTGTGTCTTTAAGTACAACCGATACCGAACACCGATACGAGTACAAGACATTTTCTTTAACGTACTTTTTGTGAAATGAATAGACGGTTTATATACTGACTTTTCCACAGCAAATTGATTGTTTATTAGTTAATTTACTCATTTAAATTTCCTTGAGTAAAGTAGACTCCACTTTTAAGAGAAGTTCTATCAGAATTGAACAAATGCCATTTTATTTTTTATTCAATATTATTTTCATTTTTATTGCTCTGTCCATCACAGACAGAACAGCTCATGTCCAAAAGCTCCTCAATGTTTGTGCTTTATTCATTTATGTATTTTTATTTAACAATAGTATTGAGATGTTACTTATTATTGCAGATAAATGGTCTCTTTTCTCCTTTACTTCAGCTCCGTGTGGATTTTCTCGTGTGTGTTTAGCTCAATATAAACATGCTGCATCTCTTTATTTTGGATTTTCTGAGGACCTGGGCCCCTGGGCATGAAACGGCGTAAGAATCACCAGAACTGTTAGCCACGAGTTAGCAGCTAGTTAGCAACATTAGCAACATTAACCTGTATCTTGTAAACACTGCAGCTCTAAAAACATTTAGCTCTGGTTAAATCCAGCCCAGACTCTGATTTAGGGAGTGTCGTCTGTAATAAAGTCAGATCTATGTGGAATATTGGATTTACACAAAAGAATTCTACAGTTTGTTGCTATTTTCTCTCCTCAGTGGAGCTGCGTCCTGTAGGAGCCGCACGCCAAGTGGTATCGGCTTCTGGTATCGGGACCTCATATGCGTCCCTAGAATCGAAAACAGCTTTTCCCTTTTATTTCTGGAGTAATTGATATCAGCGCTGATGTTTTCATATTAATAATGCAACAGCTCTCCACCTCCTCTCACCCTGAATATTCTTTATTGTCTTTAAGAACGCAGATCGAAGCACATTAGCAGGAGAGGAAGGCACAAAGAAGTGAACAGGATGACTCTAAACTGTGAGAATGAAGCATAAATCCTCCACAGTCCGGTTATAACAGGGTCAAACGCTCACGAAAAGTCGACTTTAAGTTTAGGATGAGGTCGTCGTGAACGTCTGGCGTCTCCTCTCGCGCATATGCCAAATCCGAGACTTGGTGAGTTGACTTCTCGCGAAAGCCTTTCTCACCAGCGACGGCGCGATGTTACGAGAATAGCAGCGGCCAAACTGCGGAGGCCCGAGTGTGAACCGGAGAGAGAGGCGATGGGCGCGTGGGCGAGCAAACGTCAAAAATAAACCGCGGGGAGTCGTATCTTTAGACACAGCGGTGCAGGAGGAGCAGGAGGAGCCGGTCTGACACAGGAGGGAAAACAAATGTGCGTTTACATTTGTCAGTGTAAGATGGAGATTCAGATCACAACAAATCAGAAACTTCTCTTTGTCGCAATATTAGGTGCATGAAGTGATACAGTACAGGTCAGTAGTATGGAAACGCTTTTTTGTATTATTTTTTTCTTTTATTTCAAAGCATATTGTAGAATTATTTCATCTTTTTTATAGCGGACACATAAAAAGTGTGTCCAACTTTTGACCGGTACTCTATTTAAAGCCAAACTGCGTAGAATTTTGCCCAATAAATAAAATTGAAATATAAATAAATATAAATGAATATAAATAAGATGCTCCAGGATCAATTGTTTTGTAGGTTTTCTGGTGAGTTGTTGAAAACCTTCCAACCAATTGATCCTGGAGCGTCTTAGAGACCGCTGTGATGGAAAGTAAAGGCGCCATGTTGACCACTCATACAGCCGGGGTCAATACAAGGTCAAATACGCACAAATATCAACTTTTTCCTCCACATAAAAAGGTGCATAATGCAGCTTTAAAGTTGCTTTAAAGCCACTGCAGGTGTCGTAGCAAGCTACGATTTTTTTAACTTATTAATTGTCTTGGAGAGTAAATACTACGCTGACAGAAAAGACAAAGGGACAGAGGGATATTGTACATCCAATTACACAATGGAGATCATTTTTTTCACTCAAACTCAGCTGTAAATACTGTTTAAGTGGTGCTAGCCCACTGTGAGCTTTGCCCGTTAGCCTGTTAGCTTCTTCTTCGTGATTCCATTAGTGTGTATTGGTGACTCCGACCCAGAGGCAGGAAAGTTGCAATTGTGGTTTTCTGGCCAGAGACACCACAGGGAGATGAAAGACCCAGTCATCCTATTAGCACTTGTATTACCCCCAGAGGGACTAGGAAAGGATTTATTAAGGTAAAAATGTTATTTAGCACTGCCTTGCGTGGGAACTGTTAAAAGTTTTAATTATGAGGAATTATTTTCCTAAATTCTGTTCCATTTTATCCATGTTTTGGTCATTAGGTATTTTTAAAAGTCTTGTTTCAACACAACGAGCTAGAAAATGTCATTTCTTACAGTTTCCTTCAACCTCTTCACACCCACCTTAACAGGGCACATTTTATCCAGTTCAACTTTACCTAGATCTAAAAGCTTCTTGAAAGAAAGCCTCAAAATAGTGACAAAACCGAGACGTAAATGAGGATTAAAACACATTAAAAAAAAAGCTTAATCAGTTTTGTTGGTCTTAGCTTTCAAATGAAGTGTCACACTGGCCTAGAGGCTGAAAGCTCCAGTGGAGAAGCTTTAGATTTGGGTAAAGCTGGTCTTGGTGAAGGCGGAGGTGAGACAGGAGCGTGAGTCTGTGTGGTCGTCTCTCTCCCCGGTGCACATGTGTTCTAATTTCCATAATGAAGCCGTGATGCCGCCGCTTCACAGTTGCGTTACTTAAGTGATTGGGCCATAACTCACTGTCAGTTTGTGCTGATGGGACCGACTTTATTTCAGAGCATTATCTCCCGAGCAGCAGCTGTTTCCGTCACGTAAACGTTTGAAATGGATGTACGGTCGCCGCGGTAACCGTGAATCACGTCCCCGAAGGCGTCTGTGATCCAGAGCTTTTAAAGTCACATCATCAGGGCTTGTAAACCTGACTTTACACGACTCAGCGTTAATGTTACAACTGAAACACTGTCTATGTGTGGAAAACTCGACAAGCACCTCGTCTGTGAGCGCCCTCTGCTGCTGAAAAGTAGATGTTGACAGATATTTCGGGCCGATATTTGGGTATTTTAAAATCGTCTATCAGCTGATATAATGACGATAAACTCCAGAAGGTTTGCACTGGAAAGAGCTCAGTCAGAGTGTCAGGATCTGTCTTCTGTCCCCTGTTTTTAGTTTGTTTCCTGGTCTCGTCCTGTGTTTTATTTTGACATGTGTTCTGTCCTTGTGATTTTGCTTTACTTCCCTTGTTACCTGCCTGCCCCGCCCTGATGTGTTTCACCTGTGCCCCGTTTCCTCTTGTATTTATACCCCTGTGTTTCCCTCGTCCTTTGTCGCGTCATTGTCTTCGTCAGCCCCGGTGTTCGGTTATCTCTGGATTTTGTTATTTTGGTTTTCGTCCATTAAACATCACTAGTTTTGTTGCAGTCCTGCATTTTGGGTTTTTCTTCACTCCACCACAACCATGACACAGAGCTTTAAATGAGCCTCACAGGCTGAGGAACATCCTGTGAACATCTGAGGCTCAGATCATATTTTACATATTTTATATTGCAGACTTTTGCTGATAATTTCAGATCCAAGAGAAATATGAAATCTGGTGATTTTTGTCTTTTGAACAAGCTCCCTCTGACAAAAGCAGACTCTGCTTTCACAGTTCAACACGGACACATTTACAGTTAAGATCAGGGGTTGGCAACGTAAGAGCCTGGGGCGAAATCAGGACCTCCAGCAGAGAACTTCTGTGCTGATGATTTTGAGAGTAGTAAGCAGCTAAGGGATCAAATAGTACTCTACAATTTAAAAATATTTCTAAATTTCCTGGCAGAACAGGCTATAGGCCATATTTGTAGAAAATGCTTCTTTACTTTGGGCCACATTGGTGAGGTCCGGCCCCTAGTGTTGAGACCAGACATTTTTCAAAAATCTGCCAAAATTCTACTTAAACTGTGAAACTACTGTATGATATAGACTCATTACATGCAAAGTGAGGTATTACTGCGATTATTATGACTCACAGTTTGTAAAAACCCCAAATTAAAAATCTCAGAAAATGTGAATATTTAAAAATCCATACTCATTAAAATTATAACAAAGGCTTGACATTTGTCACTCTGCATGTAATGAGTCTGTATCATATATTAGTTTCACATTTTAAGTTGAATAACAGAAATAAATGAACTTTTTCATGATATTCTAGTTCTATGACGAGCACCTGTAAGTATTTATTTACACATCTCGATGCTCAACTGCATCAAAAATTTCTGGGGCTAGAGTCAGGGTTTGTAAACCCTAATCAGGATATAACTTGGGTTAAGAACGGCAAATGTAGCTTAAGTTGTGTTTCGCTCACACAGATCTCACACATATTTTTAGAAACTAGAAGGTCTTGGCTTTCAAATTAGGCATCACACTGGCACATCGGCTGTAAGGTCTCCAGTCAATAGGCTTTGAGATTTAGACATAAATAATTGTTAACCCTAACCTAAGGTGGCAGTTAAGTGGTTAAACACCTTACCCGCCTTAACCGAGTGCATTTTTTCCCAGTTCGGCTTTACCCAAATCTAAAAGCTTCTGAAACTTACAGCCTATAGGCCAGTGTAACTTCTCATTTGAAAGCTAAGACCAACAAAACTGATCTAAACGCATGTTTTTCCTCATGTTGTTGCCGTGGTGACGTCACTTTTTTCACTTCTTTTTCATCAAATTTTTTATACACTTTTTTCTTTCTTTTTTGTGGCTTTGTTATTATGTTTTCATCACTTTTTAGTTCAGTATTTGTTTTTGTTTTATGCTGCACTTTCATCCTTTTATGTCCCGTTTTTGTCACATTTTTGTTGCTTTTTTCGAGTCTTTTTGTCACATTTTTTGTTGCTTCTTTGTTGCATTTGTTATTGTGTTTTTATCACATTTTTGCCACTTTTTTGATGCGTTTTCGTCTCTATTTTGACACAGATTTGGGTAAAGCCGAACTGGAGAAACATGTGCTCGGTTCAGGCGGGGGTTAAGAGGTTTAATCCTTCACCCTCCCCGGCGTGCGAGGAGTGAAAGCATCGCCTCATTATGTAAACCCAGGATAAGCCCGGTGCGCCTCATCATCGCCCTCTGGTGGCTCATCTCCCTCCATTATCTCCGTGACGACCCAACCCCCCCCCCCCCCCCCCCCTCACTGTCCCCACAGGGAGAACCAGAGGGACGCGGCCAATTATCAAAGTGCTGCCGAGCCATTTATTTAATCTCCGGCTCGTATCGACGCCCGACGGCTTCCTGGCTCGGCTCCGGCGTCGTCGTCGTGGATACGGAGAAGGTCAGTCCTTTACGAGGGCGGATACACGCGGTAATTACGGCTCTTTTCTGAAAGCCCGTTCATTCAGCGGGACGGCCGAACACGACGGGACGCGGAGACCGATAACGCCGAGTCAGCAGCGGAGCCGGAGGATTTAGCGCTCGCTTTTATCGTCTGGGAGAAAAGCGGAGCAGATCGGGCTGGTATTGATTCGTATGGACCAATATTTAGCCCGTGTCTGTAAATTACAACGCGGTCAGTCAATTATTCGAGTAGTTCACGGGTAAAGTAGATGCTCGTGTGGATTCATCGCGGAGAATTACGGCCGCGGCGTTATTCAAAACTGAGTAATCACGATTAGGAAAACGCAAAGGCTGCAGTTTATTCAAATAACGTCAGGCCCTTTAACAAAGCAGTCACAGCAGTTCATAACTCAATTTAAAATCACATTTGTCAGAATATATTTAGATATTTTACCCCAAAACCCCAAACTTTAGCATTAAAACAAAACAACAGTTGTTTAGGTGTGGGCGGAGCCATACTATGGTTGGATATATCGACTCCAAATGGCTACTTTTTGAGTATTGATACCGCATGAAATCACTATAATCACTCTTTAAAACATATTTATCACACACTAATAATAGACTGACTTTTTCACAGCACAGATTGTTTAGTAATTAGTTAATTTACTCATTTACATTTCCTTCAGTAAAGTAGGCGACACTTTTAAGAGAAGTTATATCAAAATTGAACAGATGCCATTTTATTTTGTATTCAATATTATTTTTATTTTTATTGCTCTGTCCATCATAGACAGAACAGCTCATGTCCTAAAGCTCCTCAATGTTTGTGCTTTATTAATTTCTCTATTTTTATTGAACAATAGTATTGTGATGTTACTTATTACTGCAGATAAATGGTCTCTTTTCGCCTTTACTTCAGCTCTGTGTAGATTTTATAGTAGTAGTAGTAGTTTATAGTAACTTATTCAGTAGCTACAGCGTTTTCATTGTTCTGCTGCAGCTCATTTTAGCTCAGTATAAACATGCTGTATCTCTTTATTTTGGATTTTGGAGGAATAAACCCCTGGGCATAAAACGGAGTAGGAATCACCAGAACTGTTAGCCGCGAGTTAGCAACATTAGCAACATTAGCCTGTATCTTGTAAACACTGCAGACGCTGCAGCACTAACAACATTTAGCTCTGGTTAAATCCAGCACAGACTCTGATTTAGGGAGTGTCGTCTGTAATAAAGTCAGATCTATGTGGATTATTGGATTTACACTAAACAAATCTCCAGTTTGTTGTTATTTTCTCTTCTCAGCGGTGAGGAGCTGCTCCTGTACGAGCGCCGGCCACACGTCAAGTGGAATTAGTTTCTGGTATCGGGACCTCATGAATGAGTACGAGTACAAGCATGTGGTATCGGCCCGATACCTGATACTGGTATCGGTGCATCCCTACATGTAATACTGAGCTATTTATTTATTTAAACAAGACGCTGCTGCTAACTCAAGGGGAAATATAGAGGCTATGATAGAGGCTACATGACAGGAAGAGCAGCACCTCCTGAGATCCACTCGGAGTCACGTGACGCTTGCTTGAATATTTGAATATTAATATCATACAGCCTATGGGCTGTGTTTAGACCAATGGGCAAGGAGCGTGTTCCTCTATGGTCCTCATGGAGCTGACATTACTGTAATACCCTGGTGGTCAGGGGCGTCTCCAAAAGACACTTGGTAAACAGGATTCTAATGGGACTTCAGACCCCCCTAGAAGGGTTTAAAAGCCTGGCTCCAAAGAGTTTTTTCTAAAAATCGCAATGGCCCATGTTACAACACTGGGCCGAGTATTTTCAACGAGGCTGGTTTTTGTACAGCAGCCATAAAAAATTGAAGCCTTTTCAGTGCATTGACTGGTTCCAGAGCTTGTCAGTCAAGCTCTGGAGCTCTGTGGAGGCTCCGCCTTTTTGCCCTTTTAAGGAACAGGCTGCTCAGCCATGTAAGAGTCACAGACGACTCGGGACCATTACAATCAATGGGGCTGAATAATCATCTATCTCTAATTATTAAATCTATGGCATAGATATAGAGCGGGATGGAACCTGATTGTTTTAATCAATCTTCCAGACTAACACTTTAACATTGTTAAAAAATCAGTTACATTATTTAAACTAACAATATCTGGGATGCAGAGCTAAATTGTTTTACAAAAAATCGATAGGGACGAGACGTCACAATTAATAACAGCCTATACTTTCAAACTGAAGAACTGCAGCCAAGAATTGTCTGATGGCAACTATGGAAAGGTATGGTTTTCGACTTGGTTTTTGGGCCTAAACACATGATTCCTTTTTCGATACTCTGTTGTGCTCATACAGTAGGACAGCCTTGACCTCAGCGTTTTGCCCATTTCTCACTTTGGTGGACTGTGCCAAAGTCAACACGATAACAGAATAACCAGAGGAGTATGAAGACTTCACACCGGGCTGTAATCCCCCTCCTCACCTGACGTAGGCGATGAGGTACCAGATGGCGCCGAAGAAGAGCCATGTGACGGCGTAGGCCATGACGAAGACGAAGAGCGAGCACCTCCAGTTGAGGTCGACCAGCGTGGTGAAGATGTCGGTGAGGTACCGGTACGTCTCGCGCATGTTCCCGTGCTGCACGTTGCACCGGCCGTTCTTCTCCACGTAGCGCTGGCGTCTGCGGCGAGCGCGGGCTGCGGAACCACACAAACAACATCCAAACTTTAAATATGAGGTGTGAGTCAGTGGCTTTGACCAGAACATCTGCACAGCGCCACCTGCTGTTCTAGAGTGTACTTTCAAAGGCTTTTAACCCCTTAACTCCCACCTGAACCGAGCACATTTTCTCCAGTTTGGCTTTACCCCAGTCCAAAGGCTTATGGGAAAAAGCTGTGAAAATAGCAACAAAACTGAGACGAAAACAATGATGAAAAAGTGTCAAAAATGTCACAAGAAATTGACAAGAAATTGACGAAAAAATGACAAAAATGTGACCAAAAAATGACAAAAATGTGACCAAAAAATTACCAAAAAATGACAAAAATGTGACAAAATGTGACAAAAAAATTACAAAAATATTACAAAAATGTGTTAAAAATTTGACAAAAAAATGAAAAAAATGTAACAAAAAATGACAAAAAAGTGACAAAAAATTGATAAGAAATTGATGAAAAAATGAAAAAAATGTGACAAAAAATGACCAAAAAAATGAAAAAAATGGAAAAAATGTGTTAAAAATTTGACCAAAAAATTAAAAAAATGTGACAAAAAATGACAAAAAAGTTACAAAAATGAGTTGAATACCCAACAAAAAAATGATGGAAAAAAAATCTGATGATGTGAGGAAACAGATCCTCTCGGTTCAGGCGGGAGTTAAGAGGTTAAGATTAGCAAAACACATGGACATGGACTAATTCACTTCTTCCTTTGAAGCTTTAATAGAAATGTAGTGGAGTAGAAAGTGTTATATTTATCTCTCAAGTGCAGTGGAGTAAAAATAGAAAGTTCTCCACAAAAATACGACTCAAGTAAAGAACAGATCCTCAGATACTCTACTTAAGTGCAGTACTGCAGTAAATTACACACTCACAGTTCTAGACAAAATAATACAAGCATTTTCACTTAAGACTGGGGTTAACCTCTCTTTGCTTTTTTTTGTTATGGTCACATTTTGGCTTGATCACAGGCACACGCATTAAAAACATGACATGACCTTGACCAAAACATTTCCCAGTAAACTGCGTTCATGTGGCGAAAGTGGCTGTGAGCCAGAATACATTTAGTATTTTCTTATTCTTTACAAAGTCCTGCTTTTGAACAGACACTAAAGCAGGTGTGGAGCTGATCAGGCGAGGAAAACATAAGGAGCAACGTCTACAGGAAATAGTGCCAAGATTAGCTCTGACTGAATGAAATATAAAGGTCGTGCATGGATGTCCTGCCTTTGAGCAGCAGAGCCGCAGGTGACTGAGGCCCCGCCCACTGAAGCTCCGGCCACAGACCCACGTTACAAAGAAAATGACTCTTATTTATTGGCCTATGATCAACTTTATCTTTCAAAGATCAATATCAGGCTGTTATAATAAAACTGCCACACGTCTGTTTGAAACTTCTCTTCCACATGATTGTGTCGGTGCTTCAGTCGTGTTTATGAGAAGTCACAATAATGAAGTTTGTCCACAAGAGGTCAGTGTTCAGACAGAATGAAACAACTCAGAGACTTCGAAGCTTACGACACTTTTTTGCAAGGAAAGCCTCAAAGTGTTACAAGGCTTCACTCGCCCATCACTACTCTTAATCCAATGATGCAAACGATAAGGTGAAGGTGATGTACTAATTTTTTCACATTTTCAAACCGATGAAAGGGTCCAGTTAAGCCCAAACTCTTTCCTGACTTTCTCAATCCATTCCCAACGTCCAGATTCTGCACAAAGATGTTTCAAAGTTCAAAGCTTTCTGGGAGCCGTCCAGGTGCTCGTGCTATTGCTAAAAGTAACTCGTTTTTCTGTGTCGGTAACAAGGACTGCCTGGTTTGTTGACGGACGCCTCGAGTGAAGCTTTATTTGTAGATAAAGTCAGATGAGTTCAGCCTGAGATGGTTTGATGCAGAAGAGGAACAGTGGACACATGTGTAGGAGGAGTTTAGGGGGAAGAACGTCGGGAAGAGTTCGTCAGAGTTGGAGCAGAAGACGACATGACAACAGCCTCCTAAAAGTACCGGCTTTTTCTCATCAAAGTTTGATGTGACGGACCAAAATAACTGACAGCAGCAGGGAACATATGTCCAGGCTTAAAGTCTTTCTACACTCACTGTGTGCCCGGGTTTGGAGCCGAGTGTGAAGGAGAATGAAGAAGAAATCATCAACCGAAAACATTGTCTTGGATCTTTAAGCATTTTTTAAAGAACCGGCATTTTGCTTTTTGCCTGTATGTGGTAATAAACTCATTATCACTATTTGACACTTTAGAACAGGGGTAGGCAACGTCAGGCCCGGGGGCCAAATTCGGCCCTCCAGCATAAAACCTTTGGCCCCCAAGAGAATTTTGAAGAAACATGTATTGATAAATCAGAGACCAAATACGTGAAAAGGACTCTAAAATGTGGAAAATACGGTCAATATTTCCCAGCAAAAGAGCCGATTAGGTCATACATTATGTGCAAAACTTATATTTGTAGAAAAAAGGTGCTTTACTTGGGCTACAATTGTGTGTTTCGGCCCTTGGTGCTTTGGCAATGAAGAAAATCGGCCCTCCATGACATAAACTTGCCTCCCCCTGCTTTAGAAAATGCAGTATTGATCTAAAACAGATGAAATAAAATATACTGTACAGTAGTACCACTCACTCTCTCAAGTTATTGTCAACTTCTTCCTACTCCCTTTGAGCAGCACTAAAGCTTCTCATAATTTCTGTAAATTATACTATTATACTGTTGCTCAAATAAACCTAACTATTTCGCACAACAACTTTAAAAAATGTTGGGGGTCGTAGATGGTACTGTGGAATTATTGTGGAGATATTTCAGTCATTTTGTTTTTAACCTTGGTATGTTTAACCCCTTAACTCTCGCCATAACTGAGTGCATATTCTCCAGTTCAGCTTTACCCAAATCCATAAAGTCGCAGCCTATAGCCCGGGGGTCAAGAGGTTAAATGTGAATAGAAATAGAACCTTCAACATTGAAAACAGAGTGGCAGATCGATAAACAACATTGCAGACTTGCCTCTTAGAAAACAAACAAATGGTTAAAAGGGAAAACACATTGTAGCCCATTAAAAAAACATGTGTTAAAGTTAGATTCCAAAGGACAAGAGTGTCAGGAAATACTACACTCTCAACCTCAAAGTCAGAACTATTATTATCACAATGAACTTCATCCCCGACACAGAGATCGATGCTCTGTCCGTTTTAACCTTCACATCTACAGTACTCACAGGTTCTCTGCTGTTTTCACTGAGAGAAACCACAACAAACTCTCTGGACTCCCCTCTTCAGTTCTGTCGAAGTGTGTGATGCAAATTAGCTTTACGGCTTCAGAACAAAACAGCGAGTAGTGGTGAAAGACGTGGCCACTTTCATGTCTGAATTCCTCTCTGTGCGAGGTGAGAAGAGGAGGGAGGAGGGAGATTTCCTGAGGGACTGAAGTGTTTCTGAGTCTCAGGGGCTTCGAAGGACGTGATGATGAAGGAGCCAAGGACAAGTTTGGAAGAGGCGTGACGGTTTTATCAAACACCAGAAACTAAAGCAGGGACTGAACAAAACAGGACAAGTGTTGTTCAGGCAGTGAAGAAAAAAAGAACATTAATTATGACATGGGTGGAAGCAAGTTGATGCTTTTTTATCCTCAAACACTAAAATCCGTGCATGTTTAATTGCTTACGATTTGCACATTTTCATCTAGAATCAAATCAACATTTTCTACAGATGGAAATGTTCATGTCAGTTGATACAAACAACACATGAACACTTATTCATATAAATCTCATGGAAATAGTAAAACAGCAGTCTGTTTTGTTGTTGTTCCACTGTTCCCTGGTTTGGGGCGCGGCCCACGAGTTGGAGATCCCTGTTTTAGAGCAATGGTTCTCAACTGGTGGGTCAGGGAATATGGGTAAGGAAAGCGTTTCTCTTTGGTCCTCATGGTGGGGAGCTGACACCCCCTGGTGGCCAGGGGTGACTCCGAAAGACACTTTGTCAAACTGATTCCAATGGAAACTTTGCACCTTTCAAACACTGCATAAAAGAGTTATAGTATTTTCAATATAATATGACCCCTGTGAAAACACTGGGCTGAGTATCTTTTTCTTAAACACGCTGGTTTTTGTGCAGGATTAAAAATGTAACCCTATGGCTCTGGAGCACTTTGGAGGCTCGTAGCCCGTCCGCCCCCGCCCTCCAAGCTAATCTGCCCATGCATGATTAGCAGCAAGAAAAATAAATATCACAGCAATAAGTGAAGTTACTTCACAATGTGGTTATAAGGAGGTGACATCTGCAACACAGCTTCATAAATGGCTAACACGCAAGCTAACACGCAAGCTAACACGCAAGCTAACACACAAACTAACACACAATGCTGATGACACTGTGGTGTATATTCATGGGAAAACTGTTAAAGTATGTGTTGAAGTATGTGTTGATTTTAATGCTGTTTTTGGGGAAATGTATTATTCTGTATTAGTATTTTTATGACTTTGTTGACATCAGTCTGCCCAGGGACTACAGGTGGAAATTAGCGCAAGTGCTATAACCTGGTACAATGCATCTCTCCCTTTGAGGTTAATGTATATTGTACACTGTCCCTGCTCAAATAAATAAATAAACTAAACTAAACTAAACAAGCTAGCACTAACATGCAAACACGCAAGCTAACACGCGTTTGGATTGACTCACAACTCTGTCCTGGCCGCTCCATCAGCTGTTTACATTATGGGACTCGCGTTGGTTATAAAAGTGAATCCACTTTGATTCTGGTGAAGGTTCACAAACATCCATCAGTGACAGTCACAGAAAAACAATATTTTGGTGAAAGTCGCCGAATCCCAGAAAGAAATTCCAATTTCTGGTGAGTGGCCTCTTCTTTAGAAAGGTTGAATAAAGTCTGTCCTCTCGTAGCCAAATGCCCTTTTTTTTCTCCATGACATTATCGTTAGGTAAGAAAAAAGAACAGGCGTGTCCAGAGTAGGTTAGAAAGAGCTCCTTCATCACATCTTTCAGTGCATGACATCTGTTCAGACGCTCAGCGGGTGTGTCTGTTTTCTCCGCAGGGGAAGTGCTGACCTGGAAGTACCTTTTTTTTCCTCCCTTTATTTATTTCTTACAACGGAAATAATGAAAAAGCTGTTTTATAAATTAAAATCAGGCCATACGGCTTTACATTACAGACGTCGGGCTCTTCCTGTTCCTGACACTATGACATAATAAACGCCCAAAGAGCAGGATTCAGGAGGATTACTGAGAACTGTGTGAATGAAGCCTAAAAATCACTCTGGGGGTGTTTGTGATAAGGAAGTAGCAGAACAATATTTTTAAAAGCTCCAAAAAGTCGATTTTGCATGATATAGGACCTTTAATTCTCAGGGTTCAGTGGTTGGCATTCATTGTATCACTGTCATATGTTGAATAAGTATTGATCATGTCGTGTTAGAAAGTACAGAATAACGTTGTTACTATGACCATGTCCTATCTAGACTTTTATTAAAGATCTTCCTCCTTGACAAGGCCACGCCCCCTAGGAGGACATTTCAAATACGTAAACTGTTTTTTTGCAATGATTTCTAAAGTTTTGTTCAATCCAAAGTTGTGTTTTGAATCGAATCAAGCAGCGTTTTAGTCCAACTGCACAATAACCCGCTGTATCCTTCCACTTTCCCCCTAACCTCATTACGAGCGAGCGCTAATCACATCTGCCCCGTGTTCCCTCTTCATCATCTCCGTCGTCTCGCTTTGTCAAATCGTATAAAACCGATTCCCCGGATCACGGAGCGCTCGTGTCCGTCTCCTCCTGCAGATGGTGACAGCGCTGGGCTTCCTGCTTCTTCTTTTAAATCTTGATTCATCTCAAATTTGTGTGGCAAGTTTGACAGTAAAATGTTTTTTTTTTCCTGTACGAGGTGTTCGTCTCTAAGCAACAAAAAAGGAAACTGAAAAAGTGACTGCGCCGCTGAAGTAAACTGTGATCAATTTCAATTCAGATTTTTTATCACACGCAGCCTTATGGAAATAATTAATCGGAATTAGTCGAAAAAAGTCCAGGACCTACTAAAATATGCATAATATTTTCAGAGATTAGAATATTCGTATATACTTTAAAGGGACTATACGGAGTTTAAAAATGTTAAAATTATTTATACCATGGTCTGGGTGAATACTCGATTCTGATTGGCTGGTGGGCGCTAACAAGCGTGCATTATTTTGGTGTAACCGCACACGTAGTCCGGTAGTTAAATCACTGGGATATCACTCCGCTGTGGGCATCGCCATAGCAACGCATGACACAGCTGAACCAGATAAACACGTAATTAGTGACTGACAGGAACGTATGAGATGGATTTTGTTTAATTTCAACGTTTTTGGCCAAAACAAAATGTTTGATAAATGTTTGTAGAGGAGAGTGAGCAGCTAGGTTAGCTACTGTTAATAACATATGAGCTTTACATTTCTATTGAAAACGGTTAAGGCTATTCATTATTCTCAGGCGTACATAAAATGATCTCTGCATTTAAACATATTTGTCTGGATTAGTAAAGTCAAACATAAAAGTTTCAGTTGGTGTGAGCGACTCCACCACAGCTGTTTCCATAAACAGTTGAGCTCGTTGAGCTAGCTAGCTAGCTTCAGGTTAAACAGCGTAAAAGTGAAATAACTCCTGCCCACGAGTGCCGCATATCGGTGTTTACTTCCACGGAAAAGTGTTTCCGGGTTAGTCCTGTTGTGTTGTGATTCTGTGCTGATGTTGTGTCGTTGAGCCTGACTGAGATCCTCGTAATAGCTGCGGAGAATGACTCGCTCTGAGACCAGCCTTCAGTGACCGGCTAATAACCCACAGAATATAGTCCTGTAGTCTGGCATATTTAGTGAGTTTAGTCAATGAAACAAATATTTATTATAAATGTTACGTTTGTGGAACCCTGGTATAAGCGGATTAAACAACGAGGAGCCGCATTAGACGGTTATAATGCACTCGGCTGCGCGTCGTGGTGTTCTTGACTCCGCGTCGTGCATTATAACCGTCTAATGCGGCTCCTCGTTGTTTAATCCTTACGTATTTTCCTCCCCCTACATGTTCCTCCATGTCCTAATGTGTAGAATGAGCCCAGACCTGTTCACCACAACTGCCTCTAAAATCCTGCACAGTCACTCAGAAAGTTGTTCATTCGGGTCTAAAGTGCCGTCATGCACGAGCTTAATGTAGAGGGTGCAGTTACACGTAAGACCTGAGGTGGCAGTAGTGAGTATAAAATGACTAACTTGCATTTAGTCTCTTTAAGTGGAAATTCTGCTCAAAACATGAAGTTACAGGTGACTCTGCCGCGGCCTGTGTTCTTTCTCTTGTGTCGTTTTTGGACTTTCTCCTGAACGATATTTTTTTATAGACATTATTTCAATTCAAATAAAATAACATAGGTGTCGAAAAAGCAGGTATCATTAAAGTAGTGGTGTCAGAAGAAAAAACAACAGCACCCAGCCCTAGTGGAATGTGGAACACTCAAACGCTTTCATCATCCAGATCAAACGTTTCTCATCTTTTTTTTCTTCTTCTTACCGTTGTCTAAACAGGAAAGTCCCGCTGAGATTAGGAATCTCGTTTCAGGGAGTCCTTTCCACAGAGGGGAACCTACTGTACATGTTTTTTGTGGTAGGGGAAACTTACGCAGACACGTGGAGAACATGCAAACTCCACACAGAAAGGACCAGTCCTGGTGGGAATCGAACCCGGACCTTCTAACTGTGAAGCACGAGCCCTGTCCACTGCACGAATAGATACAGACGGCATCTCTGGCATCGCCCATATATGGTCATTTTTGAAAACAGTTAAGGGGGAAAACAATTTTGAAAAAATGAAAATTTTCTCTAATTATTCAAAAACTACTGTAACAAATGCTGAATTATGAATATAGTTTCTACTAAATAAAGACATGGGGAGGAGCAAAGTGGTTCAACAGCCCATAAATACATGAATAACGGAGAATGCTAACTTGATGCTACATGTTAGCATCGGGCTAATGCTAACGGTTAGCTAGCGCTTGCTACAACTGCTGTTTTTTCACTTCTATTGCACAATCTGCTGTGAGAAAATATCCATATGGGCCCGATTTACACTTGACTTTATTTGTATGTGATAAATAAGTTGATATTCCACCAGAAAATGGCAAAAAAGAGGGAAAAGTGTGTTTCTCTAAAGATTCTATTTTCCCCCTCGGCGAAGCCACGCCCCCTTCTATGACGAGATGCCCCCTTCTATGACGAGATGCCGTCTGTACCTATACAGCTGTAAAAAGACTTTGGTGTGACCTTCGCGTGAGCCGCCATGTTGTGGTCACAGCGCCCCCTGCTGACACTCACCCCAGCCGAAGCGCCCCCTCTCCTTCTCCTGAACCCGGGCTTTCTGGATGTTCCCGTGCGCCGCCTCCCGCTCGGCCAGTTTGGACTGAAACGACCGCTTCACGTACGTCGAGGCGGGCGGGGCCGGCGCCGTCTCCGTGGTGACGACATGCCCCAGTTCGTCTGACGTGAGGTTATAGGAGGCGTCTGTGGCCACCTGCGACAGAACAGAGAAGTTAGGCTCTTTTACTGTGCATCATTATACTTATAATACATTTAATTATAGAGCAGGCGGCTGGGCTTCTATCTACACTGCATTTTCTTTAACTGAATTTACAGTAAATAAAGCACATCTACCAAACAAACAAACAAACAAACAAACACATTTCATGCCCAAACACAATATTCCATAGATGTCTTTATCATTTAAATCAAGAAGTTTAAAGGGATATTTCAGGATTTTTGACATAGGGCCTCATTTCCTAGTTATCCAGAGTGTTGCTGATTTCTGGAGATATTTTTTTGTTGTAATTCATGCAGTTCTTATATTTGAAGAGTTACGTGGCACTAGGCTAGTGCAAGGCTAGTGCATTTCTATGGTATCAGCTAGCCTGCATTAAAAACAGTGTGACCCGCTCCACAGAGCACCTGAGGCAAATCACTTATAACACCAGACTAACCATATAAATGTCTGTGTCCATAGAATAATGTTTGGAATAAAACTGACCTGCATCACATAAACGATCGCATTTTGAGGGACTATTTTCTCGCAGATCACTCCGCCGCTGTGTAGCTTATACAACCACGAAGCTGATGCTGCTCAAATATAAGTTATTTTATATGAAAATGGTTAAAATTACTCTATGGACACAGACATTTATATGGTTAGTCTGGTGTTATAAGTGGTTCTGTGCTCTGTGGAGCGGGTCACACTGTTTTTAATGCAGGCTAGCTGATACCATAGAAATGCACTAGCCTTGCATTAGCCTAGCGCCACGAAACTCTTCAAATATAAGAACTGCATGAATTACAAAAAAAATATCTCCAGAAATCAGCAACACTCTGGATAACTAGGAAATGTCAAAAATCATGAAATATCCCTTTAAGTTATAAATGATGAAAGAAGATCTCATAGATTGTTGTGGAGGTTTGGTGGCAGAACAGGGGTTAGCACTCCCGGTCCCGGGTTCAATTCCCACCTGGACGGGTTCTTTCTGTGGAGTTTGCGTGTTCTCCCCGTGTCTGTGCAGGTTTCCTCTACCACTAAAAACATGTACAATAGGCCCGGATGTTTTAGAGTGTGTTTGAGAGGGCACATGGGGGACGACAGATGGAAATTAGTCCAGTGTGGCTTTTTCATTAACTCGCACTCTCCCCAAATAAACCAATAAATACATGAACAAAACCTTGATCTGTGTTTCTTGTATCTTACAGCAGCTACCTATGCTATTAGATACAAGAAACACAGATCTAGGAGTTCGGGCTGGGCGATAAGGACAGCAATCAATATCTCAACATTTTTGGCAACTTTCTGAATAACGATGATGAAGAAACCATCAAAATTACACAATAATGTGCTGCAAACATCTTACCTTGCATTATTTTGTCACTGTCAAACTTTTTCCACTTTTTTCTCCTATTTTTACTCCATATCTTGCCTAATTTTTCCCCACATTTTCCCACAGATTTTTCCAATTTATTTTTTATTTTTTTTGTTTACATTTTTTAAAAAACATTTCCCCCATTTTTTTCAAATATTTTCCAATGTCCCCATACCTTTCTCATTTTTCTTTTGCTATTTTTTCACATATTATTCCTGTTTTTTTCTCACATTTTTCTGCATATTTATCCTATTTTTTTGTCAATTATATATATATATATATATATTTTAATTTTTACCCCAATTTTCAATTTCTTTTCCCGCCTTTCTTGAAATTAGAGATAAACTCAATATTGTAAATTTGCATGTCTTCCACAGAGCAATTACAATCCTATCTTGTAGCCAGTCCAGTATATTGCCCACCTCTAATGATAATGTATCTGATGTATCTGGATGTATCCGAGTTAAAGCAGAGCCGTGTCTCACCTCCACCTTCTCCTCGTCCCCCTCGGGTTTGTCTTCCACGGGCAGGGACAGCGAGTCGGGCCGGGCGGGGATGGCGGAGTTCTCCAGCGCCATGGTCGGGTGGCGTCGGCCTCCTCCGGATTAGCGGCTCGTGTCGGTGACCTTGCTCCCTACGGCGATGTGAGCTGCAGTCCAGGGCCTATCGATCGCAGCATTTGTTTGCCCGAACGAAGCCTGAGAAAGAGAGGACACCGAGGTCACGCGGACGATTGATTAACAAACCGCCTTCGCTGAGAGAGTTCAGGTTTTTATCCATTATGAGTCATAGACATGGCAACCAGGGCACAAAAACAGACCCATAACTCCAGAAAACTCCACTAAACTCTTTGTTTTAGTACCTGATGAAAAGACTAAGTAGAGCTAGCTAAACAGATGACACCTTTTGGAATGCTAGCCAAAGGTCAATCAGGGTTCAAGGGTGAAAACAAACCAACTCCTCCACAAATGCTTTAACAAAATGGTAAATTATGGATGTATTTTCCACCAAACAAAGCTACAGAAACATGGAGAGGAGTAAAGTGTGTTAACGGTTCAAAAATATACAAAAAAAGGTGAATGCTAACCATAAGGCTAGCGTTAGCCTTCATGCTAAATGCTAACGACTAGATTTGAGAGCAGGTTTTTCACTTCTAGGACAATCTGCTTAATTTTCTAATGTAAGAATGAGACACAGCGTTGATATTGACTTGACTTATTTGTGTGGAATAGTTGTGTTTTTAGTCACACGGAAAACATCTAAAAAGCTAACAAGAAAACAAGGTAACAGGTTCCTCCTCGGCTGATCTTCGTTATTGTCTTTATCTGCAGAGAGCCCACAATGAATAGATTTCAGATCATGCCGCTTAGCATCATGGGATTAGCAGCAATAATAAACTAATGGAGATTTTTAAAAGGTAACACTGGAGTTATTGTTCACATTAAAACACTTGGACACTACAACTTCCGGAATAAGCCGAATGCCATCTCAGGGCGCCCGTTGCATTATAGGTAATGGCATTTCTGTTGGCTACCAAGCAATATTGCTAGTTAGCATAAAGCATTGAAGAAAGCTCTGATTTGGATGTAGATTTCTGAATGTAAATCCCAATTTTGTTCCTTTTAAAAATGAACTGATGTCCTTTTATAAGTCTCTTAAAATTCTAGAATGTAAAAGTGCCTTAAAACTATGTGAAGAATTATCTGTATATGTGAGCTAATGCCCTGATGTTTTTGTAACAAATGTTTATTTTATTGTTTATTTTTTTGTTTATTTTTTGATGCTGCTTAGATTTTCATGCACAGCAGTCATATGTATTGCTTTTTGATTAAGATACATTGTCAATTGACTTTGCAATAAAATAAATAAATAAAAGGTTTTGTGATGATGGCTAATGCTAATGCTAACGGCTATAGGACAAATACAGTGAACAGGCTAACGCTAACTGTCCACATAAGTGAGGATCGAACGCTGCTTCTCCTTGTTCTATGGTTTTGACTTTCAAGAATGTCACATATAGAAAATATTGATCCGCTTTGACGTCTGCCTTCCATCTGCCCAAAGAGATCAGCACTGACGCACAGAACGAAGGACTAGACGACAACTAAGGGTAATTGTAGCTGTAATTGTACTAAGTTACTGTAGTATCCTATAAACCGAGCTAGAGGTTAATGTATTTCTGAAGCAAATGGGTGAGTCTGAACCACCCAGTCCTTAACGAACTGAATGAAAACTAATCAGGAAGATCAGCCGTTTGAATTTAATAGCCCCGTAAATCTGCATTATTCTGACAATTTTATGGCCGGCTCAAATGAGCACAGCGCCGGGCGGCGAACGGGGAGCAACAATTGTCTTCAAAACGAGGGCTTGCAAGAAATTGATCGCGGCTGAATCAAAAAATCAGTTTAAACGGTGTCTTCAATAATGTAAGTAATATAATGTCTAGGGATGCACTGATACGAGTAAGAGTACTTTGATTTAAGTACAAGGCATTTTCTTCAACAGACTTTTTGAAGTGAATAGACGGTTTATAGATTGACTTTTTCACAGCAGATTGGTTTGTAATTAGTTAATTTACACATTTACATTTCCTTGAGTAAAGTAGGCGACACTTTTAAGAGAAGTTCTATCAGAATTGAACAGATGCCATTTTGTTTTTTATTCAATATTATTTACATTTTTTTGCACTGTCCATTATCATGTCCAAAAGCTCCTCAATGCTTGTGCTTTATTCATTTATGTATTTTTATTTAACAATAGTATTGAGATGTTACTTATTACTGCAGATAAATGGTCTCTTTTCAGCTCTGTGTGATTTTCTCGTGTGTTTATAGAAACTTATCCAGTAGCTTCAGCATTTTCATTCGTTTTCACTCAATATAAACATGCTGTATCTCTTTAATTTGGATTTTCTGAGGACTTTTTAGTCGCTGGGTTCGTTTTTCAGATGAATAAACCCCTGGGCATAAAACGGCGTAAGAATCTGCAGAACTCTTAGCCGCGACTTAGCGGCTAGTTAGCGACATTAGCAACGTTAGCCTGTATGTTGTAAACACTGCAGACGCTGCAGCACTAAAAACATTTAGCTCTGGTTAAATCCAGCACAGACTCTGATTTAGGGAGTGTCGTCTGTAATAAAGTCAGATCTATGTGAAATATTGGATTTACACTAAATAATTCTCCAGTTTGTTGCTTCTTCTCTCCTCAGTGGAGCTGCGTCCTGTAGGAAGAGGGTTTCTGGTATTGGGACCTGATGAATGAGTATGAGTATGAGTATGAGTACAAGCATGTGGTATCGGCCCGATACCCAATACAGTTATCGGTTAATCGGTAGCAGTGTATCCCTAATAAAACGAAATCCTCATGTGCCTCCAACAAATGTCCTCTTCTGAAACACTGAAGAGGCACCAAGAGCCCCCACACCTGCAACACAGTGGAGGCGTCACAAGAGGAGCTACAAGGAAACAAGGAAGGGACAGATGAGGAGAAGATGGTGAAAGACTCTTGTGGAGCAAGAAGGAAGAAGGAGGAGGTGGAGGAGCTGACCAGTGCAGGACACCACGCTCTGAAACAAGAACAAACCCAGGAGGCGCTGCACCGTTTCAGAGGAGCACTAAAGGCAGGTGTTATGGAGACTTTTGTAAGGAAGAATGGGCAAAATCCCTCTAAAGAGAAGACTCTGGCTGCCTACAAAATCGCCTACAAACGTTATTTGCGTAATTTATTTGCTCATTTCTCGAAGTAAAAGTAGTGTGTTTAAAATGTCCATTGTGAACTTATTACTCACATCTTCCCCAAACCGAGCTGCTGTTTCGTGTGAAATCATTTGCTCTGTTGCGTCTCGTATTGTGGAGTTTTGTTTTGATAGAGACAAAAGCGAGTGGCATGAGACAAATAGTGGAGCTAAAAATAGCCCCCCCGCTCCCCCACTGACTTGACATTCATGAAAATTTGATAAGGGGGACCGACGTGGACACTCGCAGACGTACAAGCCTCATTCCTCGAGGGCCTGTAGGCAGAGCACAGATCGACAAGGTCACGCTTATAAAATATTTACAAATAAATCTCACATACCCGACCTTTAAATACTGCAGGACTAAACCACTGCAGTTTCTAATGGACTCGAGCTGTTTGATATTCACGATCATTTCCCAAAGCTGTTCACCCGCAACGACGCCCCTCCTTCTGCATCCGGCGCACGTTGTCGACGCTCGACTCGAAGCGGCCTTGTTTCGGTGCGGTTGCCGTGGAGACGCGATGCCATTTTGCACCGGGCCACAGGTGCGAATGGAGAGCGGCCCTCGGCGCGACGTGCAGCGCTCCGGAAAGGCTCGCCGTTTTGTTTTTCCCCGGTGAATTCAGCTTTGTTATTCCCCGGTGAGTTCAGCTGGTTTATCGAGTGTTAGAGTCCCCGGATCTCAGAAACGAATCAGAGTCTGTGTCCTCCGGCTTCGACCAATGAGACGAGCTTTTCCCGTGAACCAGCCTGTCAGGTCCAATCATTTACTTTGGATTATTCTGTTCCTGCTCTCCTAATAAGGGCTGTCTGGTTTAAGAGGGGAGGCATTTGACTTTCTCTCCTCACTTTGCAAACTTTAAGATAGACATTTTAATGATGACCTGTTTTTTCCTCCTAAAATAAAATAAAGATTTATAACAAACTCGCAAACAGTGCACTTGTGCTTCACATGACGTGACGTGCTCCTGTGCATTTGTAGTCTCGCCAACCAGACTCCGCTTCTTTACAGAAGAGGGTTTGGCAACACTCCATTGCGCTTTCAAAGGAAGTGACGCAGCGATATGGAGCCTACCGACCAATCAGAGCAGCTCCCTGAACGGGCGTCACGTTGTTGCGCCTTTGTTTTGTAGTTTTTCAACACAAGCAACCACTTCACGTAATGCTCCGGTTTGCTTGTATTCTTAAGTTTTTCTGACATAAACGACAGAAGTCATTTACTGAACTCCGTGTGGCAGGAGCGCCATTGTTAATGTCCGAGTGATACAACTTTCTTGTCGCTGTTTCTGTCGTCACATCCGCTCTGTTCTCATTGGCTGCTGCGCTTCGGTTGTCCCACATTAGTCCCGCCTCAAGCAGTGGCTTTTCTACGACAGGGTCGCCAGACTAGTCTCCTGTTTATTAATTAATAAACATCGGAGATTACTCTGGATGCCAGGCTAGTGCATTTGGGTAGAACAGGGGTATCCGAACTTTCTTCATGGGGGGCCGCGGGTCACGGGTTGAAGGGCTGTAGATCGGTGGTTAGTGCCGCAAAACCTTCGACTAGAAGAGGTTTAAATTACCCCACACCTTTATTTATGCTTAAAGGGGGGGTTTTATGCAAAATCGACTTTTTCAAGCTTTACATCATGTTATTATGTCATTCCCTCATTAAAAACATGCCTGAAGTGTTGCCTTGGCACATTCACGTATTTTTGAGTAATCTGTAAAAACTCTGATGGCGGCCATTTTAGGGATAGGTTTATATGGTTAGTCTGGTGTTATAAGTGATTTGCCTCAGGTGCTCTGTGGGTCAGACTGTTTTTAATGCAGGCTAGCTGATACCATAGAAATGCACTAGCCTTGCATTAGCCTAGCGCCACGAAACTCTTCAAACATAAGAACTTCATGAATTACAAAAAAAATATCTCCAGAAATCAGCAACACTCTGGATAACTAGGAAATGAGGCCCTATGTCAAAAATCCTGAAAAATCCCTTTAAGCGCTGAATAAACCTAAGGCAGAAATAATGATCAAAACAACTCAGCACCAGTCACTTTAACAGACTGCTGTGTTGTCATAGTGCTTTGCAGAATATATTGGGAGGAGAACGTCCTTGAAAAAGACTCACGACGCACTGAAAAAGATTCCGCAACCGACCAGTCGAGAACCGCTGCTTCCATTGATTCAAATGCAGGGAAACAATTGATTTCTGACCCTTGCGTTCACTTTAGTTTACTCCAGTGGGCGGGACAATCGAGCTAATGACGTTACTCGGCTATTATTGCAGCAGAGCTTTGTCACAAATATACAAAACACATTTGGCTGAAATTGTACAAAGCACTTGTTGCTTGTTTGCTGCTAAATATCAATATTATATTATCCTTCAATTTGATATGTAAATGTACATGAAAATTTGACTAAACTGTAATATTCACAGAGTTTTTGCATTTGCTGCATTGAATATCTAGTATTTGGTCACTGAATTGGCATCAAAAAGCATCACATTTGACTTCCTGAGGATAAATAAAGACAAACAATATAGTTTTCGGTCTGTATCATCTATATTAGCCTGTTTTCCCTGTTTTTTCTTTGTAAAACTTTGATTTTAAACTCATATTGGGTTGCCCAGGGCTGTTTGTCACACTGGGATATGTCAATACTGCTTTTTATAGCAACACTAGAGGGCGCTGTACCCACTGAACTACAACGTAACTGTCTTTCTTGCTCTCTTCCACTAATAGTTTTCTCATTTGGCCTGAACACATGAGGAAGGGACACATTTGAATAGTTTTTATGCCTTTTCCCGAACTTTAAAGTCTGGGTTATTTTTGTAGTTTCTTAGTGCCATAAATAAAAGACACTGATCTGAAAGACGGAGACGTTAGCTTTGATTTGAGCCGCGCTAAAGCTAACACGCTAAAGCCGTTTGTTAGCTAGCTTACATTGCTCATAAAGTGGACACTCAGGGGGTATTTGTCACATGGGGGGTATAAATGGTGGGATATTTTATTCTTTTGTGTCAAATATGGTTTTATGATCACTTTATTTTAGCGTGAGCTTCTATAAAGGTCGTATGTTTGGGTCATTTTACACCTCATGGAACATGATTTTGTTGTGTTTGACGGTTAATAACTATTTATTGCAATATGTTAGAGAAAAAGAGGTGAGGTCTACTTCAAGTCAAGGGTTCAAGCTTTCATTTAACCTTGTTTTCCATTGAATTATAGGAAATAAACTGACCAAGCTACCTTTTTATCAGTTCACAGCTTATATGCACTTCACCCTCCGCTCTCTCTATCATTCTGCTATTGGTTTTATAATTGGAGATACATTTAATTAATCACTGTTTACTATATGACAAAGCAGGTTGGTCTTCCCTGTCCGAGAGCAACACTGCATTTTATTTATTTATAAGGGACTTGTTGGGCTTCCTGATTATCTCACATGTGACTAAGCTACAGCTCAAGTAGCTACAACACCAGGTCACATGACTGTTCAGTTCTGAAAAAGAGACACAGGAAATTCCACCGCCCACAAATAGAACAAAGACTTTTACAATTAAACTCTTTACTGCCTCTTTCACCTCTAAACCCTTTTGTATTAGATTTGTATAAAGAAAATAGTACTTGTTTTGATTGATAATGTAAAATCTTCCTGTAAAAATTGTATTGTTATTCTCTGATATGAAACATTGTGCTCATGAAAAGGAGTCTCGTATTCTCATCGGGTTTTCCCTGTGTAAATAAAGATTTTTTAAATGCTTGCCTGACTCTGACTCTGAAAAAGTGTGACAAATATCCCTGGTCTCCTCTATATTATATTTCAGGTTTATTGCAGCTTGTGTGGCATTTTTGGTTATGATTGTGCACTTTTAGATCGAAGATTTAGGGGAGACCTGGGCTATTTGTCACACTTTTACTTTCAAAAGTTCACAGCTCAACAACAGAAAATCCCACTAGAGTCAGACCTGCATTAAATGAAAGCTTGAACCCTTGACTTGAAGCACACGTCGCTCTCTTTCTTCTATCATATTGTGATAAATAGTTATTAACCGTCAAACACAACAAAATCGACTGTTGTCACAAGGCGCGGGGTTATTTGTCACTATTCTTTTTTGTGGAGTTTTTGATGTTAACTTGAATAACCCAAACCCAAACATACTATAACTACAGAGTTCAGGAATGTGATGTCATATCGCTGAGCATTATGGGATTCGCAGCAATTGTAAACTAATGGAGATTTAAAAAGTTAAAATACTGGAGTTATTGTTCACATTAAAACACTTGGACACCACAGTGAGTTAGATGTTTTTACCAGCAGTAACTCAGCAGCTAACGGAGTTGTTCCATGGCTTTTTTTCTTCACCTTTTATACTGTTTTAGCTAATGTTAGTCAATGGAAATCTATGCTAACAGCTGCAAAGATAGATACAGACGGCATCTCGTCATAGAAGGGGGCGTGGCTTTGCCGAGGGGAAAAATAGAATCTTTAGAGAAACACAATTTTCCACTGTTTTTTGCCATTTTCTGGTGGAATATGAACTTATTTATCACATAAATAAAGTCAAGTGTAAATCGGGCCCATATGGATGTTTTCTCACAGCAGATTGTTCAGTAGAAGTGAAAAAACGGCAGTCGTAGCTAGCGCTAGCTAACCGTAGCTCAAACATTAGCACGATGCTAACATGTAGCATCATGCTAGCATTCTCCGTTATTTATGTATTTTTGGGCTGTTGAACCACTTTGCTCCTCTCCATGCCTTTGTATCTTTATTTAGTAGAAAACAATATTCATAATTCAGCATTTGTTAAAGTAGTTTTTGAATAATTTTTTGAGAATTCCACAGTTACCATGGAGATCCGCCATCTTTGCAGCTGTTAGCATACATTTCCATTGACGAACATTGGCTAAAAACAGTATAAAAAGTGGAGAAAATAACCGTGGAACAACTCCCTTAGCTGCTGAGTTACTGCTGGTAAAAACATCTAACTCACTGTGGTGTCCAACTGTTTTAATGTGAACAATAAGTCCAGTATTTTAACTTTTAAAATCTCCATTGTTTACAATTGCTGCTAATCCCATAATGCTTAGCGATATGACGTCACATTCCCAAAATCTATTTGACACAAAAGAAAAAAATGGCCCACCATTTATACCCCATGTGACAAATAACCCTGAGTGTCCACTTTAACAACAATGTAAGCTAGCCAACAAACGGCTCCAGCATGCTAGCTTTAAAACGGCTCAAATCGAAGCTAACGCCTCTGTCTTTCAGATCAGTGTCTTTGGTTTAAGGCACTAACAAAAGGAAAGCTCTCATTACAGAAATAAAAAGGCAGAAAAACAATTCAAATATGCCCTGTCTTCTTCAGTCCAAATGTGAAAATTATTATTGGAACCAGCGTACAGCGCCCTCTAGTGTTGCTATGAAAAGTAATGTCAATTACCCCACGAGACAAACAGCCCCAGTGTAAATGTTTTAAACTACCCCCCATTTCAGGCTACCCCCGGTAATTTTAAATCAGTTTCAAGGGGGTAATTTGAAATCAGTTTCAAGATACCCCCGGGGGTAAGATGAACGTGATTTCAAGCTACCCCCCCCTGATTTCAGATTACCCCCCTCTCAACTGCTTTCTTCATCCATAAGATACCTTACAGGAACCGCGGTTGGAGCCCTAAACTTAAGGATTGTGGAGTTTACGAACTAAAGCTAACTTTACCTTAGCCCTAACCTTAAGGATAGTGGAGTTTACGAACTAAAGCTAACCTTACCGTAGCCCTAACCTTAAGGATAGTGGAGTTTACGAACTAAAGCTAACCTTACCTTAGCCCTAACCTTAAGGATAGTGGAGTTTACGAACTAAAGCTAACTTTACCGTAGCCCTAACCTTAAGGATAGTGGAGTTTACGAACTAAAGCTAACCTTACCTTAGCCCTAACCTTAAGGATAGTGGAGTTTACGAACTAAAGCTAACTTTACCGTAGCCCTAACCTTAAGGATAGTGGAGTTTACGAACTAAAGCTAACTTTACCGTAGCCCTAACCTTAAGGATAGTGGAGTTTACGAACTAAAGCTAACTTTACCGTAGCCCTAACCTTAAGGATAGTG
Source organism: Gobius niger (assembly GCF_951799975.1). Classification (NCBI taxonomy): domain Eukaryota; kingdom Metazoa; phylum Chordata; class Actinopteri; order Gobiiformes; family Gobiidae; genus Gobius; species Gobius niger. Next base: position 4,810,169 of record NC_136859.1, read on the forward strand.
GAGTTTACGAACTAAAGCTAACCTTACCTTAGCCGTAACCTTAAGGATAGTGGAGATTACGAACTAAAGCTAACCTTACCTTAGCTCTAACCTTAAGGATAGTGGAGTTTACGAACTAAAGCTAACCTTACCTTAGCCGTAACCTTAAGGATAGTGGAGATTACGAACTAAAGCTAACCTTACCTTAGCCCTAACCTTAAGGATAGTGGAGTTTACGAACTAAAGCTAACTTTACCGTAGCCCTAACCTTAAGGATAGTGGAGTTTACGAACTAAAGCTAACTTTACCGTAGCCCTAACCTTAAGGATAGTGGAGTTTACGAACTAAAGCTAACCTTACCTTAGCCGTAACCTTAAGGATAGTGGAGATTACGAACTAAAGCTAACCTTACCTTAGCCCTAACCTTAAGGATAGTGGAGTTTACGAACTAAAGCTAACTTTACCGTAGCCCTAACCTTAAGGATAGTGGAGTTTACGAACTAAAGCTAACTTTACCGTAGCCCTAACCTTAAGGATAGTGGAGTTTACGAACTAAAGCTAACTTTACCGTAGCCCTAACCTTAAGGATAGTGGAGTTTACGAACTAAAGCTAACCTTACCTTAGCCGTAACCTTAAGGATAGTGGAGATTACGAACTAAAGCTAACCTTACCTTAGCCCTAACCTTAAGGATAGTGGAGTTTACGAACTAAAGCTAACCTTACCTTAGCCCTAAACTCAAGGATTGTGGAGTTTACGAACTAAAGCTAACCTTACCTTAGCCCTAAACTTAAGGATTGTGGAGTTTACAAACTAAAGCTAACCTTACCTTAGCCCTAACCTTAAGGATTGTGGAGTTTACGAACTAAAGCTAACCTTAAGGATAGTGGAGTTTACGAACTAAAGCTAACCTTACCTTAGCCCTAACCTTAAGGATAGTGGAGTTTACGAACTAAAGCTAACCTTACCTTAGCCCTAAACTCAAGGATAGTGGAGTTTACGAACTAAAGCTAACCTTACCTTAGCCCTAACCTTAAGGATTGTGGAGTTTACGAACTAAAGCTAACTTTACCTTAGCCCTAACTTTAAGGACAGTGGAGTTTACGAACTAAAGCTAACTTTACCTTAGCCCTAACTTTAAGGACAGTGAAGTTTACGAACTAAAGCTAACCTTACCTTAGCCCTAACCTTAAGGATTGTGGAGTTTACGAACTAAAGCTAACCTTAAGGATAGTGGAGTTTACGAACTAAAGCTAACCTTACCTTAGCCCTAACCTTAAGGATAGTGGAGTTTACGAACTAAAGCTAACTTTACCTTAGCCCTAACCTTAAGGATAGTGGAGTTTACGAACTAAAGCTAACCTTACCAGATGAAAAGTTACGAGAGTTGAAGCTATTTTTAGCAATAAACATCCGGGCATTTTCTATTTAACACAGCCATGCTGAAAACAATACATATTGTGGTGGGGTAATCTGAAATCAGGGGGGGATAGCTTGAAATCAGTTTCAGGTTACCCCTGGGGATAATCTGCAATCGATTTCAAAGTACCGGGGGGTAAAGTGAATGTGGGGTAGTTTGAAATCGCTACACTAGTCTCCCCTACTGTCATTTTTATGCTTTAAAGTTGAAAGTATTTCACATCATTAGAATCAATACAATTGTTTATCGCGATATTTTCCCGCCTCAATATATCGAACTTCAAATTATGTTATCATGGCCTAGCCCATAACGTAAAGAGATAGCGTGTGTTTACGTTATTCTCCGAGCCATACAGGCCACTGTCACGTGTCTCAGATGCACAAAGTCAAATGTTATCCTCCCCTCGAGAGCAAACATTTAGCGGAATGAGCACTCGCATCATTTAGTGCCACGCGCGCGTTTCTCCATAACGTCCTTGTTGCACAACCTGTCCTCGCGCCCGCCCGGCCCCTATAGACCCAATTACACATCAACATACGTCCGTGGAGCACAATCCAACACCATTCCCAACTAAGTATTCCACAGTGAGAGCCTGAAACCCCCGGATCTTGTCCCGCAGCACCTTTTGCATGTTTCACCATGAGCCTTTAACGTCTCCATGCATGTTTCAGTGCACTTTGCCTCGCGCTCGTGCCGAGATTTCTCCCCTATTTCTGTCACGTAAAAGTCCAGGGGGGGGGAAGGTTCTGCTACGATATGCAAATGAGAAAAGAGCCAATACTGTTCGCGTGGCAGTTTATCCAATGCGCATGATGATGATTTTCAGATGTTTTACGTGGAGGGAAGGGAAAAAAAACAGATTGACACGAGCTGTGACGCATTAGCCGCTGTCACACGGGTTTTTTTTTAAGGTGCGCGGATGATGAGCCCCCCTGAAACGAAACGACGAGTCTTACCTGCGCAAAAGGGCAACTCGTGGACGGAGAAGAACGAGGATGGATGAGCAGTGCCGTCGGTTTCATCAGCGGGATCTCGTCAAGGCGCGCGCCGGGCTCTGAAGCCGCTCACCGTCATCCATTTCTAGTGTTTACCCACCACGACGCAGGTTCAGAGTCGGAGCCGCTGTCGAGGAGCCCGATGCGGGGGGTTTGGGGGAAGGAGATTTACGCGCGGGATGAAAGCAGGAATGAGTGGGGTAAAGAAGAAGAAGAGGTGGTGGTGGTAGGAAATGGTGGCGATGGAGGAGCCGCCGGTTGCGCGCAGAGATCCATCCCCTCGTCGTCGGTGTGGGTCTGTTTGAGAGCGAGGGAGAGAGAGAGAGAGCGGTGTGGATGGAGAAGGAGGAGGAGGAGGAGGAGGGATGGAGGGGGAGGAGGAGAGGCAGGTGTGCAGTCAGTCAGCGGCGCGGTAAGAGGATGTAGTCACCATCACGGCCCGGCCCCCTTCGCTCGCTCCTCTCCATTCGCCCAAAAACCTGGAGAACTGCGCTGCGCCGCTCCGCTCTCTCCTCCAGGTGGCGCTCGTTTCTCCGGTGTTTTTTTTTTCCCCTCAAAGCCGTGGTCGCTGGTCGCATCTGCTGTGAGCGCGTCGGGGAATAGGCCCGTGTGTGAAATGGAGGTCAGGGGAAACAACAACATCAACAACAGAAAAGGTGTCACAGTGTTCCAGAGAAATGTGTTTCTGTCTGAGGCGCTGATGTTCTTTCAAAGGTCAGAGTCCTTTACGTGGCGTTCAGAACAGGAACGAGCATGGAATGGCACTCTATGACCTCTTTAATACCACAATATTAAACAGGATATTATAATCAGCCTAACATAAGCTTTAGAATGGCATGAGTGTGACCATCTCTTCTGGTTGCACTGCAGCCATTTAGAGCGGTGTCTCCTGTGCAACTCATTTAACCTCTTAACTCACGCCTGAACCGAGAGGATCTTTTTCCTCACGTCATCAGATTTTTTTTCCATCATTTTTTTTGTTGGGTATTCAACTCATTTTTGTAATTTTTTACCACTTTTTTTTTTTTGTCACTTTTTAATTATTATTTTCATTTTTGTCATTTTTTCGTCAATTTTTTTTTTTTTTTTTTACATTTTTTTGGTCTTTTTTGTCACATTTTTTTTAATTTTTTTTGTCACATTTTTTTTCTTTTTTTAATAATTTTTGTCACATTTTTGTCATTTTTGCATCCATTTTTCGTCAATTTTTTGTCATTTTTTGGTCTTTTTTCTTCAATTTTTTATCAAATATTTTTCATTTTTTGTCAAATTTTTTATCAAATATTTTTCATTTTTTTTGTCACATTTTTGTCTTTTTTCGTCAATTTTTTGTCAATTTCTTGGATCTTTTTCCCCACGTCATCAGATTTTTTTCCATAATTTTTGTATCTTTTTTGTCAATTTTTGTCATTTTTTTGTCAAATTTGTATCACATTTTTGTATTTTTTTTAATCACATTTTTCTAATTTTTTTTTATCATTTTTTTTCATATTTTCGTCATTTTTTTTAAATAAATTTTTTGTCTTTTTTTGTCACATTTTTGTCTTTTTTTCGTCCATTTTGTGTCAATTTCTTGTGACATTTTTGCCATTTTTTCATCAATTTTTCGTCACTTTTTTGTCAATGTTTTCTCACTTTTTGTCACATTTCCATCATTGTTTTCGTCTCAGTTTTGTTGCCATTTTCACACCTTTTTTCCAGAAGCTTTTTGACTGGGGTAAAACCACACTGGAGAAAATGTGCTCGGTTCAGGTGGGAGTTAAGGAGTTAAACAATGTCTCACTTTTTCAATATAGTTAGATTTGCATAGACAATGAAAAATTGTCAAATTATTGACTCATTAAAAGGAATTGTGCCGAAATCAGGGCCTTAGACACATTACATGACACATTAGACACGATTTCTGCTAAAACATAACACAATTATTTTGCTGAAGAAAAACAAAAATGTACTCAGCTTTCTTTAGTTTGATCATTTTTTTCACTTCCTTATTGGACATACAGGAAGTGACATAAAGGACAACAATTCAAAAACTATAAACTAAATGCCATTTGAAAAATAGAATAAATGAATAAAGAGGCCATATTTCCATGGCAATATGCTATTCATTTCAAATCAAATACATATTGAATTACCAATAGAACTTTAGGAATAGTAAATGAAATGTATACAACAAAATAAACACTAAAATAACCTAATGCATAGCCATTTCACAATTGAATTAAGATGCCTGTCGTCTTCCATATTGCTGTGCCTGTTGCATTTTCATCTTTATGTCTCGTTTTTGCCGCTCATTTCAAGAAACTTTTAGATTTGGACAATGCCTGGGGAACATGTGATTGGTTAAAGTGGGAGTTAAGAGGTTGAAGGCGTTACAATACATTAATTTAGCATAAAAAGTACAGTATTGTGTCCCAACTTTCCGGATTAGAATATTTGTGACCTGTTTCCATCTGTATGTGATATTTATTTCGTTTTTTCCCCATGTCCGTCCCTCCATATTCCACCGCATCACATGACCGTCCCACTTTCATTACTATTTGATGTGGTCACGAGAAATCACCACATTTTAAGTGTAGTAGAACTTTTCCATTCACTTTCTTGCACTGGCCATAGTAGGTGTTTTTCCTGAAATTATAGCTTTGGCGGGGAAATATGGAAATAAAATTGAGGGGAAAAAATAGGTTACAATAGCAGGGGTGGGAAACTGGAGGGAGAAGGGAAATAAAAATAGGAAAAAATTGGGAAAAGTGAGAAAAAACAATGTGGAAAGTGTTCTACCTGCCCTCCTGTCGTCCATTCAGGATCCTTAGGAGAGACAAAGTGATGTAAATGAAGATGTTTGCAGCACATTTCTGACGGTTTGCAAATACATCTCTTCATCATATTAGATTTTTGTCAACATCGCCCAGCCCTGGATGGAAGTAAACTTACGAAACAGATGCAATGACTGGTTAACGTTTTTTATTCTTTTACGGCAGTCAAAAAAAAATGTACAAAATTAAATACGACAAGAATTTCCTCAGAGCAAAAGCAGCTTCTCGTTCAGCGCGATCTGAGCCTGGGTGAGGTTCGACAGGTACGTCACCATCAGCAGGTCCTGCAGAGAGAGAGGGTTTGGTTAGCAAAGAAAGTCAAACAATCCAGCAGGAATTCACAGACACACAGGTAGAAACGCTGACGAGGATCGGGATTTTGTTTCGCTGAGCACACGGCGTGAACATATCCAGGACCATTAACACAGGGAAGAGTTAAGTACGAACTGCAAAAGTAACAAATAACATAGATTTCACAACAAGTTTGGAACAGTAGAGGTAGATGCAAGACAAATGTAATGCTTTTTAGGCTTTATCCACACGAAGACAAAACGCAATTCATCTTCCAGGCCTGTGTGAGGCGCTGTGACGCTAACACAGATAATTGAACAAGATGTAGAGGCTCATGTGCAGTAAACTTGTGTGGAATGTAAACAGTGAAAATGAAACTGATTGAAGGATTTAGGATCTACAGAAGAGACGAGGAGTTTATTCTTCAGACGTAAAAACCTGTCAGTCCAAAAACACAGACTGACTCGTGTTCTTCTACTTGTCACCTGTGGCTTGTGGAGCAAAGAGGGGCGGAGTCAAACCATCATAGATCCATGAGGAAAACTCATTATCAGGTCAGTAGATTATGGATAACAGACTCCACTCTGGAGCTGTGATGTCATCGCTTTAAAGTTGCAGAGAAGTCGTAACAACAGAGCCACGTAAACGGTGTTTTGAGATCTTTCCACTCTGGAACAGTTTGGAAAATGTTCATTTACAGACCCCCAGAACGCCAGGCTCGTATGGACGAATATCTTTGCGTTTGGTCCTCAGCTTGACTTTGTATGGTCAGGGCCTTAAGGGATAATATGCCAAAACAGTGGCAGAGCTGGCTCCATGTTCAGTCGATTTGCCCCTCAGTAATATTTCAGCGGTGACTAATCATGATTTTACACCTGATGTCACGTTAAAGCCCAGGAGCCCACATTCAGCTTGTGTCCAGTGGGTCAACACCGGCACTGACACGTGTGCGCGTTCGCGGAAGAAATAGACTCCACTTATTTTTTAGTCTATGGACTCCACTGGAATCGGGTATTTGTGACAGTGCAAGGCTCTGTTCAGTAGGAAGGCGTTACGTTTCGCTTTTAACAACCAAACCCCCGGCCGGAATACTTTAAGCCCTGTAGTACCTTTGGGAAAACTCATTGGTATAAAGTGCTTTTCTGGACACTCAAAGATACTTTACATTGCATTATTCATTCACTCTATACGAGCGATTAGGGAGGCACCGATACCACTTTTTCTAAAACCGATACGAGTACTTGGATTTAAGTACACATTTAAGAGCAGTTATATTAGAATTGTGGTGATGCCATTTATTTATTTATTTTAATTTTCATTCAATATAATTTTTAATTTTTATTGCACTGTCCATCATAGACAGAAAAGCCCATGTCCAAAAGCTCCCAATGCCTGTGCTTTATTCATTTATGTATTTTTATTTAACAATAGTATTGAGATGTTACTTAAATGGTCTCTTTTCGTCTTTACTTCAGCTCTGTGTGGATTTTCTCGTGTGTTTTGTAGCAACTTAGCGAGTAGCTACAGCGTTTTCATTGTTCTGCTGCAGCTCATTTTCGCTCAATATAAACATGCTGTATGTCTTTAATTTGGATTTTCTGAGGACTTTTTAGTCGCTGGGTTAGTTTTTCAGATGAATAAACCCCTGAGCATAAAACGGCGTCAGAATGGCCAGAACTGTTAGCCGCGAGTTAGCAACGTTAGCCTGCCTGTTGTAAACACTGCAGACGCTGCAGCACTAACAACATTAAGCTCTGGTTAAATCCAGCACAGACTCTGATTTAGAGAGCGCAGTCTGTAATAAAGTCAGCTCTATGTGGATTATTGTATTTACACTAAAGAATTCTCCAGTTTGTTGCTTCTTCTCTCCTCAGCTGAGAGCATCGCCTCGTAGCAGCGCTGGCCAAACGTCAAATGGTATCGGTTTCTGGTATCGGGACCTCATGAATGAGTACGAGTATGAGTACAAGCATGTGGTATCGGCCCGATGCTGGTATCGGTATCGGTGCATCCCTACGAGCGATCGCTGTTATTGTTTACTTCCGCAATTTTCGCCGGATGTTTGGTAGGCAGCTGATGCATCCAGGCCTCTAACTCGGTTTTACAAAATGATAGATCTGTTACAGCGCAAGAGAAGCCCCGCCCTTTTTATGGACATTGTTTTTGCTGATTATAGGATTTTAATAAAATGTTTATCAAATATGAAAATGTAAAATGCCGACCACGGCCAACGGATGTGACGACATCGCGATTGCTCGTGTACTGGTGGTGGTAAGATACTCATGTAACCACACATGCCCTGGGGTAGACTGATAAAGCGAGGCTGCCAGTCTGCACCACCATTTTAATTTCCCTACATTCTTGTCATTTCCTCAGTGAGCTTCATAAAGTCCTTGGTTTAACAGTCTGTGAAGTCAAAACCATTTCTGTGGACTAAGCCGTGAAGCTTATTGAGAAATGTAGAGGTGCAAAGCAGGAATCAGAGCAAAAGGAGGATATTTCGAACTTTTTTGGTTGAGTTCAGTGAGAATCCACCATGTGAATAGAAATAAAAGAAAAAGTAACACACAAAACACTTGACTGGTACTTTTCCTCCTGAATCTGAAACCACAGACAGAGTTACGTACGTTGATGTTGGAGTTGAGCATGTTCTCGAAGTCCTCCGCTGAGATGGTGGGCACTTTGTTGACCAGGTCCATGAGGAAGCGTCCCACGCTGTTGTCCGCCGTCACCTTCCCGGACTGCGGAGCATCGGCCCGTTAGCGTCAACACAGTTTCTCTCACTACAATCCTGACATCGCATTAGAGCAAACGTTTCCTCACCAGCACGTCCTCGATGTAGGCGAGCACGGTGGCCAGCATGTCCTGGACCCGCGCAGCAGCGCCCCCCACCTGAGAGAGGTCGGAGGTCAGGCCTTTAGTGCGGTTGGTGGCCAGGCGAGTCCTCTGCAGCAGGTCCACTGGAGACAAGAGGAAAACACATTTATAAGTCACATGCATTTTTCATATTAGGCTGAGTCTCATTTCAGTGAGATGGAAAAGTTTAATGATGCTGTGATATTGTGGCAGATATTGCATCACTTAATATTGCGATCTTTATGGCGATAATGAGCGGCCGAAGCAGAGACTTCTTTTAAAAACAAAATGAATGACATTTGTGTGAACCACCACATCGAGGTTTCTACAGGCAGCAGCCAGTCAAACTGTACGAGTTTTAAATAAAACTATACTATACTTTTAATGCCACAAATGCAAAACATTTTCCCCAAAAGAGTACTTTGGATACAAAGACCAGCTTTTGAGCAAAAACTTACATAAAACTACCTGAACTTATGCCAATATTTTCAAAGACCTGTAGATTTAAAGTCTGCAGGAATCATGTTCAATGCCTAATTTTGGCAGAATTAATTTAACTTTTCTTGTATAGCAAATATTCTGAGATTAGGGTGTTGCATCTGTAAAGTAGGGCTTGGTGCTGCCAACAACTCCACGATACGATACATATCGTGATTCAAGTGTATCGCAATGGAGTGTCCATAATACAAGATGCATTACCATTTTTAAGAGAAAAGGATCTTCAAAATAGAGGCTTGTACTGTGCAAAATAAGCTCAGCGTGCAATGTAATCCTTTTATTGGAGTTGGGGAATTCACGTAAACGCTCGGTTGACTGGGGAAAACGACTTGGATTCTCGGGTCAAAACGAGCTTCCCGACTTCCGCACCTGAAATCAGCTGATTTGTTCTTTTATCGTCTAATATGAGCCTTTTATTTAAACTCTGCTCCTTTTTGTGAGTTTAGTGTGAGCTGTCGTCATCCTTGTGGTAACTAATATTGCGAGTGAAATGCCCGACATCAACGCAGGTAAAAAGCGAATTTACGTGATATTTCTTAGAGCTAACAAACTGACATTTAGCTTTTGAGATGCTAACAACACATTAGCTGAGCTAAGCGCTAATCAATGATAAAAGAACGTTTTTATTTGATGATGTCAAAATCCCCACTTTCCCACAAAAAACCACATGACACAAACCAACTGGGGACACTGACGACACACCTCAGGAAAACGAACATCCCACATGACATAAGTGACACATGTTGTCACGTACTCCATTACGATATATTGCTAATACGATACATTGAGCACCTGTAAAGGGGCTGTGCGATATTACAAATCTGAAGCCTCCAAACTGTGCAGTAGCTGATCTCTTACCGCCGATCCTCTCCGTGTCGTAGTACACGTACTTCACAGACAAAGGAGTGAACATCACTCCCACAGTCTTCCCTGGAACGCCCATCTGTGCACTGAGGAGGAAACAAACGCTTTAAAAACAGGCTGATGGTAACAGTTTAGAAATATCAAGACAAGAAAGTTAGATGCAAGAATCAAATGTAAACGACCACTATTTCAACAAACAGTCACATCTCAGTTTGTCCATGAAAACACTTTTAAATCCCTCAGAGCTGACTGACCTGACGTAGGCGCGGATGTTCATCTTGCCGCTCTGCAGGGCCGTGTCCGCAGTCAGGTGGATGGGGTTCGTGGCCTCTCTGCTGTAATACTCGTGAATGAGCACAGAGTGTTCTGTGATGTCGAAGCCGGTGGCATACCTGAAGGACAGAGGAGAAATACAGGATAACGATGCGTCATTGACGGCAGATAAAAGGGGAAAAGAAAACATGTTACGCCACCAAAATGATCTTGAACTGTTGACCAACGTATTCCTCTGCAAGCTAATAATTCCACCACTATTTCATCCCAAACAATTAGCAAAGCAAAATCCTCCCAGAAAGGCTCCAGATTAAATTGTTCGAGACGAGGATGAACTTTTAGAGGGATTTTTGTTGCTGATTGGATCAAGTGCAACTCATTTTAAGCCAAATCTCAATACGAGCAGTCGGTGTTGATTTTCAGGGGACGTTTTAGTGAAAGGTTGGCAAACGATTAAATTGCAGATCTGATACAGCGTAAAGGAAACACTGCTCCTTCACTTCGAGAGGAGCAGCTGAGGTGGCCCGGGCATCTGTTTCAGACGCCTCCGGTTCGCCTCCCTCGGGAGGTGTTCCGGGCACGTCCCTTTGGGAGGAGGCCCCAGGAAGACCATGTCTCTGAGCTTGGCCTGGTGTCGCCTCGGGATCCCCTCAGAACAGCTGGAGAAAGTGTGCGTTTAGAGGGAAGTCTGGGCATCTCTGCTCTGACTGCGGCCTCTGCGATCCGGCCACAGATAATGCGGAGGGAAATTGATAGATCAAAGACATATTATTAACAGACCGTCATTCCTCCTGGTTTACCACAATGACCACGCTCGAGGGGGAAATCATGGCGAATTTACAGGCTCCCCCTCCCCAGCTCTGACGAAGCATGTTCCTTAAAAGTGCATAAGGGCGGGATCTTCTCTCTAATCTCATCAGTACAACATTTCTCAAATGTTCTTACGAAAACCAGCCTGGTTTCTTTAATGGTAACTAATCCAGCGTTATCACAGGAGTCAGGGTTCAAGACTAACTTTTATTTTAGTAGCGCTGGCGCTACCAACTTTTTCATTTGGTCGCACAGACTCGAGACACAATATCAAAATTCACCATTTTAATAAAGTAAAACAAGGACAGTTATAAACATGTTCGGAATAACTTATAATTGATCCTAACAATGATTAAAATAGTATTAAAACTTTCTAAGATAATAGTGATTTTATATAGTTTTATTATATATTTTTTTTGCATTGTTCTGCTTTAATTTTGTGTTTTCAATCCATTATTATTCATCTTCCTTGACAATTGTTTGTCTCTTTCTTTCCAAATCTGCAATATCACTGTCACTTGCAGGATATTCACTTATAAAAATTATGTATTACTGCCAATTAAGACGTATTAATCACAGGCAAAAAGTACCTGTTTTAGCCTAAAGCCTAAATAAAATACAGGAGCTGAATCTGCTGTGGCTGAGGGAGGGCGGGTCATAACAGCAGCTGTTAGCTTTATGTTAGCTTTACGTTAGCTCTCCGTTAGCTTTATGTTTGCGCTCTGAAACAAGCTTTTTCTGACCGCGAGGAGATCAGAGCGAGCTCAGGTAGGAACATAAACCGCTAGACTCTTTCTGCTCCTGTCTCCTCCTCTCGTGCGCGCGCTTCTGTCTGACCTGCGCTCGTGAGCTCGCCGCTCGGCTGCAGCGCTACCGCCCCAAAAGGCGAACATAAAAGTGAAAATAGATACTTCTTTGGGGAATAAACTGTCGGAAAGTGCGTATTGGCAGAAAGTAATAGAAGGTTAATTCATGTCGGGACACGTGGCTTCTGTTGCTGTCTGTATTTCATCTGTCCCTGGGACAAACAGGGAGAGCGGGGCACTCGCCTGGACAAAACGTTTAGCCTAAACTACCAGCTGACTTCTTCAATGTGGAAGCTTGGGTGGTGGGTGCGTGTTTGTGCAGTGTGTGTGTGTGTGCGTGTGTGTTCTCAGAGAAGTGCTCTGGAGACGCTGTTTATAACGTTATTTGCAGCACTCCTCTTAAAGCCTATTCGACTTTATTATTTTTTTTTGCTCGCACAGGTGCTACCACTTATTTTTTTTACTCGCACATTCTCTAAAAATAGTCGCATATGCGAGCATTTTGGTCGCAGTCTAGAACCCTGGGAGTAATATCCTGCTGTAGAAAGTTTCAGAAAAATTAGAAACCAGGCTTTAAAGTTGTTTTTTCTTAAGTGCAATGCCTTCCAAAGGGACACTAGTGGCTATATAGCAGCAGTACAGTGTCATCGTCACAAAGCAGAGCAGCCAGCGGCCATTAATACTGATAGATGGATGAATATTCATAATTCATAATTTAGTTTTATGAGACGTGTGCGTATTTGTGTGCAACAGTACCACATGTTTTGTATGCAGTGTTGTTTTGTTAGCATCAATAATGTCAATAACGTCATGCCATTGGTCTGAACCACAAGTGGAACTGAGCCCAAGCTTTTCTCTGTAGATTTTGGCGAAACAAACACTGATCTCACAACAAACCAGCCTTTGATTCAAATAAAGAAACTACACTTATTTGCAGGAGCTAGCAGTGGTGTCTCCCTCTTCGTTTCTCCAAAAATGTTTTACAGTTACATGTATCCGAATGATCTCCACAAGGCTCTACATTCTGCGAACAGTAAGTTTTCTCAGTGGATCTGATGTTGAATATGGCAAAGGCCTCACCAGCCGACGATGACCTCCGTGGGGGACACCCTCTTATGCAGCTCGTACATGTTTTTGGCAAACTCCATGTCCACAGCGACCTGAAGCAAACAATGGCACGTGAAAATTAATTACAGACGTCCTTTGTACACCAGAAAACACCCATACCAGACAACAGGGCACAAACCTCATCCTCGGATTCGTTGTGGGGGACAGAGAAGCAGTTGGTCACTTCAATAGAGTGCTTGTCAATGGTTCCTAAAGAGAAAATAAAGTCCGTAAAAGTAGTACTAACAATCGTATGCAGTAATACTTTTCTGCTGTCTTTCCGTATAGCGTGTGTGTGTGATGCTAGTGATGACGCCTGAACATCTGTTAGCACTACTTTGGTCAAAACGCAGCCAACGCTCAACAAAAACCGCACTATCCTCTAAATAAAACATCTCAACCAACTTATTTTGCGTCATAGAGTACGTAAAATTGAAGACAAGGTATAAAAATAAATGATGATGCGATGAAAACAGCTGCTAACGCTACATTAGCCAGATGCTGCTAAACTCATGTGAGCGGTTAGCATCGTTAGCATCATTAGCATCATGTCGCGCTAACAACCGGTTTATTTCAACTGTTTCACCTCCGCGCTGACTTTTGATCAAACTCACGGCTCGCTCACCGAGTAAAGTCCCGATGACACGGCTGGCGCCTTCATTTCTGCGCTCGTACGAGTCGGAGATGGAGGCTAAAACCACCGGGTGGATCTTCACCACGGGCCCGTACACCGACATGTTGGAAAGAGGCTGAAGAGACGCTCCCCCGGCGAGCAAGTGCTGCCACCTGCTGGAGGGAGGCCGGACAGCGCGAGGAGGCACGCGACCCGCAAGATCTGGACAAACCTCTTAATCTCCACGTGAACCGAGCACATTTTCTCCAGTTTGGCTTTACTCAAATCTAAAAGCTTCTTACAGAGTCAAAATAGTGGTGAGATGTAAACAAGGATTAAAAAGAAACCTCAATAAAGAGATGGAAAAAAAAATCCACAAAAATGTGACAATTTTTTTTTTTAAATGTGACAAAAATCAACAAAAATGTGACAAAAAAAATCCACAAAAATGTGACATTTTTTTTTTTTAAATGTGACAAAAAATCAACAAAAATGTAACAAAAATAAAGAAAAATGTGACAAAAAATGAATAAAAATGTGACAAAAAATCAACAAAAATGTAACAAAAATAAACAAAAATGTGACAAAAAAATAAACAAAAATGTGACAAAAAATGAATAAAAATGTGACAAAAATCCACAAAAATGTGACAGTAAATCAACAAAAATAACAAAAATGTGACAAAAATGAAACAAAAATATGGCAAAAAAATAAACAAAAATGTGACAAAAATCCACAAAAATGTGACAAAAAATAAACAAAAATGTGACAAAAATCCACAAAAATGTGACAAAAATCCACAAAAATGTGACAAAAAATAAACAAAAATGTGACAAAAAATGAATAAAAATGTAACAAAAATAAACAAAAATGTAACACAAATAAACAAAAATGTGACAAAAAAATAAACAAAAATGTGACAAAAAATGAATAAAAATGTGACAAAAAATCAACAAAAATGTAACAAAAATGTGACCAAAAAAATCCACAAAAATGTGACAGTAAATCAACAAAAATAACAAAAATGTGACAAAAATGAAACAAAAATGTGACAAAAACTAAACAAAAATATGGCAAAAAAATCAACAAAAATGTGACAAAAATCCACAAAAATGTGACAAAAAAATAAACAAAAATGTGACAAAAAATCAACCAAAATGTGACAAAAAATAAACAAAAATGTGACAAAAAATCAACCAAAATGTGACAAAAAATAAACAAAAATGTGACAAAAAATCAACAAAAATGTGACAAAAAATAAACAAAAATGTGACAAAAAATAAACAAAAATGTGACAAAAAATAAACAAAAATGTGACAAAAAATCCACAAAAATGTGACCAAAAAATCCACAATAATGTGACAAAAAATAAACAAAAATGTGTCGACAACGTGGCAACAAAGCAAGGAAAAATCACCGTTTTGTTCTTAGCTTTCAAATGAGGCATTGCACTGGCCTATAGGCTGTGAGCTCTCCAGTCAAAGAAGCTTATAGATTTGGATAAAGCTGAACTGGAGAAAATGTGCTCGGTTAAGGTTGGGGTTAAAAAATTAAACAAAAACCATTGCAACTCACAATTTTGAAAGATTTACACAACTGAAAAAAACTTCAATCTTCAACAACAAAACATCAACTAAATGACTTTATTCTAACAAATCCATCATTGCAAACTAGGAAATAAAAGCCCAGACTCAAACTTAAGACAAATATAATTTTATTAGCCTAATAAATACACATTCAAAGTATTGCAGGATAAATTGAACACATTAAAAGCAGCAAAATGCCTGAGATTTTCAAAAAGCTTAGTGCAAACAACTGGCATTAAAGTCACAAAAGCTCAAGGCTAAACATTTATAAAGCTGCAGCAGCGCTTTGATTATTGCTCATTTCAATTAAAAAGTCTAGTATTTTGTAAAGGACGGTTTGTTTCAGAAAGGGCAGCATAGTTTGGACGGGAAAAGTACAAGTCGTGCCAGAAAAAAGTACAACTTGACTTGAAGAAAACGTTTAAGAATAGTATCAGTGCAATTGTATCAGTGCAAGTCCCTGTCAAACAGATGATTAAGCGCCTGGTTTTCTTAACCTCTTGCACCGTTTTAACCAAGTGCAGGGGCTTTACCCAAATCTAAAAGCTTCTCAACTGGAGAGCAACAGTGTAAAGCCTCACTTGAAAGCTACGACCTACAAAACTGATACTAACTGTTGATTTTGAAAGAATTTTTGTGCTTTTTGTTCGTGGTTTCGCCATATTTTTGTCATTTTTTTATTGTATTATTGTTGCTTTTCTTCTGCCACTATTTTGTTGCTTTTTTTATACCATTTTTTGGTCGTTTTCGGTAATGCCAAACTATAGAAGATGTGTTTGGTTCAGGGCGGGGGGTTTAAGAGTGAATTTACCTATTTGGGGTCAACCTTTTGAAACTATTTGGTTGTTGTGCTCAAGTTTAGTCCGAAATGGGGACAAAATGTAAACATAAAACTTTGCCCCGATGTTTGAACACAAAAGAAAAAGTGCTTTTAACCACAACATTGAAAATTGTGTTGGTGCAGCTCGGAGGGAACCGTCAAAAAGCCAAATCTTGGACTTGGTTTATGGTTAACACATTGAGTGGCAACAATCCAGACCATTTTTCATGATATTTGTCGCACCACAGCGTATTCTATGTTAAGGCTATGGAACTTTAACAAGTTTTTGATGGTCATTTATTTCACTTCTGTTCTTCACAGAGCAACCAAAATCACACATAAGGTGTATTAGAGTGTCTAGTATCGTTTCCAAATAATGATCAGGGAAAAAATTTGAGTTGTGTCAGTGCCAGCCCCAACTCAAATCATGACATGACCTTCAAAAAAATGTCCAGACATTTTTTGGATCCTGTTCATGGCCAAACTCTCCCATTTTAAATCTTACATTTTGACTGTAGCACTGTCTGAAGTGCAACAATATCCAGGCCCAGATCTACACGAGGTCAGGGCTGCAAAAGAAATTACACAATGCAACCTTTTTGAAATGTTAGCATCGTCAATTTTAGTTGCACAACCAAAATCTCTATCCTCTTATCAAATCTTTTTTGTCGTCACTTTTTTCATTGCTTTTTTTGTTTGTATTTTCAACACTTTTTTGTCACTTTTCTGTCGCTCTTTTATAGGGTTTTTGGTTGAATTTTCGTATATTTTTTGTCTTTTTTTTCATCGCTTATTTAGTTGCGTTTGTGTCACTTTTCTGTTGCTCTTTTGTGGGGGGGTTGTCACATGTTTGTCTATTTTTCATCTATTTTCTTCTCATGTTTTCGTCGCTCTTTTGTTGCTAGTTTTACACTTTTTCAAGAAGCTTTTAGATCTGGGTGAAGCCAAACTGTTAAAAAAGTGCTTGGTTCCGGTGGGGGTTAAGAGAGTAGTTTCTATATTTAAAAAAGACAATAAGTCTGATTTAAAAAGCCTGAATCAAAAGCCTGAGTAACGCCCAAAAACATGCCACATAAACTAATCTCACAAAATCCTGACCTCCGCCCTCAGACCTAAACTCATGGCCTGTTCTCGGAGTCCGTTAGTTTCTTCTCCTGCGGGTTGATGAGCTTCTCCAGCGCGGCGTAGCCCTGCACGGCGCCGGCGTAGACCCTGTCCCCGGCGGTCTTGGCGATGCCGGCCGCCCTCTCGGGGTAGTAGAGCGACGCGCTGACGGCCACGAGCCCGGCCGGGTACAGCAGCCTCTTGGCCCGCGAGCCTCTGGCCAGGAACAGGCCCAGGATCCCCGTGAACCCGATCACGCCGGCCTTCGGGTAGAAGTCCCGGGGCGGGTCGCGCAGGAAGGCGTAGGAGTCGGAGCCGAGCTGAACGCCGCGCTGGACTTTAGGCTGGATTTTGTTGTACGTGCCTCGACACCAGGAGAAGTACGGCTCCACAAAACTGAAAAACACACGAGTGAAGACAGAGTGATCTTTTTAAAGTACTGCTTTAACCCCTTAACTCCCACCTGAACCGAACACATTTTCTCCAGTTCGGCTTTTTTTTTGCTGTATTTTTGTCACTTTTTTGCTGTATTTTTGTCACTTTTTTGCTGTATTTTTGTCACTTTTTTGCTGTATTTTTGTCACTTTTTTACTGTATTTTTGTCACTTTTTTGCTGTATTTTTGTCATTTTTTTGCTGTATTTTTGTCACTTTTTTTGCTGTATTTTTGTCACTTTTTTGCTGTATTTTTGTCGCTTTTTTGCTGTATTTTTGTCACTTTTTTGCTGTATTTTTGTCATTTTTTAGCTGTATTTTTGTCACTTTTTTGCTGTATTTTTGTCGCTTTTTTGCTGTATTTTTGTCACCTTTTTGCTGTATTTTTGTCACTTTTTTGCTGTATTTTTGTCATTTTTTTGCTGGATTTTTGTCACTTTTTTGCTGGATTTTTGTCACTTTTGGCTGGATTTTTGTCATTTTTTAGCTGTATTTTTGTCACTTTTTTGCTGTATTTTTGTCATTTTTTAGCTGTATTTTTGTCACTTTTTTGCTGTATTTTTGTCGCTTTTTTGCTGTATTTTTGTCACCTTTTTGCTGTATTTTTGTCACTTTTTTGCTGTATTTTTGTCATTTTTTTGCTGGATTTTTGTCACTTTTTTGCTGGATTTTTGTCACTTTTGGCTGGATTTTTGTCATTTTTGTCAATTTACATCCTCTTTTTCTTCGCGTTTGTTTTTCGCTATTGTGAAGAAGCTTTTAGATTGGGAGAATTCGGAGAACAGGAGAAAATATGTTCAGGTGGGAGTTAAGAGGTTAAGACGTTAACAGGGATGTAATGAAGTGTTAAAACCGCTAGGGGGCTTCATACATAGACTACTTTTTTTTCCTTTTTTTTTAATGAATAATTTTACTAAAGATTTACTGGAAATTACTTGCCTGTTGAGAAAAAGGCCCTGTTATTCTTTGCCTCACTCAATATAGTCAAACCAGGCCCAAACTAGACATAAAAACTAACTCTAAACCGAGCATGTTGAAGCCTATGTATAAATAATTTTGACCTAATTTAATATTTTATCTGTACAGTCCACGGCTCCAGTTTCATCAAGTCTCGGTGTAAATAAATGAATTCAAAGCGTCACTGACCTCCTCGCCGCGGCCACGGTCTCCTCGATCTGACCCGGTTCGTGCTGGATAAAGTTGTAGTTTTGCTCCGGGACGGTGTACAGCGACAGCTCGTCCCGGTTTAACGGGGCAGGAGCCTCTCGGTCCTCGGTGCCAGCGGCGGACAGCACCGGGACACCAAGCATTTTTAATTGTTCAATAATTATCAGTATTACAGTTTATTTCTGTCACCTTCAACGTGATCTCCGCTGGCCATGAGTCTGGACTACGGGGGCCCACGTGGGACATTCGCATCATTTCGCTTTTGGTTGTATGGCTAAAATCTAAGCTAAATTAAGTCAATGTCAATAAAATCACTTTCTTGTGCGGGAGGGTCAATCACAGTGTCACAATCGATGTTTTATTACAGATATTATATGCGCTTTATTACGGGGTCATCTTTACCGCCCCCTGCTGTCCCTCGCGAGCCTCTACACCGCCGATTTCGGATCACGTGAGGCCGGTGATGGTTACCAGGGAAACCGGTCGTCAACAGCAACAGGTGCCACGCAGGGGATAGCGTTTAGCTCGTAGGTTTTTAGTCGGTTTATATTAGTTTTTCACGTTTTTTATTTCGTACAAATAAAGATTGTTTTAATGGAGAGTCTCGGAGTTTCGTCTTTACAAAACCTCCAGGCGCTGTCCGCTTTGTTAAACCCGCAGCAGGAGCAAGAAGACGAGGACTACGGGGTAAACATTAGCAAAATGATAGATGGCGCGAGCTCACGTTACTTGCAATGGAATGAACTCTTTACTTAATTATTATTTTTGTATATTTATCTGCCATTTTTTTCTTAGCTAATTTCTGTTTCCCAATTAAAGATGACAATATTTTTTAAAAGAAATCCCTTTACAATAGAGTTCGGGAAATTCTACAGTTGCCATGGAGATCCGCCATCTTTGCAGCTGTTAGCTAACATTTCCATAGACTAACATTAGCTAAACACAGTATAAAAAGTGGAGAAAATAGCCGTGGAACAACTCCATTAGCTCCTGAGTTACTGCTTGTAAAAACATCTAACTCACTGTGGTGTCCAAGTGTTTTAATGTGAACAATAACTTCAGTATTTTAACATCTTCATTAGTTTACAATTGCTGCTAATCCCATAATGCTTAGCGATATGACATAATTTCATTTCATTTATTTATTTGAATTAGGACAGTACATATTAATCAATGTGTCGGCCGACAGCTTCCACATAAATATGCTGGAATTAGCACAAAAGCTAAATTGCATCCATTGTCCTAAGGCAGGTAGAAAAAAACAAACACACACAATAAGACGATATTAGTTAAGCAATAACATAGCAGGAATAAAGAAAAAGAAAAAGTCCAAGGAAAAGCACAAGTTCATTCATGGGAGCATGACCGTTTGGATTTCAAACAATTTTTAAGGACCCCTTTAAGGTTCCACATCACATTCCCGAACTCTCTAAACGATCATTATGTTTTGTAATATTTCTTATAATACACTGTGTAAAAATACTGTGTAAAACCCATTTCATTTTCAGAAACAGAACCCCTCTGCAACACTGGGACCTGGAAACATTGGACCCAAACCCAAAAAGGAGACTCCAGGTAAACAATATATCACTGATTTAGTGATTATATACAAAATATTTTGCTCATGTAATTTATTCCCTCTATTGCAGTAAACTCCAGTTTCTCCAACAGTAAAGACATCTGGACAGAGGAGGAGGTGGCTGAAGGGTCTCAGTACGACGACCTCAACGACGCACGGCCACAGCCAGAGTAAGATACAGTCACACTGCCACCTACAGTATAATAATAATAAACTAACTCTAGAATAAATTAATACACACAATTATTGCGTGTATTAATTATTGCTAGGTCTTAGCCTGGCTATATTGGGATTTTATTGGGAGCTTTGGCCCCTGACATTAAAAACTTCCCAAAGGAAAACGTTGAGCCAACAGGAAACCACAATATCAGCTTCTTTCTTTCTTTTTATGTCTCAAGGTTTGAAGTCATTATGAAGCAGAGCGTTGGGACAGAAGACGTCTTTCTTGGTCTCAATGGAAAAGACCCCTCGTCCATGAGCTGTGAAGCTTTACTGGTAAAACAAACTCTCGCTTTAGACTTCCTAAACTTTATACTGAGGTTTAAATTTAAAGCTGATTAAACTTTTTATGTCAAAGTTGAAAAATACGTTCATTCAGTGCATCAATAAATTCATTTATTTCTGCTCTTGCAAAGGTAAAAGTCAAACTCCCGGACACCAAACTGGCCGATGTGGTTCTGGACGTAAGAGAGACATTCCTTGATCTCCGAACTCCCAAATAGTAAGCGATATTATACAATATATATTACGATGTACGCAATATCTGTATCTTTCATTGTTTTTGGGTCTTTTCAGTAAACTTGGTCTCCATCTGCCTCACCCAGTCCACAGTCAGGAGGGAAAAGCCCAGTTCTTCAGGGAGAGGGAGGAGCTGGAGGTGACTTTACTCATGAAGCGACCGCTGGACTTTATCAACAGGAGATAAACAGGAGATACGTTCTAGAGATTTTGATCATCTGTAAAAATGAAAGTGTCATTAAAAGGTTTTCAGTTGTTCATTTCTATAATAAATGTGTCTTTGTTTTTTTCTAGCTAATAGCTTAATTATTTCTTAAGTATAAGGTTATATCTTTCTATGCCAGTGGTCAACCGTAGTGCAGCGCCATAAAGCTTTTGTTTTTTTCTGTCATATTGTGTCTATTAGGAGATTGATGAGGGAAACCTTAGCATTCGGAGTAAACAAATCTAGACACGGGGAACATGCAAACTTCGCACTGGACCGATTTCTTCACAGTAAATCTGAAGTCAGTGTCAATCAGTCAATCAAGTTGTTTCGTATATATCCCAATATCACAACATGAGGTGCTTCACACTACTGCAAGCTGGTCAGGAGGGCCAGCTCCATCCTGGGCTGCCCTCTGGACTCTGTGGAGGAGGTGAGGGACAGGAGGGTGTTAACTGAGACACCCTCAGTGCAAGAAGGAGCAGGTTCTTCATCCCCACTGCTGTTGGACTGTAAAGTTACTCATGTGCAATAACTACTATGCAAAATATGTGCAATAATCTTTGTATCAGCGTCACTTTATCAACCACCTGCACTAGGACTGTAAACTTTGCACTGCCAATTTTGATATTGTACATTTTATAGTCCGTTCTAATTTTTATACTTTTTTCCCCTTTAAGCTTTTTTTACTCATTGTACATAAAATACTTTTATTTACTATTAAACTGTTTGCACATTTCCTGTCTATTTTGCACAACCTGAGAGAGCGGATGTAACAAGTGATTGTCTCCATTGTGAGATCAATAAAGGCTGATCTTATCTTATCTTATCTTAAGCCCGTCTTCACACACACCAGACATTTCCCTTGTTCCTCCGAAGGGGAAGCATAAACCATGGAGCGAGGGTTCCCAAAGCGTGGGTCTTTAAATGTTTCATTAAAATTAAATGTATTTTTGAAGTGAAAACTATATTTTGGGGGGAAATTAGTATTAAAGTATTGAAATAGACATAATTTATCAGATTTTGCATGTTAAGGACCTGAATTTTTTATAGGCTAAACTGCAGGGTCCCAAGTTGTTGATCAGGTGTTCACTGTGCACTGCTAGTACCACTGTGTCCTTAGGCAAGACACTTAACCAATCAATGAACAAGTGTTTTTGGATGTAGTAGATGTGATATTTTGGTCACCGCTTGTATCCAACTAACCATGTTTCTGGCTCAGTAACACCACCCATACTTTCCCATTCATCCTCTTTGGTGACTAAGCAGCCTCCTCCCGAGCACCACACCCCCCAGCCCCTCCATCCCTGCCGCCCCGTACGTACCGCAGGAGACAAGCCGATCACGTGAAGCCTGCATTTCCGACACAACAACCACACACCACCCCGCTCTCCCCTCACCACCGGCGGCCAGCAGCGACGCACTCCCCCGCTCAGCCTCTGGGTCTCTCTCCATCTCCTCTTTCCTCCCACACGCTCCCGGCGGTCTTTGGCTCTCTCCCTCTCGGTATGGCGGACGGAGAGAGGTCGCCGCTCCTGTCAGACCTCGGGGACGGTGCTCTCGGAAGCGCTAACGACGGTCCCAACCCCAGCAAACCCCAGAGTGAGTAGCCCATCCTTGGATCTCTCCCTGGCTCTCATCCGCCCCGACTCTGTTAGCCGTTAGCATCTCTTAGCATCCCACGTTAGCACTACCAGTCAACTTCTTGCACTGGAAACGCTTATTTGGTCAATTTGTGAAGAAGATATCCAGTTGCATAAACCTGCCAACGGTTTATTTTTTAATGTTTGTTAATAATGTCATTTAGTCTTCATTGAAACAAGCTTGTGTGATGTTTTAATGGCTGATGTTAGCATTTAGCCTGTTAGCAAGTCGCTCATACCGGTGAACAACAATCATTTAATGCTGGATTAAATTACAGATGCAGGACTGCTTTATGCTTATTGGCTGTATCGGACCGGGCACGCAGTATTTGCGTTTATAGAGTCCGACATGACATGTTTTATTCAATTTGGGTGGTAAAATTGCACGCCTTTGTAGCTAGCGTCCAAAAACACCTGACTTGATTGACAGTTTATAGCGCCACTGTGGTGCCATCTGTCTGCCCGCTTTGGCCAATCACAGCACGCGGTGGGCGGGACATAGTAGTTATGATAAATTAATGATAAGAAACGTAAAACAAGGGAGTGTTACAAGACAGTATTGTGTTCTTGTTTGTCCCCGCAGGTGATATCCACTTGCTCACGGCTGATGACCATGTTTTTGTGCTTAATTTGAAAACTAGAAGATACTGAATGTCTGGAACACTGGTATGAGACAGATAAGGTTATTAGAACAACAACAGTCGCTCAAATATCTGCTACTTCCTATCAATGTGGCTTTTTGATCATTTCTGGTATTTAAAGTGCATATGACAGGTTTTAATGCTTTTGAAAAAAATAATCAGTGAAGCAGCAAATTAAATGAAGAAATTGGCTTTTTATTTCAATTTTAAGCTGCCGACAAGTGACACAGTGACACAGATCCCACCTCCTGAAAGTGCACACTGTCGTTGTGTCCTTGGGCAGGACACTTCACCCACATTGCCCCCAGTGTCTGCGTACATTGGTGTATGAATGAGAGTATGAATGGGTGAGTGGATCCTTGCTGTAAAGCGCTTTGAGAGCCTAATGTAGGTGGAAAAGCCCTATATAAGTTGAGACCATTTAGACCATTTACCATGAAGGTAAAGTTCCTCAGCAGTTAGACTGGTTTCCAATAGGTTTTGTATGCACAGTTTCCCCACGTGACGTCTTCCTGGACAGTAAACCAGATGCTGGACTTCCTGTCGGCGATCGTTTACTTTCACAACTAGCAGGTTCCACACAAATAAACAGAAGCTCAGGATCTGGTTAAGGACAACGAGTAACTGATGGAGTCACAGCAACGTATTACAAACATCATGTTCACCCTGAATCCTGCCCCAAAGTTAACAGCAGTGGTCATAAAGTAGGAGCTTTTATCTTAGAGCTAAAGGCTAGTGTTAAAAAATGATAGTATAAAATGTAAACAAGTAAATAAACTACTAGCAGGAGGACAATTCTTTTCTTTTTCTTTTTTTAACCTGCTCCAGCCACATCTGAACTTTTACCCGCTGTCCTTTACCAACTCCTGCTTATGTTTAATGGGAAGAGATTGCGGACAGGAAGGACAGCATCTGGTTTACTGTCCAGGCGGAAATCACGTGGGGTCACTGTGCATACAGCTCATTGCCTTAACATGGTCGGCACGGCAACAGTTTAAAATTGTTTGCCTTCATCTATGTCACTTCCTGTCGATGTCCAATAAGGAAGTGAAACTATAAACATCGCAAAAGTGTTCAAACTAAAGAAAGCTCGGTACAATCTTTAACAAACTCTTAAATATAAATGCGTTAACTATGTTTTAGAATGGGGGCATCACACACTCGCATTACATCTTTTAAAAAATTGGAAGAAAATGGAACGTGCTCCTCGAAACAAGGCCTCAAATTAATCACTTGTTCTGACACTCAAATCCCACTTATACTTGATGCATGATTTCTTTCCTTTCTCTCATTCTGCACAGCAAAAAGGCAGGTAATAACCAAGTCTGTAAAAGTGATTTCAGAGGACACCCCGCGTCGTACCCACTGTTGTGCCCCCGTTTCTCTTTCCTGACCCACTGTGCTCAACCCCTGTAATAACATTTGCCCCATAAACCGCACAATGGCACCTTTCATCAGTGAAACACCTCAGCGCTGCTGCGTTATCATGACCTCTGTCCCCATTCCGGCTCATTCTAAAGCGCCTTTTATTCGAACTCGAGACCAAATCTGATTATCGAGTTAATCGTGACGTAACGCCGCACCACCGTCACGGGAATTCACGATGTTTTCAGCTTCTTGTGTAACTTCACTACTGCGGGTCATGTGCCAAAGATGGTTTTAGTTAAGCCACGTTAGCAGGAAAAAAAATCTCTAAGCAGACTAAAGAAAAGTGCTTATTTCTCTGTCTGTAGACGGAGAAATGCCGGCTAATCCAGGGTTGTGCTGTTGACCTCCACATGTTCTGAACTGCACGTGGATTAGTTTAGCAGTTGATATTCCAATCTTCTGAAATGTTAATGCTTTTGATGGTATTCTAAGTATGCGCTGTGAAATGTCTCTATTTCAAATCATAAATCACATTTTTTGTTCACTTATTATGCAGCTCATTCAACAAGCAGCAACTTCCACCTCTCTTGCTACAGTGGCTTTTTTCCCCTAATTTCTGCTTTTGTATTTTCTGTGTTCCACATTGTTTTACCGAATGCAGTAAAACAGGTTCAGTGAATTATTTGTTTTTTACTACAGAGAGTCCTCAATGGCCCTGAAGGCTTTTTAAAAAGTAAACAAACAGCTTATGAGCATTTGAGACCCACAAGTTTCTTCTTCTGAATCACTGAAGAGGCACCGAGAGCCCCCACGCCTGCAGCACATTGGCGGCGTCACAAGAGGCGCTACAGGAAACAAAAATGGGGCAAACAAGGAGGTATCCAGGCAAGACTCATAGCTAAGCCACACAAACTTTAAATCCCTACAAGTGTTGTGGCTAATGTTCGTTCACCTGTGAGTAAACCGTCTGCTCAGTTCTTAGCAGAAGATGGTGAAAGACAGTTGTGGCGCGAGGGAGCTGTGTAGGAGGAAAAGGAGGGGGGAGGTGGAGCTGACCAGTGCAGGACACCACGCTCTGAAACGGGGACAAACCCAGGAGGCGCTGCACTATACATGACAGGATGGCCCACAATGGCGACGCGCTCAGTCGCAGCGGCTCAGGACTAACCCAACACCTGAGATGGCATCTCTGGAATCGCCCATATATGGTCATGTTTGAAAACAGTTAAGGGAGAAAACAATTCTCTAATTATTCAAAAACTTCTTAACAAATTCTGAATTATGAATATAGTTTCTACTAAATAATGATACAAAGACATGGGGAGGAGCAAAGTGGTTCAACAGCCCATAAATACATGAATAACAGAGAATGCTAACTTGATGCTACATTTTAGCATCGGGCTAATGCTAACTGTTAGCTAGCGCTAGCTACAACTGCCGTTTTTTAAGATAAGATAAGATAAGATAAGATAAACCTTTATTAATCTCACAAAGGAGAAATTCACTTGTTACAGTCGGCGTTACTTCACAGTCTTATTGTACAGTCTGACAGCAGTGGGGATGAAGGCTTTGCGGTAGCGCTCCGTCCTGCACTGAGGGTGTCTCAGTCTGCCACTGAGAGAGCTGCACAGCTCTTCTACAGTCCCGTGCAGTGGGTGGGAGGTGTTGTCCATGATGGAGGTGAGCTTGGCTAACACCCTCCTGTCCCTCACCTCCTCCACAGAGTCCAGGGGGCAGCCCAGGACGGAGCTGGCCCTCCTGACCAGCTTGTTCAGTCTGTTCTTGTCCCGCTCTGTGCTGCCCGGGGCCCAGCACATGGCAGCGTAGTGGAGAGCAGAGGCCACCACAGAGTCATAAAAAGTCCTGAGCAGAGGCCTGCTCACTCCGAACGACCTCAGTCTCCTCAGAAGGTGGAGGCGACTTTGGCCCTTCTTGTACAGGGCGTTGGTGTTGTGGGACCAGTCCAGTTTATTGTTGAGGTGAACACCCAGGTACTTGAAACTGTCCACCTCCTCAATGTCCTCCCCCTGGATGTTCAGCGGTGTGTGCGGTAGTGGCTTCCTCGTGAAGTCGATCACCATCTCCTTCGTCTTACTGATGTTCAAGCACAGGTGGTTGCGCTCACACCAGTCCACAAAGTCTATGATGACTGACCGGTACTCCAGGTCGTTCCCCTTAGACACACAGCCCACGATGGCGGAGTCGTCGGAGAACTTCTGGAGATGACAACTGTCCGTGTTGTATGTGAAGTCCGATGTATAGATGGTGAAGAGAAACGGTGAGAGGACGGTGCCCTGAGGGGCCCCAGTGCTGCAGACGACCACCTCAGACTCACAGCTGCGCAGCCGCACATACTGTGGTCGGTCCGTGAGGTAGTCGATGGTCCATGCGGTGAGATGTTCATCCACTCCCGCGTCCTCCAGCTTCCCCCGCAGCAGCGCCGGCCTGATGGTGTTGAAGGCACTGGAGAAGTCAAAGAACATGACCCTCACAGCGTTCCCGGCGTGCTCCAGGTGCGCGAGCGCCCGCTCCGACAGGTAGATGACAGCGTCCTCCACTCCGATGTTGGGTCTGTAAGCAAACTGCAGCGGGTCAAGGGTGGGGCTTACCACAGAGCGGAGGTGGGTGAGGATGAGCCGCTCCATCGTCTTCATCAGGTGGGAGGTCAGGGCGACTGGTCTGTAGTGGGCCGGTTCCCTGGCGTGCGCTGTTTTAGGAACTGGAATCAGACAGGAGGTCTTCCACAGGACGGGGACCTTCTCCAGGCTGAGGCTCAGGTTGTAGATGTGGCAGAGGACCTCGGAGAGCTGGTCTGCGCAGGTCCTCAGCAGCCTGGGACTGATGCCATCTGGTCCTGCAGCTTTCCCCCGCTTCAGTCGCCTCAGCTCCCTCCTCACCTGGTCCGGTGTGATGGAGAGGGGGGAGTGAGGGGGGGACCGGTGTGGGGGTGGACTGCCGGGGGTGGGGCAGGTGCTAGAGGAAGTCCGTATGATGGAGGCTGAAGACGTGGGTGCAGGGGGGCTGGAGGCAGGTGAAGGTGGTCGGGGGAGGGGGGCAGTGTCCACTGTGCTGGAGACGCGTGAAGAGGAGGGAGTGGGGGGAGAATCAAACCGGTTGAAATGTTCGTTGAATTCATCCGCCCCGCGCTGGTCTCCATCAGCTGTCCCTCTGGCACTCTGTCCAAAACCGGAGATGTTCTTCAGTCCCCTCCACACGTCCCGTGCGTTGCCCTGCGCCAGCTTCTGCTCCAGCTTCTCGCCATAGTCCTTCTTGGCCTTCCTGATCCTCCACTGGAGTTCATGCTGGACTCTCCTCTGCTCCTCTCTGTCCCCTGAGTTGAAAGCCCTTTTCTTTTGGTTCAGGAGGGCTTTAAGTTCAGGGGTCACCCAGGGGTGGTTGTTGGAGAAACACCGTACCTTCCGGGTTGGTACAGTGTTTTCCACACAGAAGTTGATGTAGTCTGTGATGCAGTGCGTCAGGCCGTCGATGTCATCTCCATGAGAGCTGCAGATCATGTTCCAGTCTGTGGTCTGGAAACAGTCCCTAAGTCTCTCTTCAGCCTCTTCACTCCACACTTTCACAGACCTCTTCTGTGCTGGCTCCCTTCGCACCCTGGGTGTGTAATCCGGCCACAGTAGGACGAGATTGTGGTCTGAGCGTCCGAGCGGGGGGAGGGGGGCAGAGGTGTAAGCGCCCTTCACGTTAGCATACAGAAGGTCCAGGGTCTTATTGTTCCTTGTGTGGCACTTAACATACTGCGTGAGTGTGGGGATAGTGGTGGAAAGAGAGGCGTGATTAAAGTCCCCGGTGATGAGCAGCAGGGCGCGGGGGTGACGCATCTGGGTCTGGGTCACGGTACTGTGGATGCGCTCACAGGCTGCGGGGGGGGGATATACAAGCACAACACGACCATGTGTGAAAACTCCCTCGGTAGATACCTAGGCCTCATGCTGACGACGATCATCTCCAGGTCCCGGGTGCATATCTGTTCTTTCACGTGCACGTGTCCGGGGTGGCACCATCTCTCATTCACAAACACAGCTACTCCACCGCCTTTCTTCTTCCCGCTCCCCTCCACACACCGGTCTGCGCGCGCGAGTTTAAATCCGTCCAGGGAAACCACAGAGTCCGGTATATTCCCGTTCAGCCACGTCTCCGTAAAGCACATCAGTCCGCACTCCCGATAAGCCCTCTGATGTCGGGTCAGTGCGGCCAGCTCCTCGGTCTTGTTCACGATGGAGCGTACATTACCCAGGATGACGGAGGGTAGCCATCTTCTCCTCTTGCGTCCACCTCTGCAGCCTCTGCGTTTTCTGCGTATCTCGGCGGGGATCACCGGCCTCTCCACATGCATGAGAGGTGAGTCCTTGAGTCCGAGAAGCTGCTCCCGTGAATAAACAAGAGGACTGGGTGTGTCACCGTGGCAACGAGAACAACAAAAAGATGCAGATCCTAAAAATGCTGAAGACATCGCAAATAAAAGGGAAAGTGCAACAAAAAAACAGCTTCCCCTGTGCACAAATGCACAATGTCTAGTCTACTTGATGAAAATTTTAAAAAAACACGTCTATAAATAAAGATAAAAGCAAAAAGTGTAAGAGAGGTAACAGAGCCAACGTAACTAGCTGCCAGTTAGGGCCGGCGCCATAGCAACTTCACTTCTACTGAACAATCTGCTGTGAGAAAATATCCATATGGGCCCAATTTACACAAAATTTACATAAATAAGTTCATATTCCACCAGAAAATGGCAAAAAAGAGTGAAAAATTGTGTTTCTCTAAAGATTCTATTTTCCCCCTCGGCGAAGCCACGCCCCCTTCTATGCCGAGATGCCGTCTGTATCTATAAAACACTTACTATTACTTTCTTAAAGGCACACTGCGTAACATTTTGGACTATACTGTACCATCAACACAAAACCTGCTCTCAATGACCAGCTCGACACAGAAAATGCTATTTTTGCAGTGGGTAATCAAATAATGGATCTGGATGAGAACCTAGCCTGTTTAACTCTCAATTCTACTGACTTTAGTCGACGTCTCCATGGAAACGAGCTGGAGACGTACCCACTCCCGGTAAAGTTGTAGTCATGTTTTAGCAGAGGTGAGCCGCTCACAGCAAAAAGACATGTGTGTTTGAGGTATTTTTCAATGGTGAAAATATCGATCATAAAATAAATGCTTATATTTCAATTTTGTTTATTGGGTCAAATCTTGCGCGGTGTGGCTTTAATGTCTTAATGCACCTGTACAGTGTAAGCATTATTGTTATATTTATTTGAGTATAGTTTAAGAAAGGTGTTGCTATGATTTTTATTTATTCCAATTTTTCATATTTTCTTATTTACAATGTTGGCCTGAAAGTGCACTTAAAGGGAAGGTGATACAAAAAAATAACAATTACAACAATAATAGTACAGAGTTTTATTCAGGGAAGGAATATCCTTCATTGGAAAAACATTTATATAAAACATTTCTTTAGCTTGTGTTTTAAAGCAGCACTAAGTAACTTGTTTACCTTAATAAGTCCTTTCCGTAGTCCCTCTGGGGGTAATACAAGTGTTAATGGGATGATTGGAGGGTCTTTCATCTCCCCCTGGTGTCTCTGGACAGAAAACCACCATTTCAACTTCCCTGCGCCGGGTCGGAGTCACCAATACACACTAAAGGAATCATGAAGAAGAAGCTAACAGGCTAACAAGCAAAGCTAACTGCGGGCTAGCACCACTTAAACAGTATTTACAGCCAAGTTTGAGTGAAAAAAAACTATCTCCACCTGCAGTGCCGCTCATGGCCTCCAGGGGGATGAGTTACTTAGTACTGCTTTAAAAGATTCCAGCTTTATTTAAGTGGATTACTAGTTTTATTTCTTGAACTTGTTCTTTGTACAAGCACGGTAAACAAACGGCTGGAGTCTGCCTTATGAAATCCTGAGAAAACTCATTTTATTCGAGAAAATTGTGATGTTGCAATATCCAGGAGCAGTAACAACAGTAAATAGTGGAAAGTAGTAGCACATAGGGGATAAAAGTCATATAAAAATGAAACATGTGAAGGTGAGGACTATTTGAAATCTGCTCATGAAGAAATAAACTGCACATTTATCAAAACTCGGACTCTCAAACTCCCTCTCACTCAACCTGGCCTATTGTACATTTGTTTTAGTGGTACACAAGCTTCAACTAACAGCATTTACTCTCGTGTCTCCAGGTTTCCCTCCGTTCCCCAGCCCCACAGCGCCCTCTGTGCTTCTGGGGGAGGACCCGCCGCCGTACTCCCCCCTCACCTCCCCCGAGAGCGGCTCTGCTCCCGTCATCAGCTGCAGGGTCTGTCAGAACCTCATCTCCGTGGAGGGCAAGATCCACCAACACGTCGTCAAGTGCGGGGTCTGCAACGAGGCCACGGTGAGTTCAAAGAGGTCACGTCAAATACAGCGCTGCACGGGATGGGGAAGCGGAATTACCGATTAAAAGATTCAATGAAAGTGCAACGAAAAAATATTAAAGAGGGGGTATTATGCTTTTTTCAGCCACATAGCACCAGTCTATATCACACTACAATGATGACGAGACCGTCTGTTGGTCTGTAAATGCAGTGAAATAGAATAACTGCCTTGTATAAAATTGCTCTTTCAAAATGGTGGTAGCGAATGACTTGAAATAGGCCTCTGTCTCTTTAAGAACCTCTGACCCTTTCCGACACGCCCCCTCCACACGCTGTCTGTGGCATCACAACACTACGCTCGTTGTCTCAACTGTATTGAAACTACGATCGGTGCATTTTACTTTTTATTGTTGGAAAGGAGCTACTGTTTATCACTTTGTGAACAATGGCCACACAGGATATTATTTGGAAACGAACCTTCCACACCGGACGCTTGGAAGCGGCTCTTGCCTGAAAAGTAACTGCTGTTTGGAGGCTCTCTCTTTGCATCTGCCATGCCCTATGGATCTCTAACTATACCCCCATGGACGACACCAGGATCTGCAGGAGCCCATACGATTCAAAGACGGACATTATCTGTGCAGGTGGACAATGGTTTTTCGAGGTTACCCCGTTAGCTTGTTATAATCGACTACAGCTCATTGTTGATGAAAAGTCTGCACTAAACCACAAATGTGTAAAGCCAGGCTCATTGTGTGATCATCGTAAAGGCTGCTTCGAGTAGTTGCCTGCTTTATTGACGTTATTTGTGCATAATATGCTGCCTGTTTTCAATGAATGTTGTGAAGGTGAAGGTTGTTAGCTTGTCGCGGCTAATAGTGCCTTAGCTCCGGGAGAAACCACTCGGCTACGACTCACTGTAGATGAAATGTGAGCAGTAAACTACAAAATCAACAAGCCAGGCTCCGTGTGTGATCATCATAAAGGCTGCTTCAAGCAGTTGCCTGTTTTAGTGACGTTTTCAATGCATAATATGCTGCTTGTATTCAGTGAATTTTCCCATTAGCTTGTCGCGGCTAGCTTGTTAGCTCCGGGAGAAAACCACTGGCTATGACCCAATGTAGATGAAATGTGAGCAATAAACTTCCAAATCAACAAGCCAGGCTCCGTGTGTGATCATTGTTAAACGGTTCTTTATGTATGTGGTGGTTTTATTGACTTTATGTGTGCATATTTCTCGTTTTCACGTGATGACTCGAGGCTTAGCTTAGCATTAGCTTTCTCCGGAGGCTCTGTGCATCATCAAGGCCCAGCGCAGAACCAGACACTGAAATAAGTGTTCTTGTCACCGGTTTGAATCCTGGGTGTTTCGGTAACAGAAACACTGATGTGTGTCTTTGTAAAAGTCTGCTGTGGCTCCGGTTCACAACACATGAAGCTAATCCTCCATGATGACTCTGTTTACATCTTAGGGCTAGACACTGCGGGGAGGTGGTTCTGCTGAGGAGCAGTGGTTGGTTACTCGGCTGGTGACGAAAGGTCGGAGGCGTATCCTGGAGGTCGAGGGCGTTTCCTGAAGGAATCAGGCGTTTTATCCCTAAAATGGCCGCCATCAGAGTTTTTACAGATTACTCGAAAATACGTGAATGTGCTAAGGCAACACTTCAGGCATGTTTTTAATGAGGGAATGACTTAATAACATGATGTAAAGCTTGAAAAAGTCGATTTTGCATAATACCCCCCCTTTAAAAAAACATGACAAAAAAGCAAAAAAACACAATAAATTAGTTTCCCCTAAATGGAAAGGTGACAAAAAAGTGAGAAAACATTGACAAAAAAGTGACGAAAAATTGATGAAAAAGTGGCAAAAATGACAAAAATGTGACAAAAAAATAACAAAAATGTGACAAAAAAGGACAAAAATTTGATAAAAAATGGATGAAAAAATGACAAAAATGTGACATAAATTTGACCAAAAAATGACAAAAATGTGACAAAAATGTGACAAAAAAAAATAACACAAATGTGACAAAAAAATGACAAAAAATTGGTAAAAAATGTGACAAAAAATGACAAAAATGTGACAAAAAATGACAAAAATGTGACAAAAAAATGACAAAAATGTGATATAAATTTGACCAAAAAATGACAAAAAATGAGACGAAAAAATGACAAAAATGTGACAAAAAAAATAACAAAAATGTGACAAAATGTGACAAAAAAATGACAAAAATTTGATAAAAAATGGATGAAAAAATGACAAAAATAAAAAAAAATGACAAAAATGTGATATAAATTTGACCAAAAAATGACAAAAATGTGCCGAAAAAATGACAAAAATGTGACAAAAAATGACAAAAATGTGACAAAATGTGACAAAAAAAATGACAAAAATTTGATTACAAAAATGGATGAAAAAATGACAAAAGAAAAAAAAAAGACAAAAATATGACAAAAAATGACAAAAAATTGATAAAAAATGGATGAAAAAATGACAAATAAAAAAAAAATGACAAAAATGTGATATAAATTTGACCAAAAAATGACAAAAATGTGACGAAAAATGACAAAAAAAATGACAAAAAAGTTACAAAAATGAGTTGAATACCCAACAAAAAAATGATGGAAAAAAAATCTGATGACGTGAGGAAAAAGATCCTCTCGGTTCAGGCGGGAGTTAAGAGGTTAAGCCTTTTATATCAGCTGTATTGTCCAAATAACATGAGAAAAACAGTATATAACTCGCCTTACTGCTATGACATATCACAGAAATATAACCGTCTCTCTCTCCTGTCTTGTCATGATGAAATAACGTGGTCATCTACCTGATATTAAGCTCTGTTTCCCCTAATTGGGCAGATTGTCAGTACAAGCCCACACACGCGCTCAGACCAGCTCCGCAGAATGTGATTTGACTGTGACAAATGGACCTAATTAAAAATGGCACGTCGCGGTGTAATTGTTGAGTTCCAGCGCGGCATTCCCCTCAGAAAGGGCCTGACGGGCTGATGGGCGCCCGCTGAGTAAATGACGTCGCGTTTAACGGGGGATTGATGAAGCGGCGGGGGGGCTCCCGAGGCTCGCCTTGATCAGGTTAGACCGACGGCGGGATGGAGGAGAAGGGAGATCGGGGTTAAACCTGTCGCCGCTGTGAGGAATGTGCTAGAACTATACTGGGCTGGTGCAGCAGATGGCGCTCTCCCCACAGCAAGGAGGAGTCTCGGACCAGATGGAGTTTTGTAACTATTCCTTAAAGAGATATTTCAGGATTTTTGACATAGGACCTCATTTCCTAGTTATCCAGAGTGTTGTTGATTCCTTATATTTGAAGTTTAGTGGTGCTAGGCTAGTGCTAGGCTAGTGGATGTCTATGGTAACTAGTAGCCTGCATTAAAAACAGTCTAACCCAAGCACAGTGCACCTGAAGCAAATCACTTATAACACCAGACTAACCATATAAATGTCTATGTTGACTGAATAATAATCATTTTGCATTTAAAATAACTTATATTTGAGCAGCATCAGCTTCCTAGTTGTAGCTACGCAGCGGCGGAGCGATCTGCTCAGTTACCGGATCTACAGTAGTTTGTTTACCGCATTACTACACGTGGAATTCACAAAGGGGCTTCCTCCAAATCAGATATGGCAACGTTTGGAGGACGAGCCCGTGATTTTGAAGAGGTTTTTAATGCAGGCTACTAGTTACCATAGAAATGCGCTAGCCTAGCACTAGCCTAGCACCACTAAACTCTTCAAATATAAGTTCTTTTAAATGCAAAATGGTTATATTTAAAACATTATTCAGTCGACACAGACGTTTATATGGGTAGTCTGGTGTTATAAGTGATTTACCTCAGGGTCAGACTGTTTTAATGCAGGCTACTAGTTACCATAGACATGCACTAGCCTTGCACTAGCCTAGCATCATTAAACTCTTCAAATATAAGGACTGCATGAATTAAAATATAAAAATCTCCAGAAATCAACAACACTCTGGATAACTAGGAAATGAGGCCCTATGTCAAAAATCCTGAAATATCCCTTTAACTCAGCAACTTCTGCGCAACTAAAGTGAGTTTCTGATCAGTTAAATCCTTTTTACTTGTTATATTTGCACGTAGGAAGTGGTGTCCAGCGCAGGTTTTCAGGTATTCTTGGCATTACTTGTGTTCATGCCTGTCACAATATTTACTATATTGACTTATCGCTCGGTAGTAAAATGAACAACGATAAAAATGTTCACTATCCAAGTACGAGTGCGATAGTCCTTATAACATTACTTAGTACGCAGGCCTATGTTTCTGTTACACATTGTTTAAAGACCAGAGAAATGCTGCAGTGGTTTGACAGATAGGCAACAGGTTAACCAATGTGTGTGATGTTGTTTTGAAAAGAAACGAACAAACGCTACTCTATTTTTGCTGTAATGTAAGTTAATATCTTAATCCATACAGAAGTGTGGTTTTATCAGGAAAGATTTCACCAGAATAAAGTAGATGAAATATCGATATTATCATTTATTGGAGAGGATTTATCGATTATCAAAAGAAATATCATGACAGGCGGACTTGTGGTGTCCCCCAGGGGTCAGTTTTGGGCCCAACACTGTTTAATGTGTTATTACATCTCTTTGCTGAAGACACAAATATATTCTATAGTAGTGATGATTACAATGAGCTGGTAAATGCAGTAAACAAAGAACCAAAGGCAATGAAAAAGTGGATAGACATAAGTAAATAAAACTTAACTAATTGGTTATCGTCTTGTACTCCTCTGTGCCATTGCCTGGAATAAATGAAGAAATTAAGGCAAACATAAATGCAAAGAGAAGTTTGATTTTTATGCAATATTGTGTTTTATTACTATTATTATTATTATTATTTAGGTATAAAAAAAACAAAATTTTGATCACAACTTTTGGAAAAATGGCCTGGAAAATTAGGCATTTCAGCAACAATTAAAAAAAAACACCCGCGATATCCTGGAGGGACTGATTCTTCCATCCCGTAAATATTTGCACACTTCTGGCACATTTACACTGACGTTTGACTGATGTTAGTTTCAACTTCCAGCCTCAACATTGACCTACAGTAGCACTTATTTGAAAGAGGAATTGAAAGACTTTTGCATAACATCACCCTCAGATATGCGATATAAATGAGTTATTGTGCCAGACCTTGGTTAAAAAGATACTGCATGCTATTGTATCTTCTGCATATAAATATAAACTCAAACCTACTATTGCACCGATAACCACTAATTCAACATTTGACCTTTGCAGCACCTTTTCTCGCGAGTTGCCGGGCACAGATCCGTCTCTACTCTCTGTCTGTTCTTTCTGTTTGCTGACACACTTCCTGGTTCAACAGACGCTTTTCTTGCTGACTCCTGTTCCATTTTATCTCCTGGGTGGTGGAGCGAGTTTTCGGTCTGTTTTCCTGTCGAGATTTCAAAGCAGCCCCAAACAGTCGCTCGTGTGTTGACAACATTATCTGACTTTAGATCCTTCTCGTCTGCTCCTGTCAGCCACGATCGATCCATGCGAGAAAGCCCCTCCCTGACAGATTATTAACGTTGCTTTAACAATCGACTTTACTTTACTCGTCTTGTAAACTTTGTCCTGACTCCGTTTCGCTCTTGTCTCCCGCAGCCCATTAAAAACGCCCCGGCTGGAAAGAAGTACGTGCGCTGTCCCTGTAACTGTCTGCTCATCTGCAAAGTCACCTCCCAAAGGATCGCCTGCCCGCGCCCCTACTGGTGAGGATGTGGTATTACACTCTAAGTAGCATGAAATACAGCGAACTGGAGAGAATACACAGTGTCTTAGTGCAGTAGAAGGAACATTTGCCAGAATATATCGAGTACTAATGTTTATATATTTGTATAAAAGACTGTGTGTTCATGTGAGGTCATAACTAGAGGTCGACAGATATGGATTTTTCTAAGGCCGATGCTGATATTATTGGATGATTATTGTCAAGTGTCTCGACTATAATCCAGTGTATGATGCTTCTAAATTGTAAAATGTCAATGTTGGACTGTAGCAGCAGGGGGCGCTTTATTAACCTCTTAACTCCCGCCTGAACCGAGTGATCTTTTTCCTCATGTCATCAGATTTTTTTTCCATCATTTTTTTGTTGGGTGTTCAACTCATTTTTTGTTGTCATTTTTTGTAATTTTTTTGTCATTTTTTCGTCTAATTTTTGTCATTTTTTAGTCAAATTTTTATCAAATTTTTGTCATTTTTTAGTCATTTTTTCGTCTAATTTTTGTCATTTTTTCGTCAAATTTTTATCAAATTTTTGTCATTTTTTTGTCATTTTTTCGTCTAATTTTTGTCATTTTTTGGTCAAATTTTTATCACATTTTTGTCACTTTTTGTCTTTTTTTGTCATTTTTTGGTCAAATTTTTATCACATTTTTGTCACTTTTTGTCTTTTTTTGTCATTTCTTTTGTCTTTTTTGTGACATTTTTGCCACTTTTTCATCAATTTTTCGTCACTTTTTTGTCAAACTTTTCTCACTTTTTCGTCACATTTTCATAATTGTTTTCGTCTCAGTTTTGTCACTATTTTCACACCTTTTTTCCAGAAGCTTTTGGACTGGGGTAAAGCCAAACTGGAGAAAATGTAATCAGTTCAGGTGGGAGTTAAGGGGTTAAAGGCATAGGGCTGATTCATTCAAGACATTCATGTTTTGTAGGTACTTCCCTTTGAAAGACAAAAATCAGCAGATTCCAAAACCAATAGTAGTAAGTCTCTATCTCTTATGGTTCTGAAATTATAAGCAATTATAATTCTGCAACATAAAATATACAAAATATGATCAGAAGTGAACAAACTCGGCTCCTCTCAGGGATAGGAAGCTGTATTTTAAGGCTGAGCTCTTTCCAATGCAAAAGACAGGAAGTGGCTCTTACTTTTGGTTATATTATTTATACTTATTTAGCAGCAATTTTTAAGGGGCCAGATGCAAATTAGCCTCTTTATACTCACAACTGCCACCTTAGGTCATACGTGGAACTGTACCTTCTATATTAAGCTCGTGCATGACGGTAATTCGGACCCGAAGTAACAACTTTTTGAGTGACAGTGCAGGATTTTAGAGGCAGTTGTGGTGAACAGGTCTGAGCTCATTTTACACATTAGGACATAGCTGGAACATGTGGGGGGAGGAAAATACTTCAACATTTTTAAACTCTATATAGTCCCTTATATTCTCATTTTTAAGCGGCTGACAGGAAGTGACATAGAGGCAAAGCTCTATAGCAGTTTGACTCATTTCTCATTGACATATGGTCGACATTGCAACAGTTGTTTGCTTCTATCTATGTCACTTCCTGTCAGTGTGCAATAAGGAAGTGAAAAGATCAACGTTGCAAAGATGGTCAAACTAAAGAAAATCTTAAAATATAATTGTGTCTATTGTGTTTTAATCGGCCGATACCCTCTGGTCAAAATCAGATGGTTTCCTCTCTTAACATTTATACAAATTCACCAAAACAACTTATGCTGCGACATTACATCAAAATTATTTAACTGGACTGATGTCGACACAGCTGGTTTCTGAGGATGTGTTAAAATCTGCGGGAGCTGCTTCCACAGTTTGATGGTTTTAAGTGAAAAGGCATCGGTGTATCTTTTTGGGATGGCAGAGCAGTATAATTAAAAGTCAACACATTATGCATATGAGTGTGAGCGTGTAAATTTAACTGGCATCAAGATTTCTTGTAAAATAGTGACATTGCCCGACTATTTCTGCTGCATAAATTGTCGAGAATACAAACATTATGCCATAAATCACAATCAACTGCAGTTTTGGCAGTTTTGTTTTGCTCAAAAGTGGACAGTTGATTCAATTTACCTTTGAATACCAACATTTTTCCTCATTTCTTTGTTTAAAATGCAATATGCACTGATTTTCTTTGCCCTTTAAGTGACTGCTTTCCAAATACAGTGGGGAAAAAAAGTATTTGGTCAGTTTCCCATAGACTTTCTATTGGATTTTGGCCAAATACTTTTTTTCCCCACTGTAAGCGTCCAAAACTCTTGAGGGAGGGAGTCCACAGAGTCCCACTAAAGGGTCCGCGCGACAGAAAAGGTTGGGAACCACTGCTGAACACAATAGGTTAATTCTCCAGCAGGTGATTTTGCCCGTTAGCCTGGAATGTTAGAGTAAAGGTGGGGTTAAGTTGTTCGCTCACACTTTTCCCACGTGCTCTGAGCTGATCCCTGTCACAGAAAAGTGAAGCTGGTCACGTGAAGAGGAAAGCGTGAGAATAACTCATACACGAGAGACTTATCCAAAGCCACAAGTCTTTCTGGTGTAATCACTTTTTATCAGATTACTGTTGTTGGACCATTGTGTCTAAACCGTGCTCTCATTATATAGTAAAATAATGAACCAGAGCCACAGAAACATGTTTTTTCTCCACGTTGTCACTCAGATTGAGTCCAGTGGGTCAAGACCCGCTCGCTCTGATATATGACTCGTTTAGTGGGTCTTTTTAAGTTCAAGGATTTGTGAATGAATAAAAGTGCCTCAGTGAAGGATGGTTCATCTAGTTTTTAGATTTGCTTTGTAAAGCTTTTGATATCGGGTTAGCGACTGCAGCCAGGACAGTGTTTTGGAAGTGAACAAAGCTGTTGTATTTCTCTGTCATGAGGGGATTCAGCTCAGTTACCTTCAGTGACTCTAGTTCTCTGAATGGTCTAAAACAAAAAATACTGTCTCATTGGGAAATCAATCAATCAATCAAATTTTATTTGTATAGCGCCCAACAACAACCAGAAGGTGCCCAGAGCGCTTTCCAGGATAAAAACAAAAATCACAGTAGACAACAATAAATACAAAACACATAAAACAGCAGTCGAGTCGATGGTTATGTATCAAAAGCTTTTCTGAAAAGATGTGTCTTCAACTGTGATTTAAAAACACTCAACTCAGTGATGTTTCGAAGCTGTACCGGAAGTGCGTTCCACAGCTTTGGGCCTTGTGCGGCAAATGACCGGCCTCCAAACTTTTTGTATTAGAACTTGGGAGTGACGAGGGAGGTGTGTTCAGAGGAGCGCAGAGTTCTGGCTGGTTCGTGGACCGTTACTAATTCGGCGAGGTAGGACAAGGTAGCCATCAGGTGGGTGTTTCAGTTCGGGACTATAACTCGCTCCGGAGTAGGGCTGGACGATTTGGACTAAAAGTCATATACCGATATATATTTAGGTTGAATATCAATATGCAATATATATCCCGACATTTTTTCCTGCAAAGTGTGAGCTGTGAAATGAAATGTTCAGTCAAAGTCAAAGCCAAATACGAGTAGTTTTATTGAAAACTCACTATAAAATGTAAACATAAAAACTGTACAACAAAGCTCCATAAGGAGTACATTTAAATAGTAGTTAAAATAGCCTACAAAACAATATAGGGCAGCATTTATATATAAAGAGATAACAAAATAAAGTGCTCAGTTTAAGAATAGATTATTATTATTATTGTTTTAAATCAGCTTGAGATCACCTGTTTCTTTTTGTTAGCATAATAGTTTATCTGAATTTGATCCCAATATACACGATATGGTCTAATTCTATATCTCATTTAAAAATATATCGATATATCTTAAATATTGATATATCGCCCAGCCCTACTCCGGAGTATAACTCGTACCAGCCTTGGCAACTACCTGGGCTTGGAGGCATAACTGCACCGTTGACGAGCCTCTCTCGTTTGTAAACTCTTTCATCTAGCTGTGGCCATCTAGCTTTTAGCCCGCGATTAGCTTCTTTTGTTTTCTTCATTGCAGTAAGAGTAACCTCCGCTTTTCACCAGTCCCTCACAAGTTTCTCACTCACTCCAAACCTTCTTTCTGCTGCTCGATTACCGTGTTTCTTCAGTGGTACAGGAGTGGCAGACACTGGTACACAAGCCTAGAGCGCCCTCTAGCGGCTCTCAGTGTGAAAATAACAAACATGTGAAATGACATATTTTGATATATAGGTCGCACCTGAGTATAAGTCGCACCCCCAGCCCATCAGCCGTTCCAAAGCTGCGGGTCAGGGACCAGAGGTGAGAGAATGTGACCATTTGCCATTTTAAAAAGTGAGAGGAAACAGCCTAGTGTGGCCCTAAACCTAATCTGACCGTGGCAAATGGTCAGTGGTTCTCACAGGTCATTATGAGGTCATTTTCTTCTGTTACGACCCGGCTCAGCTAGTTAAAAAGGAATTAACAAAAACCAAGATGTAAAACGGAAAAATAAAGTTGTAATTTAATAAAAGGAGTGTAAAAGGTAATCTTAACAAAATGGGTGTGCAACAAAAATAACCAAACAAAGGCTATTTACAATATGTACAAAGGTTAACCGAAACAAAGGTACTAAGACTAAACTAAGAAGTGTCTCAAACCACGAGTGTCACATACAGGCCTACACAAAAACAAGTGACACAGAAAAAACACACACGAGAGACACAACTGAACGAACTGTAAACTCTCTGAACACAAAAGTTAACGTTAACAAAGAGACACAGAACAAACAATCAGGTAAACAACAATCAGGACCATGGACGAGCAGCCAACCAGAACAGAGCATGGAACGAGTCCTCCAATCGCAGGCCATAGCTCTCACAGCCAGACATCCATGGAGGGAAAGGACAGGTTTAGGCCACACAATATACAAATATACAAAAATATACAAAAAGGAGGGAGCCTGGAGGCCTGGGGCTGTAACACTTCCAACGGCCCTGCACTACTGTCTAACTGTTTTGGACCGTGAATGGGTTCGCTCTCCGTGATGCGTACTGTAGGGCCCCCTAGTGGATTTTTGCTTAGGGCCCCAACAAGCCTAGCACCGGCTCTGGGCTCACATGAGGCTTGTTTAACTCGCCTGTCCAGCCACGCACATGGCTGGAGAGGGAGGGAATGCATCCATGAGAGCGGAGAGAGCCTTTACAAAGCATCTGTTGTGATTGTGTGATTATCCCGGCTCGTCTGCACCGATGAGAAGAGCGTTAAAGGTCCTATATCATGCAAAATCGACTTTTTGGAGCTTTTAGCCATGTTGTTATGCTATTTCCTTATCAAAAACACCCCCAGAGTGGTTTGTGGCTTCATTCACGCAGCTCTCAGTAATCCTCCTGAATCCTGCTCTCTGAGGCTCCTCCCTCTCCTGGTGAACGACTGAGTGTTCAGTTGTGTCGTAACAGCGGAACGGAAGTGCTCGACGTCTGTAATGTAATGTCTTAATTCTATGCTTAAGGCCTGATTTTAATTTGTAAAACAGCGTTTTCATTATTTCTGTCGTAAGAGAGAAACAAAGAAAAAAAAAAAGAAAAAAAAAGGATGTGCCAGAGGTGCTTCCAGGTCAGCTGTGGCCAAAACAAACACCCCTGAGCGTCTGAACAGATCAGTCATGTTTGCGCTGCAGCTGTGAAGATGGAGCTCGTTGTCATCTATTCTGGACACCTGTTCTTATTCTTACCTAACGATAATGTCACGGAGAAAAAGAAGCGCGTTTGGCTACGAGGACGAGGAGTTTATTCAACCTTTTTCAGGAAGAGGCCACTCAGCTGTTTTTTTTCTCCGGGATTCAGCGACTATCAGCCAAAATATTGTTTTTCTGTGACTGTCACTGATGGATGTTTGGTGAACCTTCGCCAGAATCAAAGTGGATTAACTTTTATAACCAACGCGAATACCATAATGTAAACAGCGCTGACTCACCAGAGCGGTGAGTCAGTCCAAACGCGGGTTAGCTTGTGTGTTAGCATATTAGCATGTGTGTTAGCCATTTATGAAGCTGTGTTGCAGATGTCAACTCCGTATAACTGCATCGTGAAGTAACTTCACTTATTGCTGTTTATTTATATTACGGTAAAGTTGTATGTGCGGCGAGAGGGGGCGGAGTTAACTGAATCGAAGCGTTGTGTCTTCCGGGTTTGAAAAATACCTCCAGAAAACACTTATATTTATCACAAAAATGAGTGCTCCATAGTGGTAGAGGTACAATATATCATATAAATGCCTATACTTAACTTTGGAATGGCTAAAATAGCATGATATAGCTCCTTTAAGGCTGCAGTTCGGTCCAGCAGAAGTGGCCCCAGGGCGGTGATGAGACCGGGTTTCCGCACCCCTCCCTATGTGGAAATGTAGAGCCGACTGCAGCAATGGTTATGGCCGGGTGGTAGTTTTCCTTAAATGTAACTCCCTGTATAAACCCCATACCGTCCTCATGACCCAGCCTTGGTGTAGTGTGAAACTTTGGGAAGCTCTGATCTCTCTCTGGACGCGGCGCTGTGCGAAAACAAGTGCAGCCGCTGAGGCAGGAGCAGGGAGTGGAAACGAGGAGCAGGGGGAGCAGCGGTGTCTCCATTAAAGCAGGTTTACACGAGGCGTTCAGGGACAGTGGGGAATAAGAGACTCATTAGACGGCGCTTCACTGTGGCTGCTCGCTGCACAAGTGCTGTAAATTATAACGCACTGCAGAGAAAACGAGGGAAGTCGTAAGTTGGCAGAATAAAAGTTTTCAATCTCGTTTTATTGCTGGATTTCAGTGGATTTTGAATGTTGGATTTTTCCCCACAAACCTGAGGGTCGCTGAAGGCGTTCTTGGGAAAAACACTTCAACCATGTTAGATTTATGAATGTGTCATTGCGTTTGGATGGTGGTCAGTTCAGCTAACATCTCTGTCGATCAAACATGACCAAGTGATTCCCAATCTGATAGGGGCCGAGAATTTCAGGGGTCAAAGAGCTTTGTCTCATTGGACATTCTTAGTATGTTGCAATGATTTGTAAATGCTGTGGTTTTGGACTGGAGGGGTCTGGCCCGTACAGTGGGGGCTTCTTGGATCAGTGTTAATTTCGTTGACTAAAATATTTAGTCTTAATTTTAGTCAAAGTGATATTTTTGTCGACTAAAATTGGACTAAAACTAAATTAAAAGTTTCTCATGAGACTAAAACTATGACTAAAATGTCCAGATATTTTAGTCGACTAAAATAAGACTAAATAAAAATGAAAAGGAGAGACTAAAATCATCCAAACTTCTACTGAGCGTCTGAAAGAGCCTCAGATCATGTAAATCTTCTGCCAAAGGATCAGCTCTGAGCTTTGTTCATGTGGAGCAGCTCCATGAAGCAGAGGAACAAGACTGAATATAATTATAAAGAATATTATAAATGCAAAGCCGACTAAATTAGTCTTAATTTTAGTCGACTAAATTGACATGCAGTTTTAGTCGACTAAAACTAGACTAAAATTGAAGCGTTTTTTTTGTCTAAATGTCGACTAAAATAAAAAATATTTTAGTCAAAAGACTAAAACTAAATTAAAATATGTTGTCAAAATTAACACTGTCTTGGATGAACCAATGATCTAAACTAGTGGTTCTCAACCTGAGGGTCAGGATCCCCAAAGGGGTCGTGAGACAAATTTGGGGGGGTCGCCAGATCATTTAGATAAAATATACATAATTTCATTAGCATATAATGTAATGTTTTGCTGTAGCGTGTATTTGCTATTTTACCAGAGTGACATTGTTTGTTCTTAGTTTGATGAATTTGA
Organism: Gobius niger; assembly: GCF_951799975.1. Classification (NCBI taxonomy): domain Eukaryota; kingdom Metazoa; phylum Chordata; class Actinopteri; order Gobiiformes; family Gobiidae; genus Gobius; species Gobius niger. The sequence goes on from NC_136859.1 coordinate 4,854,725, forward strand.
TTTCAGCCATTTGTTTTTTTCTTTGTTTTTTAAAGGGAATTTAGTTTAAAAATGTCAAAATTAAGTATTTTCCTCCCCCTACATGTTCGAGCCATGTCCTAATGTGTAAAATGAGCTCAGACCTGTTCACCACAACTGCCTCTAAAATCCTGCACTGTGACTCAGAAAGGTGTTAATTCGAGTCTAAAGTGCCGTCATGCATGAGCTTAATATAGAAGGTGCAGAAGGTACATGTTACACGTATGACCTGAGGTGGCAGTAGTGAGTATAAGGGACGGACATTGCAAATTAGCCTTGGCTATAAATGTTGTAGTGTGGTACATGTTTATTGTTCACACATGTCCCTATCAAATAAATAAATAAATAAATAAATAAAAAAAAATTGGCAAACTTGCATCTAGCCCTTTAAGATTTATGTAGGCTAATGTTCCTATTTCTCACAGTGTGACCCGGGCGGGGGGTCACGAACCCCTATACCAGTTATAATGGGGGTCAGGGCTCCAAAAGGTTGAGAACCAATGCTCTAAACAACAGTCGACTAAAATGGCCGGCGTGGGTCTAAGGTTACTGTGCACTGCATTATCCCCGTAGGGAGCAGTGGCGCCCGCAGAGCAGCGCTCGGGGACCCAGCTCCAGATGAGTCAGGCTGAGAAAAATGTTAGGAGACTTCGCACATCGATTTGGGATGGGTGCGTAGAGGATAAAGGCTGAAAGCAAAGTATAATAAAGAAGATTATTTGCCTGAGGAAGACCTTGTCGGGTCGAAACGTTGCAGTTTAAATAAATCTTCTCCAAAGATTTGATCGTCAGAATCACCTGGAGGATTAACCATTTGTGTTCAGTTCCCGTCAAAAATGTGGAAACACTTTTTACGCATCTGCTTTTCTTTATTTTCAACACTATTCACAGTGAGTAATTCTCATTGAAGACGTTAAACTATGGATAAACACATGGGATTATGTAGGAAACGGCACGGTGGCGCAGCGGTTAGCGCTCACGCCTCACAGCCAGAAGGTCCTGGGTTGGATTCCCACCTGGACGGGGCCTTTCTGTGTGGAGTTTGCATGTTCTCCCCGTGTCTGCGTAGGTTTCCTCCGGGTACTCAGGTTTTCCCTACCACTAAAAACATGTACAATAGATTCCCCTCTGGGGCCAGGACTCCCCTGAAAAATAGATTTTTAATCTCAGTGGGACTATCCTGGTTAAATAAAGGTCAATGAAAATAAAAAAAAGGGTCAAAATATGTTTTATATTGTAAATTCTTTAAATCTTTATTCTTGACATTTTCTCCATCAGCTTCTTACGATCCTCGTCCCTGTAATGGTTTAACATTCTGTGAAGTGACGACATCTGGAAGTTCAATGAGAAAGTGTCAAAAGTGCAAAGCAGTATCAAAGCAAAAGGCAGCTTTTTTGAAAAATCTATTTAAACTTTATTTAATATACATTTATCATACGGCTCTTCACAATGCAAGTAGAACGTTCCATTGATTGAATGGGATTTTCCAACGTTCTACTGGTCATTATGTTCTGCTAGAGGACCTCTGACAAAAATAATGACCGCTGCCAATGACAACAGTGCTTGTAATACAGGCAGTGCTTAATTTGATCCCCCCGTTTGGGGTAACGCATTCCCTCAATTCAATTTTTTTCAGGGTAAAGGATCCGGGAAAGACTTAGGAGGATCCGGTAAAAAATGTATCTGATATAATGGTGTCTAATGAGAGTGTATTTTTTGGCCTGTTCCCTCAATCCATCACATCAGACCAAAAGTGTTCCTGAAAATACTAATTTGCAAATTAAGCACTGAATACAGGTCTTTCATATCACTCCGCACGTAGTAGTAGCTTCTAGCCTAGCCAAACGTTGCCAAGCAATAGAAGCTATCATTAAGCAGAAATCATTAAATAAACCTTTCAGTCTTCATAAAAGTTGATGTGAAGTTTATGTTATGTGTGTTCAGTTGGCAAATGCTTATTTTCCCGATAATGACCAGCGTTCTATACGTTATCTTTTACATATAATTCCATTTGTGTTTATTCATAAATGAAAAACACCTAAAAAGCATTTCCAAACTTTTGACGGGTCCTGCATGTTTTGGGGGAAACTGGATCCTATAATCCTAATAAAACAGTTTTCCTTTGTCCAAACCTATTAATTCTTTTATTCAAGGGTGTTTAAATGAGGTGGAGCAGGTCGAGAGTGAGGGCGAGATGATCCAGGTTCAGTGTCTTTTAGAATCGATGTCCTATCCAGTATCTGTGCATTGCTCTTATAAAAAAGTAACACAATGTGCAGATGTTATAAAATGTCTCTTTTAATTAAACCTTTAAAACCACAGAATCCACGCAGCGAGAGAAAACCTTTTGCCAGAGCGGTTTTGTATTTTATCTGGAGCCACTGTCATTGCACTGGCAGCGCATCTGAACCGCGCTGATTCTGTTTATGCCCCAGGCGCTAAATGTGCTAAAGCTACATCCGCCGCGCCAGGTTTATTCTCCTCCACCATAAAAACACATTTAATAGGAAACGTAGGTCATATTTAGCCCCGCAAATCTGACAGGTGTTTGTTCCTCTGCCGCGAGGGAGGATTTTTCATGGGCTTGATCCTAAATTTTGTTCACACCGAGTGAAAAAAATGATGCCTTAAAGTGAATATGACAGATTTAATGCTTTTGAAAATATGACTTATTTAGACGGGAACATCTGTCGTAACTAATAATTATCATTTTATTTCAGTGAAGCAGCAATTTTAATGAAGAAAGAGAAAAAAGTTCCACAGCAGTTTGACTCATTTCCCATTAACATAACACGGTTGCCACGGAAACAGTTTATCCATCCAGTATAATTTACCTGTTGAACTAAGAACTAAATAATGCACCCAACTTCAGAGCCGTGGGAAGATGTTTTAGTTAGGGGGCGCTGAGGGACAAAATTTACCCCCAAAATACTTTTTCTGTGCATAAATCCTATTTATTAACCTCTTAACTCCCGCCTGAACCGAGAGCATTTTCTCCAGTTCAGCTTTACCCAAATCCTGTAGGCCAGTGTAACGCCTCATTTGAAAGACCTACAAAACTAAATTGATCTTTTTCCTCACATCAGATTTTTTTTCATCACTTTTTTTGTTGGGCAGTCATCTCATTTTTGTCAAATTTACGTGACTTTTTTGACACTTTTTTGTCAAATTCTCATCACTTTTTCGTCCATTTTTTTCTCAATTTTTCGTCAAATTTTTCTCACTTTTTTGTCAAATTTTTGTCCATTTTTGTCATTTTTTCTAATTTTTTTGTCACTTTTTCATCACTGTTTTCTCACTTTTTTCACATTTTCATCCTTGTTTTCGTCTCAGTTTTGTTGCTATTTTCACACCTTTTTTCCAGAAGCTTTTTGACTGGGGTAAAGCTGGAGAAAATGTGCTCGGTTCAGGTGGGAGTTAAGGGGTTGATATTGTCTGCAGTTCACAAACTATCCACCAGGGGGTGCTGCAGCGCCCTCAGCACCCTGGGTTCCCACGGCCTTGCCCAACTTTAATATACACGATGTAATTAGGAAATGATACAAACTGAAAGATAGTAGTGTAAACTGTGTTCTAAGTTTAGAACATATTTAACGAGCCTTAAGTGGGGAGGGGGTTCTGCTGAGGAGCAGTGGTTGGTTACTCGGCTGGTGACGAAAGCTCGGAGGCGTCTCCAGGAGGTGGGGGCGTTCCTAGGAGGACTCAGGCAAACCTATCCCTAAAATGGCCGGTAAAGCTTGAAAAAGTCGATTTTGCATAATACCCCCCCTTTAAAGTTATGGGACATACAGCATTACAAGGGACATTAAAGCTACACTGCGTAGAATTTCACCCAATAAATAAAATCCAAATACAAGCATTTATATTATTTTCATCATTGAAAAATACCTCACAAATGTACAAAGAAACATGTGCCTTTCCTGGCAATGACTGTCACTTTACCGGGAGTAGGTGCATCTCCAGCTCGTCTCCAAAAGTTAGCAGAATTTTGATTTAAACAGGTTAGGTCCCCATCCAAATCCACTCTTTGATCACCCACTGTAAAAAGAGTATTTTCTGTGTCGAGCTGCTCATTAGGGGTTTTGTACTGACAGCATTAGTAGTCCAAAATGTTACACAGTGCGCCTTTAAAGATGTATTATGTAACTTAATGTGTAAAAAATAAACTTGTATTTCCACCCAGCAGCATGTGGATGAGTCCAATAACTAGATATTGCAGACAGATGCTTCCAGACACTGCTGTGTAATATAAAAGTGCATTCAGAGAAGGCTGTTCCCTCTTAATGAGGGCTGGCAGCTCAGAAATTCTCCCCTTGTCGAGCAGTGAACGGAAGGAACAAGACTTTCCTCACATTTACCCTGGAAAAATTACCATCTTGAATGAGATAAATGTTGCTTGTATTAAGGTATTTTGCATTGAATTTGAGTTGGTTTGAACTAGAGATCGACTGATATGGGTTTTTCAAATAACGTTTTTTATTGGCCGATATGCACAGCCAATATATAGATGGGAGATACATAGATAAGGTATAGGATTGATAATGCAAAATGGATGTCGTGAGCAGCATGAAAACCTTCTTCAAACCGTTATCTAACAGTGTGTGTGTCTCTGTGTGTTTGCAGTAAGAGGATAATAAACCTCGGTCCAGTCCATCCGGGTCCGGCGAGTCCAGAGCCTCAGCCCAGCGGCGCCCGAGTCTCCTGCGGACACTGCTCCAACACTTTCCTGGTGATTAACAGTCTCACATACTGTGCAACCCCCTCAGCAGTCTGGTGCTGCGAGCAATGTGATGTTTGGGACGGTGTGACCCATTCTGTGTTTGACATGGGAGGAGGGGTGGTGTGGTAGAATCTGGTTCTCCGCCAGAAAAAAGCTTCCCCTCTTCAGATGGGTGGGGAGTTCTTGCCTCAAGTGGAGGAGTTCAAGTATCTCAGGCTCTTGAGTGAGAGGGCGAGTGAGCTGTGGGTTAGGTGTCTTAGCCAGTCAGGTGCTCTTCCAGGATCCGTACGCCAAAAAAAGCTAGGTCTGAAGACAAAAGGAGGTCCGAGGCACAGCCGACTTGTAGTAAAAATCCTTTATTTTATGAGGATGATGAAGACCTAAGCGGTCGAAACGCGTTGGTGTCCCTCATAAAATAAAGGATTTTTACTACAAGTCGGCTGTGCCTCGGACCTCCTTTTATCTCAGGCTCTTGTTCTGTCGTGGTGAAGAGGGAGCTGAATCGGGGCAAAGCTCTCGGTTTACAGGTCAATCGACGTTCCCGCCCTCACTTATGGTCATGAGATTTGGGTAATGACCGAAAGGACAAGATCGCGGATACAAGCGGCCGAAATGAGTTTCCTTCGCAGGGTGGCTGGGCGCACCCTTCGAGATCGGGTGAGGAGCTCAGTTACCCGGGAGGAGCTCGGAGTAGAGTCGCTGCTCCTTCACGTCGAAAGGAGCAGCTGAGGTGGCTCGGGCATCTGTTCCGGATGCCTCCTGGTCGCCTCCCTCCCTGGTGCTCCAGGCATGTCCTATACGTTTGTTAAGTGTGACGTCAAGACTTCCGCTTCCAGGTCCTAGCATACCGGCAAATATGCAAGAAAAAAACATTAAAAACTCTTAAAAACAACCATCAATATTTCTGAAACTCAGCAGAGAGTGACTGAACCTACTTATTTCTCAGACTCATTAGCCAAAAATGCCACATCTACTGCTATAAAAGTGATATTTACTAAAGTCACTACTTCCGGGGTTAGCGTAGCTGCTGCGCCGTTAGCACTTTTCTCCGCTAACCCAGATGTAGCGATTTTGGTAAATATTACTTTTATAGCAGTAGGTTCAGCATTTTTGGCTAATGGGCCTGATAAATAAGTCTGTTCAGTAACTCTAACCTCTTAATACCAACCTGAACTGAACACATTTTCCCCAGTTTAGCTTTACCCGAATCTAAAGGCTTCTTGAAAAAAGTGTCAATATAGCGCCAAAAATTTGACAAAGAGGATGAAAATGCAACAAAAAAGCAACAAAAAAGCAATGAAAATGTGGCAAAATGTAAGGAAAACCCAACAAGAAGGCAATGAAAAAAAAAAAGGAGAAAAAAGATACAATGCGGCAACAACGTGAGGATAAAGTTCAGTTAAAATTAAGTAGAGCTGTGATGTCACCACTTAAAAAACGTATTTGGAGGAGGCCTTGTGGAAGACCCAGGACACGCTGGTGGGACTATGTCTCCGAGCTGGCCTGGTGTCGCCTCACGTCCCCCCAGAACAGCTGGAGGAGGTGTGCGTGGATCGGGAAGTCTGGGCATCTCTGCTGAGACTGCAGCCCCCGCGACCCTGCCCCGGATAAAGCGGAAGAAAATGGATGGATGGATATATGTTCATGAATACAGTATACTATGCTCACTATGACATGTGTAACCCATTCCATTGTTGACTGTCCGGTCCTATAACTAAATGTATCTATAAACCGTCAAAAGTTCTGCAAAATGGCCTACTCTCTCATTATTCTGACCTCATCCATCCCGTTACACAGACATCAGCTCCCACTTTTTAATGAACTTTAGTCGGTGAATTACGGATCGCAAAATCCAACATAAAAAAGTCAATTACGCTCCGCAGCCAATACCCAGGACAATACCGGCAACAATGTGATTTATTTCTATGTAAAACAGCGCCCGCGATAATGAAACGCTGCGACGTTTCCCTCTGTTTCATCAGCGGATTTATTGGACTCTCTCTGAAATGAAGAGGTGCTCGGCCTGAAGGAGTCTCGCAAAGTAAATGTGGAGCTACCGGGTCGGATCGATACGTCTGTCCACTCCGGGCGGGCGTAAACTTGTCTTTCTCGGGAGGCAGAAATGGGAGAAACTCTGCGCTGACAATGAGAGGGGCAGTAAAAATATGGCGGAATCGCAAATTGAATGGTCGCTATAAACAGATCTCAATTAGGCTGCTGTGATTCATGTAATGCAATGTCCTCTGCAGAGACGTGAGTGCCCCTTTGTCTCCGTCGGGGGTTATTATGCCAACCCTGTAGTTTAGACCAGTGGCTCTTTAAACATTTGACTTTCCAGCTGTTTTTATTTAGACAACACATTCAGATTTAGCCGGAGTCTTTCGATGAACACGCAGGTCAAAGCCAAGCAATTCTTTTAGTTTAAGCCGACAGCCAGAGTGCACATCCACACAAGGCCACAACGTCACAGACTTTACTTTAATATGTACATAAATAAATGTATAAAAGTGAAAGACAGTTCAGACTTACAATTCACTGTGCCAGAAGTCCTGCTAATCCACTCCATGCTGCTTCTTTCAGCTACAGCGATTCAAAGTAAACGCAGCGATAGTTTTCCTCTTCGAAGGTGAAACCTGGTGCACAAATATCCTCCGAGATGCTCCGACAGCTCCTCGCATGTCTCTGTTTTGCCCATTAGTGGAGCTAGCGTGAGTTTGTAGCTGATATTCTTGTTGAATTCAGATTCTCTTGCTCTCTTGCTCCGGGGCCCTATAGTTCACATCCCATGGCTATTTGACGAAGAGCGAATCCATTTATGGTCAAAGCACTTCCACTGTGATGTAGAGCAGGACAGAAGTGGAACATAATGACCTTAATTCAGGCCCTGCCCCCCTGTGTGAGAACCACTAACCACTTAGTCGTAGCTATTACTCTATTTCTCCCACTTATTACAATGGCAAATGGTCACATTCTCTCACCTCTGGGCCCTGACCCACAGTTTGGGAGCCATTGATTTAAAAGTACCGCATTTTCCGGAGAATAAGACCCATTAGCCACAACAGCCTGAATGGGCGTACGGTTTGCTAACGTAACACATTAAACAACAAACTAAATAGGTCTCTGGTATGTTAACGTCACATAAACAGTTCAGATAGCTGTAGCATAAAGAACATACCACTGCACCGTTGACAAGCCTCTCCCGGCAGCACGTTTTTAAAGCTCTCATTTGCGGATCGTTCCTCTCGCTGTGGCCATTGAGCGTTTAGCCCGTGATTAGCTTTGTTCTGTTTTCTTCTAAGAGTAACCTCCGCTTCTCGCTCACTCCAAGCTTTCTTTCTGCTGCTCGATTAGCCTGCAGTGCCCTCTAGCGGCATGTAAGGATTAAACAACTCGGAGCCGTGCATTAGACGGTTATAATGCATCGGCCCGGAGTCAAGACCACGACGCGCAGTGGAGTGGTGTTACTCCGTGAAGTGCATTATAACCGTCTAATGCGGCTCCTCGTTGTTTAATCCACTTATACCAGGGTCCCACAAACGTAACATTTATAATAAATATTTGTTTCATTTACTAAACTCACTAAATATGCCAGACTACGGGACTATTTTCTGTGGGTTATTAGCCGGTCACTTAAGGCTCGTCTCAGAGCGAGTCATTCTCCGCAGCTATTACGAGGATCTCAGTCAGGCTCAACGACACAACATCAGCACAGAATCACAACACAACAGGACTAACCCGGAAACACTTTTCCCTGGAAGTAAACACCGATATGCGGCACTCGTGGGCAGGAGTTATTTCAGTTTTACGCTGTTTAACCTGAAGCTAGCTAGCTAGCTCAACCAGCTCAACTGTTTATGGAAACAGCTGCGGTGGAGTCGCTCACACCTGGGCCCCCCCAACTGAAAATTTTATGATTGACTTTACTAATCCAGACAAATATGCTTAAATGCAGGATCATTTTATGTACGCCTGAAAATCATGAATAGCCTTAACCGTTTTCAATAGAAATGTAAAGCTCATATGTTATTAACAGTAGCTAACCTAGCTGCTCACTCTCCTCTACAAACATTTATCAAACGTTTTGTTTTGGCCAAAAACGTTGAAATTAAACAAAATCCATCTCATACGTTCCTGTCAGTCACTAATTACGTGTTTATCTGATTCAGCTGTGTCATGCGTTGCTATGGCGATGCCACAGCGGAGTGATATCCCAGTGATTTAACTACCGGACTACGTGTGCGGTTATACCAAAATATATTACACATATTATTATTATTGTCTTAGCTACCACTGAGAATTAGCCTGACCAGTAATTTGTTTTAGATGGTGCACGTTCAGAGAACCAGAGTTACTGAAAGTAACTGCCATATGGATTCAACTTCCCTTTGAGACAAAAAGGCCACGGACGACAACTTTACCTTCGTCTATTTGCCAAACTACTGTCCTGATTCTCCGAGACAGAGTTTAAAGTGTGTGGCCGATGCAGATCAGGACAAAACCACATTTAAAAGGGTCTAAAATGAATTTAAATTGGATTAAATTAAGTCTAAACTGTGTATGCATCAGCTTAACCTCTTAACCCCCGCCATAACCAACATTTTCTTCAGTTCGGCTTTACCCAAATCCATGAAGTCACCACAGCCTATAGGCCAGTGTAATGCCTCATTTGAAAGCTAAGGCCAACAAAACTAATTCTAACTGAACTTTTGTCTCACGTTGTTGCCGCATTGTATCTTTTTTCTACTTTTTTTTTTCATTGCCTTCTTGTTGGGTTTTCCTTACATTTTGCCACATTTTCATTGCTTTTTTGTCGCTTTTTTGTTGCATTTTCATCCTCTTTTTGTCAAATTTTCAGTGCTATTTTGACACTTTTTTCAAGAAGCCTTTAGATTAAACTGGGGAAAATGTGTGAGGTTAAATGCATAACTTAAGCATAAAGGAAATGACCTCTTGTTAAAATGAACGAAGTCTAAAATGGCAGGTGACACTCACTGGATGTTTTCATTATAACGTCCTGAAATAGAATAGTGCTGTTGTGCTGAACCTTGTCATGTTTTTAGGCCAGTCATCCGTCACTCTCCCCCGTCGGCCGATACCTGAGCAGTTTGATGGACAGCTCACAGTCTGAAGATCCCTAATTAAAGTCTGCCCTGTCAGTCTGCCAAGCTCTGCTCAGCGACTTCACGGAGCAGTCAATTAAACCGGGCACTTCCCTGATCTACGGCAAAACATTGCGCCGGACACTCCTCGTCGGGAGCTGCATTCAGTCACAAAGATGCCAATTGTTCTTTCACATGATTCCACAAAAGAGATGATCATGTTTAGGATCAGGGCAGCGCTGTATATATCGCAATATTTATGTTTATATCTGTAATGCAAGAAGCTGTGATGTGTTACACAATCACTGACTGACAAGCATGTAGGCAGGGACCCGTCTGCTGGACGTTCTTTAATTACTTCCATCTACAACATCGCAGACCTTTGGACACAACTTGAAAATGGAAAGTCATAGAGCCTGCGGTCTTTTGTATTGGAAACTAGGGAGAGTCCTGCTTGGTCCTTCTACCGGTCCGGGGAGCCGTGCAACATGGCGTCTAATGTCACATATTATATTATTATTATCTATTTATTTAAAAAGAATAAATAGATAATAATAATCATCATAATTTAAAAAAAAATAGGCTTTTCCAAAGTGTGTGTAAGAGCTTGAGCTCAGTCCTTATCTGGTTTAGCTCTGTGGCTTGGCCTTGAAGGGAAAGTGTTGACGCGTTGTTAGAGCGAAGGTCCAGCTGCTTCAAATTAAAGGGGGGGGTATTATGCAAAATCGACTTTTTCAAGCTTTACATCATGTTTTTATGTCACTCCCTCATTAAAAACATGCCTGAAGTGTTGCCTTGGCACATTCACATATTTTTGAGTAATCTGTAAAAACTCTGATGGCGGCCATTTTAGGGATAGGTTTGCCTGAGTCCTCCTAGGAACGCCCCCACCTCCTGGAGACGCCTCCGAGCTTTTGTCACCAGCCGAGTAACCGACCACTGCTCCTCAGCAGAACCCCCTCCCCACTGATGCCACAGACGGCGTGTGGAGGGGGCGTGTCTGAAAGGGTCAGAGGTTCTTAAAGAGACAGAGGCCGATTTCAAGACATTCACGACAGCCATTTTGAGAGAGCAATTTTATACAAGGCAGTTATTCCAATTTTACTGCAGTTACAGACCAGCAGAAGGTTTCGTCATCATTGTAGTGTGATATAGACTGGTGCTATGGGTTTGAAAAAAGCATAATGCCCCCTCCTTAAATAATTCCAGTAATAGTTCATACTTTTCTAATTAGCTTTTACTTGATGTCATCATTCAGTTCAGTTCTCCAGAGCAGGTACTTCCAACGCTGGTCTGGGCATCATATTTTTAAACATGCTGCTTTTTGTGCAGCAGAATGGAAAGGTTGAAGCCCAAGTCTTTGATTGACAGGTTCTGGAGCACTTTGGAGGCTCGTAGCCGGTCAGCCACATGCTTCGTTAGAGGAGATCGAGCAGCCATGTTAATTTCACAGGCCAGACAGGCTCATTACTATGAATGGGGCTGAATGGTTAACCAGTTCTCTCTTGTTTGTTAAATCTCTGGTGTGTATGTATAAAGCTGCCAATACTACAGGAAACATGACCACCATTGATATGAATTATAATTTTTTCTCCTTTGAAGGGTGTGGCGTGGTTGGAGGCACAAAACCCCCATCTTGCCCAGGGCACCAAAGTTCAGTTTGAGTCATGAATTTCCTGATTTAGTTCCATCCATCCATCTGTTTTCTTCCACTTGTCTGTTGCCGGGTCATGGGGGCATCTGTTGGAGCTTCCCAAATTACATTGCACCAGCCCCTTATGGTTCCTCCTGCAGGTGGTGGGTCCACAGATAGGGCTTTTCCACCAAGGTGTTGGTTCTGGGCTGGTTCAGAGCTGGTTCTGGTGCCGGGTTGGTTCCATATTGACTTGGTTTTCCACCAAAATGAGAGCTGTGCCTATTGTCATAGCAACGCTTTGGGAAGTCAACATCAAAAATGGAGTAACATCTTACCACAGCCACTTCTGGTTATAAAATACAGAAAAATAAGTTTATGTTTCAGTCACCGCAGCCGTTAACATTTTGATTTCTTCTTTCTAACTCTTGTTTTAGCTAAAGAGCATAAAGCAAAACAACAGTTTCCTCCACAGAGACTGTTTCGGCTTCTCCAGGAAGTTATAAGCACAAACTAACTAATATTGATTGTTTGTTGGAGGACAGAGCCACGCCCCCAGCTGCTGACATCACTGGTGCTCCTTTCTTGGTCCAGCTTTTAACTGGTTCCCAACCGACACCAGATTTTGGAACCGAGAGCCAGCGTTTTTTCAGTGGAAAAACGAAAGAACCGGTTCTGAAACTGGAAAAGGGCTAAGAAGGGCGGCCTCATGGTTCTAACCGGGCCTGTTGGTCTCTCATAAGGGGCTTCTGAACCGCTCTTTGTCTGACCCATCACCTATAGGACCAGTTTGCCCTGGGAGACCCTACCAGGGGCACCAAGGGGCCCAACATCAGAGCTCCAGGATCATTCAGGCGCCCAAACCACTCCACCATGTTAAGGTGGCGGTTCCAGGAGGGGTGATTTAGTTCCATTTTATTCACTTGTTTTTGCTTCTACATAAAGTTACATTAAGTATCACCCCTTTTACTTGATTAAATAGTTGGCCGTCTCCATAACAAAGTTTCCTTTTTGTTTGTGTGTTCCAGTGGACAGAGTTTACAGACCGGACACTGGCCCGATGCCCTCACTGCAGGAAAGTGTGAGTGTCTCCGAAAATGTACCTCCCCTTTTCAGAACACTGGACGTTTCACTGGACTTAACGGTGATGGATTTTGTTTCTCTCGTGCAGCTCCTCGATCGGTCAGAGATACCCCAGGAGGCGGAGTTTGTGGTGTTTTCTTCTCTGTTTGCTGTTTAGCATCTCCACCGCTGGCCTTATGGTAAGAACAGACTCTTCAGAACAATGTGTGATCTTCATGAGGCGCTGAGTAGTAGAAACGGTTGTGCCGAAGCTTCAAAACATGGTTCAAAACTTTCTCCACAGTGACATCTAGTGGCGATTGTGTGTTTTTGGGTTCGACCAAGCTTTGATAACTAGTCCCTCTTTGCTACTGCCATGTCCTATGGATCTTTAACTATACCCCCATGATCTAAACAAGGATCTCCCCATCAAGTTGCATTAGTGTAGAAAAAAAAGCATTTTGAAACGTAGGCGCTTTGGGTTTTCAATACAGACGGCCATCTCTATGCTTTTAAGATGGTGCACTTCTTAAAGCATAGTTCATTAAACTCTTTACCTCTTTACCCCCGCCTTAACTGAGTGCATCTTCTACAGTCTCATTTGAAAGCTACGACCTACAAAACTGATCTGAACTGATCTTTTTCCTTGCGTTGCCGTCACTTTTGTTTCATTGCTTTTTTGTCACATTTTAAGATAAGAGATAAGATAATACTTCATTGATCTCACAATGGAGAAATTCACTTAAATCAGCTCTCAAGAAAGTCTCAGGGTGTGCAAAAAAAGACGGGGAATGTGCAGTCACTTAGTAGTAAATTAAGGTAAAGGTATCTTATGTTGCACACTCATAGCCAATGCACTGTGGTTCCAAAAAATAAATGATCTGAAGAAGGCTATGCCGAAACGTAATCTTGAATAAATCCACTTTTTGACAGTTTAGGGCTGGGAAGAAATATCGGATTGGATTTGGATCCCAATACTTTGTGCTAAGTATCAATGCTTTTTCAAGTGTCGCAATACTTTCAATACTTGTGTTTGGAGGCATTTTTATCCTGCACTTTTGTGACTTTTCGATCTCAACACTTCAGTAACTGTCAAGTGGATTAATAAAGTTTAGACACATGACCATTTTCTTTGTATACATTTTAAGGTAAACCATATTACAAATCATAATTACTTACTGTATCGCAATACATATCTGATCGACCCTTGAGTATCGTGATATGTATCGTGACAAAAGTGGATCGTCCCAGCCCTATATGAGTGTGAGATGCTGTTTCTTTGATATTTGAGGATTTTCCTCAACATCTGCACCTCTGTTACCTCTTGGTGTGCGTTACTCCTCCTCTCTCATAAGTATCCTATGCACAATTAAAAAATAGAAATACACTGCAAAAGGTAAATATCAAGCATTGGCTTAAATGACTTGAATTGAGGAAATGCATCCTGTTTTTGTCGGTTTTCACTCATTTAGACACTTTTCCTGATCGGACCAAGTTTACTTTGCTTGTTTGAGGACATTTCAGACCAGTTCTAGGGTAAATCTCGCTTGAAATAAGAAAGTAAAATTGCCAATGAGATAAGACCAATTTTCTTACCCCATTGGCAAAGAAATGACCTGAAATAAGGACGAAATGTATCGGAACGAGTCAGAAACATCTCAGAACAAGTGAAATAATCTAGGAAAAATGCCCAAGAACTTCTTAACTAGTGAAAACAACTAAAATTTGGATTATTGTGCTCAAATTGAGATGTTTATACTGATCTAGTTAATTACTTTTTGCAGTGTACAGTTAGCGCAGACTATAAAAATGTCAGCAGTGCGAATTCTTTCAGCTTTACTGCAAAAAGTGATTTACTAGATTAGTTTAGATCTCAATTTGAGCATAATAATCCACATTGTAGTTGTTTTTACTAGTTAAGATGTAGTTGGGCATTTGACCTAGATTATTTCACTTGTTCTGAGATGTTTCTGACTCTTTTCAATATATTTTGCCGTTATTTCAAGTAAGTTTCTTTGCCAATGGGGTGAGAAAAATGGTCTTGTCCCATTGCCAGTTTTACTTTCTTATTTCAAGCGAGATTTACCATAGAACCATCTGAAATGTCACCAAACTAGCAAAATAATCTTGGCCAGATCAGGAAAAAGGTCTAAATGAGTGAAAACCGCTCAAAACAAGAGATATTTCCTCAGTTCAAGTCATTTAAGCCAATGCTTGATATTTACTTTTTGTAGTGTGCAGGTAAAGTGACATTGATACAGAGATTAAAATGGCGCTCATACAGGGGTTATTGCACATGTTACTTTACAGTCTTGTTCAGTCTGACAGCAGTGGGGATGAAGGACCTGCTCCTTCTTGCACTGAGGGTGTCTCAGTCTGCCACTGAAAGAGCTGCTCAGCTCCTCTACAGTCCCGTGCAGTGGGTGGGAGGTGTTGTCCATGATGGAGGTGAGCTTGGCTAACACCCTCCTGTCCCCCACCTCCTCCACAGAGTCCAGAGCTGGCCCTCCTGACCAGCCTGTTCAGCCCGGGGCCCAGCACACGGCAGCGTAGTGGAGAGCAGAGGCGACCACAGAGTCATAAAAGGTCCCGCTCACTCTGAAGGACCTCAGTCTCCTCCTTTTTTAAGAAGCGTTTTGAGTTAAAGTCGAACTGGAGAAAATGTGCTTGGTTCAGGCTGGGGTTAAGAGCTTAAGGCGAGACACGGCAGGTGAAAGTATTGATTTTTCACGCAGTGGTCGAAGTGGAGATTTTTATCTATTTTCCTCCCTTTACATCTTAGTTTTCATGTCAGATATAAAAATGACAAAACTCACCCAACATGATGTTTATTTTATGATGTTTTGTCGCCTGCGAGGTGGGGGCGACCTGGAAGTAGCTGCTGCGTAGAAAGTCCGTCTTTCAAGCGGGTTTTCATTCATAAATATTGACAGATTTGACATCCACGTGTCCTGCTAAGGGGCCCCGTGATGACGCTTTCACCCAAATATGGTATTTTTCCTCCTACGAGACGCTGGAGCGGAAAAGTCGGAGAACGGGCCGAGCATGCGCACTCGCTACAAAACTTAGGGCTGGTTTTCTCTGAATGAGAGAAGCCGCACTCGGGCAGAGCCTGAGCCCTTATAGAAGCTCCCACAGACTCCAAACTTTACAGTCTGAGACCTGACAATATTTTGAAGGTTTTTTCAGAGGGATTTTTTAATATCTAATTCCTAGCCTGTTTTATTCAGCTTTGAAACCAAAAAAACAGGCGGAGTTTGAGTTTTTACAGATTTTTTCACTGATGATTAGTTTATTGAAAAACTAAACAAAATTTCCCAAATCCCCTCTGAAAAAATCTTAGTTACTAATATGTCAATAAAATAAAACCATCAATTTTAATCTGGCTCAATTCATTATTTTGATTTCGCAATTTTGGCAATTTTAATGCTCAAAATGCCTTATTTTTTTGTGAAAACATAAAATGACAGAAAAAATGCAATACATTTTTTCTCATATTTATATCTGTGATGTTCAGCAAAAGTTTCAAATTGACATCTCTACATTTTTTTTTTTTCCCTATTCACCTGCAGTGTCTCGCCTTAAAGGAATAGGCCATATCTCAGTATGTAAAAACGGTCGCCTATTCCTTTAAAGGCCTATTTCAGCAGCAAAATGTCAGATACTTTTCTTACTGATTGTTCATATTCTGATCATATTTACAATCACCTAAATCTCTTGTGGGTCAGTTCTTGTAGCTTTCATCTTTGCCCTTTAAATCATGTATTACTTTTATCACTTATCTGCTCCTTGTATTGTAGACTTCCTAATTACCAGTACATGCATAAAGAGAGGTGCTTTTCTAAATGTGACCAGCAGATGGCAGAAGACGCACGTGAACCAGCTCAGCTCTTTTTCCATTACGTATGCAGTGTCCACAGAGAGTAAGAGACTGTTTTATTGACTGCGTTGCAAAGTGCTGTATTCCTATTCCAAGCTTCATCTTATTTTATCGAGATTATGTCAAAGCAAAAGCCAGTTTTAGTCACGGACTTGGCTCGGAGATTGTTAAGGGGAAGATGACGGTGCAAGTCAGAGCCGCAGAAACGATTGAAGCGAATACTTATTCCGACTAAAATGGTCTCTGAAAGCAAAACACAAAATCTACCTTGATGAGGATGTGTGGTGTGAACGGCCAGAAGTGGAGACATGTTTGGGACGAGTGTAAAAGAGCCAGAACTGTAGAAATATTTGAGGGGATTCACAGTATAGAAGCATCAGGCTTTGGGTCATGCTGTAACACTGTGCCATCTCTGTAGTACAGGTTTGATTCCATTATAGATAAGGCTAATCGCAACACATTCGCTGATGCTAATGCTAACGTCCACAGCAGCTTATCCTGAGGAGGCTCTGCACCTGCTTATTGTTAGGAAAGACTTAGCTTTGTAGTGTAAACATGTCACCTTTTTAGTAGAAGAAGAAGAGTCAGAACTTAAGTATAATCGAGTCAAAGCCACTCAGTTCATTTATACAGAGACAAAACAGTAACAGAGGCTCCATCAATCACAACTGTACGATTCCATGCCGTAAAACTGCATTTGGTCAGTCTGCCATTTCGTTTTCTGGTCCGAAGCTGTGGAACTCACTACCCACAGAACTTAAAACCATATCTGAGTTTAAAATGTTCACTTCTAGGGTTAAGTCCTGGCTAAAAACAAGGCAAGGCTGTACCCATTTGTAAATAACACTGAGTCTGTGTGAATGTAGGTATGTATGTGTGTGATTGACAAAGCTTCATACAAATGTTGTATTAATGTATTTTATTATTGTAAACTGTGTAGAAAGGCCCAACCAGGGACATGAGCTGCGAATTAGCACAAGCTCAAAGCTCTTCATGCATCGCATCAGCTGCAAATATTAATTGTAACTATGTTGATTGTATCGTCCCTGATAAATAAATAAATGCATGAATAAAAAACAGCTGCAATTGGTAGCTCACATGGCTGCACACAAAAGGACATAGTTTAGCTCCTGATCACAGCAGTCTGACTCTGTTCTAAAGGCGACATGTTTGCACTGCAAAGGTAAGACTTCCCAAACAACAATGATGTTTTAGCGGCACAGACCCTCCTGAGTGAGAGGATTTATTAGCTGCTGTGGACGTTATCATTAGCCGCATTAGCATTAGCCGTGTTTGCGCCATACACTGTAAAGAATAATAGACATCGTCTCCTCACTCCTCCCCGTTTGCCATCATAACCACGTTCGAAAGGGAGTCCTCCTACCCAGCTCTGACAGAGCATGTTCCTAAAAAGGGCATGAGGGCGGGATCTTCACTGTAAACTCGGCGCTCGCGGGGCCGTAGTTTGATCCTAACCGCTCCATTAGCTCTAATGCTAACGTCCTGTCCAGCCCTCATTAGTAAACAAGATTTCTAAAATATTTCTTACGAAAACCAGCCTGGTTTCTTTAATTGTAACTAACCCAGCGTTATCACAGGAGCAATATCTAGCTGTAAAAAGTTTTTAAAAAAATAGAAATCCGAGTTTACAGTTGCTTAGAACGTGTGTAAATTGCAACTAGCTTGTTTTGCCTCCCCTACATGGAGGTACTACAGCAATGGTGACCCATAGTGTCGCGCTCACGAAGCAGAGCAACCAGCGGCCATTGGTTTGCACTAGCTGCGTTAGCATTAGCCATGTTAGCATTATTAGTTGTGATTAGCCTTTTATCTTTATAATGGAATCATGATTGTTCTCCAGAGATGGTACGGCCTTACAGCATGACCCAGTATGATAAATGAAGGTCCTTTTAGACTGGGATTCACGGAAATATTTCTACAGTTCTGGCTCATTTACACCCGTCCCAAACAAGTCCCAACGTCCGGCCGTTCACACTTGTTTGAGGCTGCGCATGACAAATACTTGAAACGAGGAATTGCAAAGTTGATCTACTCTTGAGTCACAGAAGGAAATGGCGTTCCTCATTCCCAAACAATCAAAAACAATCTGATCCATGTAGCTCTACACAGGACCTTTAACCTCTTACCACCCGCCTAAACCAAATGCATTCTGTCCTCTTTGGCTATTATATAGGCCCGTGTAACACCTCATTTGAAAGCTAAGACCCACAAAACTGATCTTTTTCCTCGCATTGTTGCTGTGTTGTGTCACCTTTTGTATGTTTTTTATTTTTATTTTTTTTGTGACATTTTTGTTGAATTTTTGTCACTTTTTTGTTGAATTTTTGTCACGATTTTGTTGAATTTTTGTCACATTTTTGTTGATTTTTTGTCACTCTTTGGTTGAGTTTTTGTCACATTTTTGTTGAATTTTTGTCACTTTTTTCTTGATTTTTTGTCACATTTTTGTTGAATTTTTGTCACATTTTTGTTGAATTTTTGTCTCATTTTTGTTGCGTTTACATCCTTGTTTTCTTCTCATTTTTTTGTGGCTTTTTTGGTGCTTTTTTTCCCAAGAAGCTTTTTGATTAGGGTAAAGCCAAACTGGAGAAAATGGGATCCGTTCAGGTGGGAGTTAAGAGATTAAATGAACATTGCAGTCTTGTAGCAGGTAGGGCTGTAGACTGGGAGTTGAACCTGAGACCTTATTGTGAGGTAAACGCTTCGATCCTCACCAAGCACAAGCTCGCTCTCAACAGTCTAGACTAACATTTATCAGAGCTCGAAAATCTCCCGAGCCCCACCAGACGAGGTGCAGGATCATCGTTTAGCGCTGGAGGCGAAGCAGAACTGTTTTTGTTAAGCACATCTGATCGTCTTCCCGGACGACTCGCGCTATTTTCATTAACCCGCGGTTCGAGCAGCAGCGAGTTGTTTCTCGTGGCGGCTCCTGCACATCTGCCCGTGTTGTGCGGCGTGTATTCTCCTGGCAGCGCCGCTCACAACAGGAACGCTGCCCAGGAACAGAGGAGGGAAGCGGAGGCGGGATGTGCGCATTTCAAAGCGAGATCGAGACGCTTTTTTGCCAAATCTCCTGCAAATCCACATCACAGGCTCTGGTTGCATCTGCTGTGGTGCTGTTTACTCAGGCTTTTACAAAACAATTAGACGTTCAGTGGCCTAGAATGTTTCTGGTGGGGATTTCACTGTTGGAGACTTTGGCATGTTTGAAGTTTCTACATAATTAAATCATATTTTGTGATAAAGCTGCACAAGTTTAAGAAGTGCTATTTTTGTGGTGAGTTTTGCCATTAGATTTGTCGTTTTCAAATTAAATTCACTTTGCTCTGCACATTTTAAACATTTCAATAAGTGAAGACTGAAATATGAACTGATACAAGCTTTTCACAATGGAGAAGTTTTAGACATGGATATAATATAATAGAGATGAGTGGGTCTCATTCAGCCCCATTCATTGAAAAAGATTCCCGACTCGTGGGTGAACTTTAATGGCCGCTCTGGCTCCTCCTACGAAGCCTGTTCCTTAAAAGGGCAAAAAGGCGGGAAGCCCTGCGCTCATGGGGTGGGCGGTGCCTCCACAGAGCTCCAGAGCTTGATTGACAGGCTCTGGAGCCAGTCAACGCACTGAAAACACCTCCAAATTTTGGGCTGATAAACAAAAACTAGCGTGGTTAAAAATATTTCACCTCCCCCAGTGTGGTCACATGGGTCATAGCGATTTTTAGATAAAGAAAAACTCCTTGGAGCCAGACCTTTAAACCGTTCTTGGGACGTTTGAAGTCCCATTAGAATCAATGCGCCCAAGTGTCTCTTGGAGTCGCCCCTGGCCACCAGGGGGTGGTATTACAGCAATGACAGCTCCACCATCAGGACCATACAGAAGCCCGATCCCCGCCCATTGGTCCTAAATCATTAGTTGATTAAGGATAGTGTAGTGGATATGCATCGTCTAGATCAGGGGTCCTCAAACCTTTTCTCTGGGGGCCACATTATTGTTCCTGACTGGCCCGGCCCGGCTATGACATAGAATTGACCCAGACCAAAATGCAGCAGCTTCATTGTGAAGTAGAGAGTATTAGCCTGGCACAGTCGTCCCCACTACTATATCCACAATAAACACTTGATTCCAAGCACATATTTGTTTAGCTGTAGTGGTTTGCAAAAATAGTAATCAAGTCTTCACACTTTGTTTTATCTTGAAATACCACAGGTATTCTATTAATTTTATTTTCAAATAAAACATCATTGGGTAATGTGACCAAAGTAATAACTGCTTACACTTGCATTGCGCTTTACAAGCCTGTGTGACAGGTTCATTCACGCCACACTCTGTGTTGGTATAAGCTTCATTTACCACGTGGCTTTAATGTGTTGTTTACAACCTGATCTCTTTTTATGTCAGTGCCCTCTGCTGGTTACGTGTGGAATTATTTTTTATCTGTTTGAGTTGCCCCCTAGTGGCTGCAATGAGTATACTGGTTATTTAGTCTAAAAAAAAATCATAACTCCGCACAGGAATAGGCGAGAGACCTACTTCTTTTGTGCTCTACAAGTCAGGGGCCAGATTAAATCATCTCCGTAGTTTGAGGATCCCTGCTCTAGAGGATTAGTGTGTTTTATTTTGTTATAATTGTAGGATGACTCGAGTGTGTGAACACATCGAATTGCCGGCTCGGTGGCGCAGTGGTTAGCCCCGGTCTGTGTAGAGTTTGCGTGTTCTCCTCGTGTCTGCGTAGGTTTCATCTGGTTTTAGGGCTGCGACTATTAGGAAGAAAGGAAGGGCTTTATTTGTATTTGCATTCACAGACATGGTCACAAAGCGCTTTACATGGGACTATTTTACATTCACCCCATTGTCGGTGGTGGCAAACGGCGTCTGTAGCTTCAGTTTCCCCTGGGGGAGACATTTTGAACTCGCTTTGAGCACAGAACGGGTCCGATGACGGATTTTAGGTGCCTTCCGCATGACGTCACGCCAGCTAAGCTACTCCATCTTGACGGGTTACATGCTAATGAACTCCAGATAAACTCACACCAACGTTTCATTTAAAATCTACATTTCAAAACCGCTGAAATGCCTGAAACTCATTGCGCAGTTGGATGCAAATTAGTGGTGTCAGAATTTCTCATATCTTTACTCTCTTTATGGAGTCACATTGTACTTTTCAATCGGATATCTCATCAAATTATGAGCCTATTGAAAACTGCTGTAGCATAGAAGGATTAACTGTCAATGTGAGATTTACTGTTCGTTAATCTGTGAAAGAGCGATCTATACAATAAGCTGGGTGTGTTTTACAGTATTATTATCCTGCTGGTTTAGCGAAGTGTAAAGTAACTCACCTTACTCCTGACAATGAGAATATCCTTTCTTTTTGGTTGCCTTATTCGATACCCATCCTGACTCAAAATATCTGTTTGCAGAAAGGCTTTTACATGCTTTTAATGATTTTTACCTGTGTATGAAGACGGAAAGTCTATCAAGAAACTATGCACTATGTAAATATCGCCAAACTCGAGTGAAGGGATGACCGAGAACTTCACGTCAGGGAATAACTCGTCCGGAAGCGTGTATGGATCTGTAATATCCAACAATGACAGTTTGTTTGCGTATCGAAGTGCCGCATTTCCTTGTAAGTGAGTTGTAGCAGATGTAGGTGAAAAACCACTGCAGAATTGTGTGGAATCGCGATTGTTTTCTGTTGCATTCGCCATTTTTGTTTCCCTTCAAAATGTCGCACGCTGGCATTTCTAGTCCCGTGACTGCGAGACACCTATAGGCTTTAAACATACAAAGTTCCATCTATGACAAAATCCAGGAAATGCAGATCAGAGAAGAAGACACGACCAAACATAACATAAGAGCTCGTGTTGGTGTTTTCTAGACAAATCCGTTATTTGAAGTTGCACTTGTTCCTCGGTTCCTTTGGTTGCCATGTTAGAAGTTTAGCAGAGCCAGTATTAATGCGTGCGTGCGTGGAAACCCTGGGTAACACGGCGCTGGCTGTGTTTAACACACGCCCGGCTCCTGTGTGGCTTTAAAAGTAGAGCTCATTTTTCATACTCTGCTCCAAAATCCCTGTGGCTCCGCTCAAAGTCACTCTGCCTCTTCATTAAATCATTTCCTTCTCTGCGGCGGCGCACTTAATACTTGATTGGAACCACTTTTCTCTCTCATTTTCACATAAGCCTCGATACAGGGAGCACATGCGACTAATGGAAGAGGGAATGATTAAAATAAAGAAATGGCACGTCAGTCACACAGAGGGTGTACGTTACAGTGTCTTTATCTCCTGGAAAGAAGCGCGAGGGCAGCTGGCAACAGAGGCACAATGTTCGAACCAGAGAGGTCGATTCTTGGGCAAATTACGATTGATTACTGTACTTTCCAGACTATAAACCGCTGCTTTTTCACACGCTTTGAACCCTGGATCTTATACAACAATGCGGTTCATTTATAGATTTATTCCAGTCATACTGAATTCCCCTGGGTCCAGAAGCACAAGCTTATTTCTAAAACATATAAAACATAACTTAAATAATAAACAGTAAAAAACTTTAAGACTATAAGGGCATGAAAGACGTGAGAAAGTCGGAATAACAGAAACCAAATACAAACATAAAGATGTGGAGACGATGGAGCCGCTGTGAGTCAGAGTCTCTGCCCCCCAATCAATATTATTCGGATCAAATACCTATAAAAATGCGAGAAATAGTGTCTTTTTGTAGTGTGTTTTTTAAATGTCCTTGCAGAACATCCCCATTGGTCATATATAATGCAAAACAGTGATTCTCAACTGGTGGGTCGGGACTCAAAGTGGGTCGCGAGCCTACAGGGAACTTGTTTTCAATTTTTTTTCATCTGAAACTGCAAGGAAACACACAGGAGTTTGTTCAAATTCATATTATTGAGTTAGTTTTGTCATAATTTCAGTCTTAAAAGCAAATCTACGGCTTGTTCAATAAAAACATGAGTGGTAAATACAATATTTTATAGGATATATGACAAATGACAGTTTTATTTGGGTCTCAGCTGGTCATTCAGGTAATGGCGGGTCTCGGAGCCGGACCACTTTAGAACCACTGATGTAAAACATTGGCATTTGCAGAAACTGGTTCTTAAAGGAATAGGCCACCGTTTTTACATACAGAGATATGTTCTTACCTAACCTTAGTCGAGTTAATATATCCCCGTCTGGTCTTTGTCCGTGCGCTCTGTCACGCAAACGGAGCACATACGCAGCCTCTCCCACATGTCATATAGCTCCAAAAAAGCTCACGATAGAAGCTACCAAGTTCTTCCACGTGTTCCCTATTTAAATAAAGTTACGTGAAGTGTTTTAATGCAAAGTATATTTACACAGAAATGTGGTTATTGACGGAAGTGAGCGGGGGAAGTCTTTAGTAGTTACTTCGCGGACATTGTGCTCCTCGTATCATTACGCCTCACAATATAGTCCCCCTTTTTATTTGCTTATAAAATCCACATGCTACATTTCTGTGTAAATATACTTCGCTTGAAAACACTTCACGTAACTTTATTTAAATAGGGAACACGTGGAAGAGCTTGGTAGCTTCTATCGTGAGCTTTTTTGGAGCTATGTGACATGTGGGAGAGGCTGCGTATGTGCTCTGTTTGCCTGGCAGAGCGCACGGACAAAGACCAGACGGGGATATATTAACTCGGCTAAAGTGAGGTAAGAACATATCTCAGTATGTAAAAACGGTGGCCTATTCCTTTAACTTTCGGCGACACTGGTGAGGTTCAGCCCTTGGTGTTTTGGCAATGATGAAAATTGGCTTCCGTGATGCAAACTCGCCTACCCCTAGTTTAAAGAATAATCGAATCGAATTATAAACTGTTAAGTTCTTAAAGGAACAGGCCACCGATTTTCCATTCTGCGATTTGTTTTTTTCATTTATTATTTTTGCTCTTCACCATATACATGGTATGGAGCACAAACTTAAACATGTCTTGCTGACAGACAAGGTAATATACAAAACAAAGCACTTCACTGATACAGTGGGAGAACCCTCTTTAAGAAGGCACCAGGGTTACAGGTGCTCTGTGCGCTTGGATTCGGACCGGATTGAACAGGCCGGCCCTGCCAATATAACGGTAGTGGAAATACTGCTGAGACATGTTCTTACCTGAGCTTAGACGAGTTGATACGTACCTGTCTGGTCTTTGTGCTCGTGGAAGAGCTCGGTCCCTCCAAATTCACCCCGTTTGGAGCTATAGGAATACACTGGGAGAGGCCAAATGCTACAACATCTTTGGTCTTTTTGCGTGACTGAGGGCACGCACAAAGACCAGACAGGCTCAGGTAAGAACATATCTCAGCAGTGTTTCCCCTACCATGATTTCCCAGCGCCCCCGCCCTCTCAGGATGATAGTCTTTTATTAAGCAGCGCTCATCACCGATTTTTACCATATCCGTTTCGCTAATCCATTCCTGTTTTTGTTTGACTAAAATTAAGACCAAATTAGCACTACAAAGTACATTATTTCTTGTCTATTATCCATACGGGCGGCGCCATCTTGTGTTTTTATTCTTTTTCATACATTACTTTGACCAGCATCTATAATAGAGCAAAAAGAATGTTTCCCTCCAAAAGCTAAAAGGCCTTTAAACTGACACTGGCTTTGATTCATGATATTGGCGTAACAGGTGACATTTCTGATAACTGTGTAAATATATTACATCGATCGGCTCCTGACCTTTCCAGGCCCTCACAGCCAAACCATTAATGCAGAATCACAACAGAAAATACCACCTGCGCTCTCTCTTTCATCCCGTCTTAACATAGAATATGCCGTGGTGCTGCATCAATCACGATATCACCACTGCGACCTTGCTTTTCTGTGACGCCGATCCTGTGAGTGTTGTTTGTCTTATAACGCCTCTTCTTGGGCAGCCGTGGCTACAGAAATGGCTCACTCCCGACAAACGGATGGAGAATTATGCGTGAAATTGTGAAAGCGTCGGGAAAAGCCAAATGAGATTATGTTCACTTAATTTAGTTCATAAACATCGTTAACCTTTAAGTCGCGCTCGCTCCGTTTACTTTGTCCTCGATCAAACTGGAGCGGCTCCTTCCTCAGCGTTCGGAAAGGGAGACGCCATGACGGTCTTAAACACGAAGCGTCGACGTTAGCATTCGTCTGAGCTCTGGACACGTCTCCAGTGCGGAGGACATTCATTCCGTACACTCTGAACCCTGATTGCAGCGTTGAATCCTGCCTGATTGGCTCATTATCATCACCATGGGCTAAAATGCCTCTCATTTGCATATGAAGTACATTTATTTTAGATATTCTCCAGTGGCGGAAGAATTACTGAAGGTTTTTTTTTTATCATTGAGGGAAAGTTTAAGGAGCAAAGATTGACAGAAAAGTTTCACATTAAATAACACACATGGGAAATCAACTTTTTTTTAGCTTTAATTGTGTTGATGAACGATCTTGAGCAGTATTTCACATCATTCTAGTGGTTTTTGAATAATCATGTTCACTTTGGTTGTTCGTACTTCCGGGTTTTATTGCGTGATAATTGAATCTAAGAACCTTTGTTTGCACTGGCCTTTCTGTGTGGAGTTTAGATGTTCTTTCTTTCTGTGAAGAAGCAGTTTATTCCCATTATTTCCCATGAAAAATCCCTACGTTATGGAACTTTGCAAACCTAGGTGCATGTGTGTGCTTTAACATCCACTGTCCCAACCAAATAAAGAAATAAAGGCCATACTGTCTTTGCTCTGAAGCTCAGCAGGAAGGGCCTGGTCGGTGTTGGAATGGAGACCGTTTGGTAACACCAGGGCTGCGTCCGAAACCATACAAAGTACTAACACTAGCAACTAATCCTTAACCTTTCATGGGGTCGACTGTTAGATCTATGCAGTTAGTGAACTAGGGCTTCAGCAGCATTTGTCCAATTACCCAGGGGGAGGGGAAGTGACATCACCAACAGCTGCTGTTCTTCTTCTTTAAGGTTATTGGCAGACTGCAGGCAAACTAAAGCGCTGGTCGCCACCTGCTGTATTGCATATGCAACAATACTGTGTCCAAATAAAGACATTTAAGGAGAGAGAAAAAAACAAATGAGCCATACATTTCCCTTCAGTGTTATTTTATCTCAACAGCTGTTTCATAAAGCTACAGCAGCAAATGATCCATGTGGCTTAAGTTTCTACTAAATGAAAACAAAAGCACAAACTGTCTTCATTTAAGCCGTTTCCTGAGTTTACTCTTTAACACTGACATGTGACTGAGCTGTGGAGACGACAACATGGATTTAGTCACATTTATAAAGTTTGGCTTGTGCAGAATCTTATTTTTTTATTATTATTTTTATTATTAAATGTGCTCCTGTCAATCAACAGTGGTTGTGCATGAGTCACTCGAGGGTGGGGGCGAGGGGGGTGGGGGGATTGGCGGCGCAGTGGCTTATGGGATGGCACATAGCTCCTAATCACTGGTTAGTTAGCAGCATCAGAGGTCCCTATGGTAAAGTGGCTATGATCGTTAGCATTGAGGCTCCTTTTCCTAACTCCTTTCTCACTGACAGACAAAATCGGAGGCTTCTTATCATGGCGGACACTGACGCACATCTGGTTTGGCGTTAGACCTCTTACCAATTTACTGGTATCGGAAGGGTGGGTGGGTGGGTGGGGCCTATGCCGCAGATTGGTAGCCTCGCTTCTGTCAGTTTACCCCAGAGCAGCTGTGACTACAACAGTAGCTGTGAGGAGACTTCTGTTGTGATATTGGGCTATACAAAACTATCAAACTTGAAACTTGAAACTAGCTTAACACCACCGAGTATGAATGAATAATGACCACAGTGTAGCGCTTTGAGAAACCTGGTAACACAGGCTTGTAAAGCGCAATACAAGTGTAAGGCATTACACAGAGCGGGACAAGAACAGACTGAATGAGCTGGTCAGGAGGGCCAGCTCTGGACTCTGTGGAGGAGGTGAGGGACAGGAGGGTGTTAGCCAAGCTCACCTCCATCATGGACAACACCTCCCACCCACTGCACGGGACTGTAGAAGAGCTGAGCAGCTCTTTCAGTGGAAGACTGAGACACCCAGTGCAAGACGGAGCAGGTCCTTCATCCACACTGCTGTCAGACTGTACAAGACTGTGAAGTAACTCATGTGCAATAATCTCTGTATCTACGCCACTTTATCAACCTGCACTGTGACTAAACCTGCACTAACACTGACATTTTTTATTATAGTGTATTTTATTTGTATTGCTTAGTTTTTGCCCCTTAAAGTGTTTGCAGTCATTGTACATAATAACCTCTATTTACTATTTAATGTTTTGCACATTTCCTGTCTATTCTGCACACCCTGACTGTTTCATCCCCACCACAGCCTGCAGAGGGAGCCCTATGCAAAACTCCTGATCAGCTAAAATATCGTCACTGCAGCTCCTGAAAGAGTGTTTGTTTATGAGCTTCATTTATACAGGATACTGACTCTCATTCATAATACTTTTTACAGCTATTACACATAGTTCTGTAAAAGGTGTACTTGTGTGACATTGTGCTTGGTTTCTCCCACAGGCGGGGACGTGGGTGAAGGCGCAGACCTACCCGGGCATCTACGCGTCGTGGGCCGTGCTGCTGCTGCTGGTGGTGGTGACTCTGGCCCGGGCGTTTTACTGGGCGTGTATGAGGGTCAGCCAGCCTCTGCAGAGCTTCACATAAAGTCTGACCGTCGACAAACACCGAGATAAACCCCCGCAACGAATGGCTTTAACGGGAAAAAAAAAACATTTATTTATTATAACGTGACGAGACGAACTTCAAAATCCTCTTAAACAAACGATAATCGGCCTGAATGACGATGATGATCTGTACAGATGTTTGAAAGCCAGGCGGTGCTTCCCAAACTGTGGTTCAAGGCTCTGTCGACTATTAACGTATCTGTATAAATGTACATTTTTTTAAACTGTTTCTTACAACTCACCTGAATGGCTTACATCAAGTTTACAACAACAAATCATGACTGAGAGAGCTTCATTGCAGCTCGTGATTGTTTTTGAATGAAATCTCCACAGAATCCACGCCTTTTGTTTGAGCATCATTTGTGAGCGGATCCATAAGAGTCAGAGTTCAGATGTTTTTGACGAATATGACCTCACTTCAATCGAAGGCTTCAATCCGTTTGAGCAGGGCCGGCCCAAGGCAGTTCAGGCAGTTCATTGTTAGATTTTATTATGATCATCTATTCATTAAAGAGACTAGAGGTCATTTTATACTCACTACTGCCACCTCAGGTCTTACGTGTAACTGCAGCTTCTATATTTAGCTCGTGGATGACGGCACTTCAGACCCGAAGTAACACTGTTTTGAGTGACAGTGCAGGATTTTAGAGGCAGTTGTGGTGAACAGGTCTGAGCTCATTCTACACATTAGGACACGGCTGGAACATGTAGGGGGAGGAAAACACTTAGTTTTAACATTTTTAAACTCCGTATTCACCTTATTCCGCCCCGCCCACTTTTGCCACTTTTTGCCTTGCACCGGCAAAAAATTTTGCATTTTAACGGAGAACGAAGGAAAATATTCTCCGCTCAAATCTGATGTATAGTCGATTAATGAACATGTCATCTCTGCAACGTTTCTCTGCGCGGCCGAAAAACGGGTTTGTTTTCGTGTAGTGACTGATTTTATGTGGACTTCTCCAGTCCCATGTTAACAGATAAGAGAAAATGGGCGGGAACAATTCATGGCGGCGCCCACACGAACTTCCGGAATAAGGTGAATAGTCCCTTTAAAAATAAAATCATGAAATGCACAACAGTTCTATTGGAGGAGGAGCCTCCATTGCGATGTTACACGGCTCCTCGAGGGCACAAGCTGATTGGTTGATAAATGTATGATGTTTCACTCTCATGTCTTGTGACTGGTTGATCTACCAACTTATCCAAGGAAAAATATTATCACGGCCAGCCCTGCGTTTAAGTTTGGCAGCATCAAACGTGGGCCAAGACCGATATCCAGGTGTAGAGAAAGTACAGAGAGGGGTCATAGATACAGACGGCATCTCTGGAATCGCCCATATATGGTCATGTTTGAAAACAGTTAAGGGGGAAAACAATTTGGAGAAAAATCTAAACTTTCTTTAATTGTTCAAAAACTACTTTAACAAATGCTGAATTATGAATATAGTTTTCTACTAAATAAAGATACAAAGACATGGAGAGGAGCAAAGTGGTTCAACAGACCATAAATACATAAATAACAGAGAATGCTAACAGAATACTTCATGTTAGCATTGGGCTAATGCTAATGATTAGCTAGCGCTAGCTTCAACTGCCGTTTTTTCACTTCTACTGAACAATCTGCTGTGAGAAATTATCCATATGGGCCCGATTTACACTTGACTTTATTTATGTGATAAATAAGTTCATATTCCACCATAAAAAGGCTAAAAAGAGTGAAAAAATGTGTTTCTCTAAAGATTCTATTTTCCTCCTCGGCAAAGCCACGCCCCCTTCTATGACGAGATGCCGTCTGTATCTATTCTGGACGTGCCAGGCAGATAAACCAGTCAGAACAAAAACAGTCTGCCCATTTCAGCACAAAAACACTGAGGAGACGTGGATCTTTGTGCAGGTTTTTGCTGAAAATAAAGATCACGGTGAAAGACGAACTCCACCTGAGCTCCTCCACATCTCAGTACAAATTTCGATGCTTTGAACGGGTTTGGGAAGCACTTGTCTAATGTACTGTCTGTCTAAATCTGCTCAACAAGTTTCAACATTTATCTTACGCTTGTGTCTTTATCGATGTTTGGCTGCCGTTTGGTTTCAGCTTGAAGTCTGTGGCACTTTTCGTTGCAAAGCAGTGGCTTCGAAACACGAGGGCTCGGATGTAACGTTTCTGTCCGGACGAATCCTCCCGTACAAACTGATACGTGACTTTCTCCGTTACGTACGTTCGCCCTTCGCCTTTTTATCGACGGGGGGAGAACTCTCTTCTTCACGGTCTCTGCGGTTGATTCAGCGTCTGTTATATTTGTAGAAACATGTGCGATGGCGTAAAGCAGCTATGAAGCCGGACGACGGACAAAAACAAAGGCATCGTCTACTGAAGCGTTCGCAGTGAAGAGGTTTAGTTTGTTTGGCTCGGCTCGTCGATTCAGTGCGATCTTTGACGGACAATTCGCCTTGACATATCAGTAATTGTATCTAGAACTGAAAAGGAATAAACTAGACCGATTTAGTGGATTCATCTCTTTCCGAAATAACTTAATTCTTAAAGACACGGCAGGTGAGAACTTACATTTGAGCAAGAAATCACTACAACCTCGCGGTGCATTTGTTGTTTTTTTACTGACATGTTTAGGCCCTGTCAAGCTCAGGACTTAATGGCAAATATCCATCCAGTAATCCATCTTATCATCCACACGAAACCACCGGGCTTTCAAACCAGGCTCCAGAGTGGAAAGATCTCAAAACGCCGCTTACGTGACTCCATTGTTCCTAAAAGTAGGGCTGGTTACCATTGCTGTAGATACGGTACTTTAGGGATTCTTGGTTTTCTTTACCGATACCTGAACCATGCTTTTCCCGAGACCTATATAAAAATATTTGTCGTCGAGAACCAGAAAACAGAACCGAGCGCAGTTTCTCCAGTTCAACCTTGACCAAATCTAAAAGCTTCTTGAAAAATGAGTCAAAAGGGCGACAAAAAGATGAAAACGAGGATGAAAAAGTCACAAAAACCCAACAGAAAAGTGACAATAAAGCAAGAAAAATGTGATGAAAAAATTGAAAAAATGTGATTCAAAAATATAATGAAAAAATGACAAAAATGTTATTAAAAATGACTAAAATGTGGTTAAAAATGACAAAAATGTGATTAAAAATAGCAAAATATGATGGAAAAAAATACAAAAACGTGATGAGAGAAATGAGAAAAATATAATGAAAAATTACAAAAATGTGATGAGAAAAATCACAAAAATATAATGAAAAAATTTACAAAAATGTGATGCAAAAAATCACTAAGATGTGATGTGAAAAATCACAAAAATGTGATTAAAAAACGACAAAAATGTGATGAAAAATTGACAAAAATGTGATGGAAAATTTAACAAAAATGGGATGAGTAAAAAACAAATATTTGATGGCAAAAATGTCAAATGTGATTAATAAAACAACAAAAATGTGATGAAAAATGACCAAAAAATTGGTTAAAAAAATGACAAATGTGATGAAAAACTGACAAGAAGAAATGGCAAAAAAATTATAAAAAAATGACAAAAAAAATAATTTAATAATTGACAAAAAAAATAATTTAAAAATTGACAAAAAATGTGTTGAAAAATGACCAAAAATTGACAAAAAAAAATAGAATATGTGACAAAGATGCAACAAACATGTCAAAAAAAGTGACAACGCGGCAACACTGCAAGGAAAAAGATCCTTCCTGATGAGTATTGTAGGTCTTAGCTTTCAAATGAGGGGCTTTTCTGGCCTGTAGGCTGTACTGAAAGCTTTTACATTTGGGTAAAGCTGAACTAGAGAAAATGCACTCAGTTGCCGAGACTATATAGAGACATAAAATGACAGAAAGCCTTTATTTCCCACATCAGTTTTCTCTTCAGTAAAAGCTTCACCTGCCGTGTCTCCTCATAAACTCACGTAGACGTCGACTCTTTTGCAGTGCAGTTGCGACGCGTGCCTCTTTTTTACCGTTAATTTCTTCTACATCCCGCTCTCTGGATCCGGTAGGCGTGTGGAAGTGCGTGTGAAATGGAGCGGGGCGTCCTGCGCAGAAGGTTTCGCTCAGATGTGTGTTGATCCAAGCACCAGCTCCTTCCCCCCCTGGGGCCCCGACTTCTGATGTGCGGGAAAAGGCGAGAGCGCTCCAATGAAACGTGTTGAAAAGCGGAATTTGAGGGAGAAAAAAAGTGACATAAACAACACAATCGAGAGAAATCCGCGGCGTCAAAGTACAAAAGGAAAGCGGCGTCTTTTTGTTTCAAGGGCAGAGCGAAAGTGTCGGGAGAGGAGAGGCGTCAGAAGGGTTTACTGTCAGAAAAGGCCAGTGCTTTTTAAGCTATTCCTGGACACTATGGCGCTGAAAACAATATAAATCATGTGTATTTATGGGAAACGGATGAAAGAACTGAGCTAATGCAGAACGCCGGGCCGGTCATGAGCGTTAAATAGAAAACAACCACTGGTGAAGAGTCAAAGATCAGTCAAAGATGCGCTAGCGACTCGAAACACAGATCCAGGTCTGTTTTTGATGAACATTGTAACATGGTGAAAAAGCTTTACAAAGTCGATTTTGCGCAACACCCTCCTTTAACCTCTGACCACCCGCCTTAACCGAGTGCATTTTCTCCTGTTCGGCTTTACCCAAAACTGAAAGCTTCTGGATTGGAGCTTACAGCCTATAGGCCAGTGTCAATGGATCTATTTACCTGCGTTGTTGTGACTTTTTTGGATATTCTTGTTGTTCTTTTTCCATGGCTTTTTTGGTCATATTTTGTTGCTCTTTTGTGGCTTTACTGTTGCATTTTCGTCACATTTTTGTCTCTTTTTTGTCACATTTTGTCTCTTTTTTTTAATCACATTTTTGTTTGTTTTTTGTCACAAAAAAATATATTTTTTGTCATATTTTTAGCTTTTTTTCATCCATTTTTTGGCTTTTTTTTTGTCACATTTTTGTCTTTTTTTTGTCACAATTTTGTCTTTTTTTCGTCACATTTTTGTTTGTTTTTTTGTCAATTTTTTTTCTATTTTTTGTCATATTTTGGGCTTTTTTTCATCACATTTTTGGCTTTTTTTCCGTCACATTTTTGTCTCTTTTTCATCATTTTTTTGTCTCTTTTTCATCACGTATTTGTCTTTATTTCCATCGCTTTATTTGTCGCTTTTTGTTGCTCTTTTATGGCTTTTCTGTTGAATTTTTGCCTCTTTTTCATCATACTTTTGCTGCATTATCATCCTCATTTTCTTCTCGATTTGTCGAAGCTTTTAGATTTGGGTAAAGCTGAACTGTAGTGAATGTGCTCGGTTCAGGTTGCGGTTAAGTCCTACACAAACGACTTCGAGAGTCCGTCATTTTCACTCCAGTTCGCGGCAAAAATGATTGAAAGTTGATCAACATTACTCATAAATGTGAATCCCACTCAGCGTCTCCTCAGACACTAATTATGCCTCCTCCATATTGGATCTGTAAATCTGTTTTGGTTTCTTTGTAAATATTTCATGTGAAAGACATTATTTTTGTTGCACTGATTTTTAACCTTTTGTGTTTAATTTTTGTGGCCGCTTCTCCTCGTCTTATTTTCTTATGAATGAAATGATTTAACCTCATGAAAACACTACGACACGACTCCCTGGACCTAACATCAGAAAAGGCCACGCAGCTGAAATGTAAAACCCGGAGCGGATCTTCAAATGGACCTGTTCATTTTTCATGTTATTTATTGTCGCTCTGAAACAAACTGCTCCTCAAAACAAGCCACCATTTGCAGTTTTCACGGCTTTCATTTTGTTGTTTTTCATATCTGAGACGGAGGGTTTATTTTGGTAAAGACCTGAGGAGAAGGAGATCCGCAAGACCGACGTTTTCATGTTACTTCCTTGCTCTTTCTATGACATGGGTCGACTCTAAGTTGATGTTAATAACACAGATGAAAACCGAGCCTTTGAAAAGACTAAAATGTGGACATTCACTCTTCAGTTTTCACAAAAGATGAACTTGCAACTGTGTGATTATTTTTTTGCAAACCATCACAAATATGCAAAAATGTGCATCTTAATTTACATTGCTTTGTTAAAGAGATAGCTGTCCTGTTCTATATTTTTTTCTCTTATTTTTTATCAAAATGTTTTTTTCTTTTTCTCTTAATTCTTTTGTCAATTTTTTCATTGTTTTTACAGTTATTTCATTGTTTTTTCTAAATTTTTCAAAAAAAAAATCATTTTTTTTATTTTTATTTATTTTTATTTTTTTTAACAATTTTTCCCCTTTTTTTTTTACCAATTTTTTCACTTTTTTCCTCAAATCTTTCTCATTTTTTCTCTGTCTCCTAATTTTTTTTGTCAATTTTTTCTCAAGGTTTTACAATATTTTTTTTTTAGATTTCCTCAATTTTTCATGCATTTTTTCCTCTTTTTTTCTTTTTCATTTCTAAGATTTTTTGTCCATTTTTCTCATGTTTTAATTTTTTTTTCATTGGCTTTTCTCAGTTTTTACTGCATTTTTTTTCCAATTTTTTTGTTTTTTATTTTTTACAGTTTTTCACTTTTTTTCATGTTTTCACTTTTTTTCAATTATACATATTTCTTTCATTTCTCCAATTTTTTTTGTCAATTTATCCTGAAGGTTTTTCAATTTTTTAATTGTTTTTTCTCAGTTTTTCATGCATTTTTTCCTCCTTTTTTTTTTACTTTCCCACATTTCTTTTAATTTACCAAAAGCTCAATTGTAAATGTGCATATCTCCCTAACAGCAATTTCAATATTATCTTCTATACAATATATGGCCCGCCTTTACATGAAACATTTGAACATGTAGACAAAAAAAAAACATTTTGTACAGCAACTAAACTGATTCATTGTAACTGCAAAGAGCGAAAACTCCAGCTTTTTCTTGCTTTTTCTTGACTAAAATTTCACACAAAAAACCTTTTGAAAGTGCAACGACATCCACAAAACAAGAGTGATTCTCCAGTTTTGAAAGGGCAAAGTGGCCATGTTTCGAGCGGCAGTTTCGGAGCGTAAAGACCTTGTTATTTTAATGTGAAATGATCTTTGTGTAAACCCGATCCCGGCTGATGCTCCTCTGAAAGTTTGTTTACACTCAAATAAAGACAATATCAACGGAAAGACTGTCTGAGAGCTTTCGTACACATTTCAACACCTGTCTTACTTAAAACAATATTATAATATGGGGTAAATGCTGTATGTGTGTAGTCGCTGAGTGAATCTTCAGAGACCAGCCCCTGATTCGAGGTTAGATAAAGTCTTGAAGGACACGGTGTGAGTGAGAGGGATAATGTTATTGTCGGATCCTGCTGTGGAGCTTAGGGTCAGAGCCGTCACAGTCAGACGGATCGGCTTTAGTCTTTTACAGCCGCAGATCTGTGAGTCTGTAAGTCAGGAAACAGACAAGAGGAGGAGAGAGGCTGAAATAACACGACCGCTTTATGGACAGATGACATTAGCAAGAAGAAAAGGCAAAGATTCTCTGTTCTTTTACTTATTGAAATCCAACAAAGCCTCATTTATATTATGGCACTGTGGTTCCCAACGTGGGCCTGCAAATACTTTGAATTTATATTGAATTATATTTGCTAGAATTTATTGACTTCTAAACAGGGCTGGGACAATCCCCAATACGTGTCACGATTCAATAAGTAATCATGATAAGTAATATGCTTATCTTAAAATGTGTAAATAGAAAACAGTCAGGTGTCTTAAGTTTAGAAACCAAAGTTTGACATTTATTGAAGTGTTAAAGGAATAGGCCACCGTTTTTACATACTGAGATATGTTCTTACCCAGCCTTAGTCGAGTTAATATATCCCCGTCTGGTCTTTGTCCGTGCGCTCTGTCACGCAAACGGAGCACATACGCAGCCTCTCCCACATGTCACATAGCTCCAAAAAAGCTCACGATAGAAGCTACCAAGCTCTTCCACGTGTTCCCTATTTAAATAAAGTTACGTGAAGTGTTTTCATGCGAAGTATATTTACACAGAAATGTAACATGTCGATTTTATAAGCAAATAAAAAGGGGGACTATATTGTGAGGCGTAATGATACGAGGAGCAAAACGTCCGCGCAGTAACTCCTAAAGACTTCCCCCGCTCACTTCCGTCAATAACCTTTAGGAGTTACTGCGCGGACGTTTTACTCCTCGTATCATTACGCCTCACAATATAGTCCCCCTTTTTATTTGCTTATAAAATCGACATGTTACATTTCTGTGTAAATATACTTCGCATGAAAACACTTCACGTAACTTTATTTAAATAGGGAACACGTGGAAGAGCTTGGTAGCTTCTATCGTGAGCTTTTTCGGAGCTATGTGAACTGTGGGAGAGGCTGCGTATGTGCTCCGTTTGCCTGGCAGAGCGCACGGACCAAGACCAGACGGGGATATATTAACTCGACTAAAGTGAGGTAAGAACATATCTCAGTATGTAAAAACGGTGGCCTATTCCTTTAAGATTGCTAAATTTTGTGTTAATGCATTTTTCAAAGTGCTGTTACGGCAAAACAAAGGAGTTTATGATAAAAATGCCTCCAAACACAAGTATTGAAAGTATTGTGATATTTGATAAAGTATCGATACTTGGTATTGCAGCACAAAGTATTGCGAACCAAATCCGATCCGATGTTTTATCGCAGCCCTACTACTAAATGTTTACCCCACAGTCAGTGTTAATTGTTATTTTATGTGATTTTTAAGCTGTAAAACATTACCTTTTTACATATATATGTATATAGCCTATACAGTGAATCATGGATGGATAAAAAGGGGTCTGTGATTATTTGGACTTTATATCACATTTAAAATAACAACAATCTAGAAATAAGTATATATCCTTTTGATTTGTATTTTCGCACTTAAATTATTAACAATATTTAACCTGGTATCTTCCATCTTCGGGTTAGAGTTCGCGTTAGCAATTATGCATATACAAATCTCAAAGCGTATTGAAAGGAGAGTTTACAGCCAGTGTGATACCTCATTTGAAAGCCAAGACCATCTAGTTTCTAAAACTATGTGTAAGATCTGTGTGAGTGACCTGACCCAAACCCAGACTCCCTGATCAACTAACAGGTTAAGTGCTCTTACAATTAGGCAACATAATTAATCTCAATCAACTTGGAATATGATGTGTTTTCTTACTTTAAATGCAAAAATACTCCACTGAATATATGTTAAACATTCTTAAATTCAGTGTGAAACCTGCATTATAATCATCCGAGGAAAAAACGAACATGCAAATATTTACAGAAGACGAGGTCATCTTGTTGATGAAGTAACAATCACATTAATTTTCATCATATAGAAGTTATCAAGTTTGATATAAAAAAAAAAAAAAAGCATTTTCAAGTTTTTGTTTTTGGATAAACAAGTATAATTAAATTCTGTAAATGAGAATGAGTGAAGGGTAAAGAGTGCTGGGGATAAAGGACACCCTTGTCGCGTCCCTTTCTGTTACTCTATTTGATTTACCATCTATTCTATTTCTATCTAAAACTTTACGGCGTCACCCAGCCGGGTTACCTAAATGAATCTTCACGCCGATCGCGCTGCAGACTCTGAAATAGCGACGTAAACGTCCTATAGGCGGAGAACATGACCCTGCGGCGGTGGGAGCCGTGATATAAAACCAGTCAAATGCACTCCGAGGTGTTTTTGGGGCTTTTAAGCGCCTGCGTGTGTCTGCGCCGCGGTGGTCCTCGGGGACCTGCGGTTCACTGAAAGGATTCTCACTCACTTTAATGCCCCTGTCCGGGATAAAAACACATCCTGCTGAAACCGAAGACGAGAGGCAGAGGGGGAGGTGGAGAGGAGGGGGGGAGACATGAATAAAGAAGCTGGGATTCAAACTGACAAATGCTTTAAGGTACAGTGTTTGGTAGGTTTCTGTCTGTCAACTCCAAGAGCTCAAGTCTATGACGAAGAATATTTTCACACTTTATGATGAAAGTGCAGGTAATATGTTGCTGTTTCCATTTGGTAATGATGTCAAACACATCTCTGATACAGAGACCTGAGGAAGAGCAAAGTCAGAAGCCCATAAGGACATTAAAAAACGAACCAAAATCTATCATTAGCTTCATGCTACATGTGCTCATGTTAGCCTAAGTGCAGTTTTTCTTCTTCTACTGGACAATCTGCTGTGAAAAAATATTCATATGGAGTTTGGCTTGACTTTATGTGTGTCATAGATATGTTTATAGTTTGCCAGAAAACAGCTAGAGAGAGGGGAAAAATGTAATTCTTCACTTCGGACCTGAATTAACTTTTTCAATGACAGTGCAAGATTTTAGAGGCTCATTCTACACATTAGGACATGGAGGGGGATGAAAATACATAATTTAAACATTTTTAAACACTGTATAGTCCCTTCACTTGATTTACCCCATTGTTAGCTAAACAATGTTCATGTTTTGAGAGAGAAAGAGCTACAGTGTCCGCTGTGGTGCGGATCGTCCCGCGTGGCGTGAACACGAAACAAAACAAATGCACATGTTCACCCCCCACTCCCCTAAAACCGCTCTCCCGACCAGAGTCGATCTGGTTGGAGGATAAACGTTTCTCCACCCCAGTACTTCTCCCTTAAATGCGCTAAATCTGGAGTGGCAAGATCACAAAGTGCACTCCTCCTTAGCACAAAATCTTACACTATAGTCTTGCGTTTTGACACACAAGATCGGGCCCATTGAGTTTATCTCCAGACGTGAACAAGGCGGACCGTCCATGTCCATATCACTGTATCACTTTATATCACTTTATATCACTTTATCACTTTATCACTTTATGCATCATATGTAAATCCAATCCTGTTGTTCTATGTCAATTTTTGTCGTCTACCATATTTTACCTCTTTTTTTTTTCTTATTTATTTTAATATTCTATGGATGCCCCTAAAGCCTTATAGTTTATAGTTTATTTTTATCTAAACTCTGTGTTATATGTTTTTATGTTTAATGTTGTACGTCTCACCAAGAAAAAGTCCTAGTTTGTGAACCTGTTTACAAGCAATGGCAATAAAAACCATTCTGATTCTGATTCTGATTCTGATGCCATAGAAATAAAAAGGAAAAGCGGCAACTTTTCAGAGTCAGTTAGCATTAGCCTGTTCAATGTATTTTTCCTATAGCCGTTAGCATTAGCCATTAAACATCTCAAATTATGAACAATCCTGATGTTTTCAGCTGTTGTCAACTATCGACCACATTTTGGTCAGAGCCTCGTTAGAAATCATTTATCAATACACAGTCCTTTTGAGATTTTACTTAGAGCAGAGGTGATCAAAGTGGGGCCCGCAGGCCAAATTTGTCCCACCGAAACAATTCTGTTGGCCCGCCAGAGAGTGACCTACTTTTGCGCTGCGTGTGGTAATACTAACTCTTCTAATTCATTCTCAATGGTAAATATGGATGCAGTACACTTTTTGACCACGATCGTCAAACTGGGGGCGCTGTTTCACTCCTTTCACAAAGTTAAGGAGACACTGTTGTGGCGTCTTGGTATTTATTAATCACAGAGCGTTGTAGCTTCAACTTTCACAGTTTTCCAACTTTTGTTGCAAAGGTTGTTTGCATCGACAAAAGTATATGTTAAAAATTGACTTATAAAAGAATTGATGCTGAACTGACACTTTCAAAATAATCTATAGTGGCATTTTCTTTGAGTTAACGAATGAGGTAAAGTTACTGT
The DNA here is from genome assembly GCF_951799975.1 of Gobius niger. NCBI lineage: Eukaryota > Metazoa > Chordata > Actinopteri > Gobiiformes > Gobiidae > Gobius > Gobius niger. The sequence goes on from NC_136859.1 coordinate 4,894,598, forward strand.
AGGTGCTGTAGATGCAGGTGGGTGTTTTTTTTCAATTGTTGATTTTGTTTTACTATAACTAGGCTTTTGCCATAGTTACCATTCGTTTTGATATAGCATGTTATTTGCATAGATAGAATCAAATGCAAATGTGGGCTATCGAAATAAAACAAGTAACTTTATAATTTGCAGTTATATGTGTTTTTCGTGCGTGACATCGCTGTGTTTGGCCCCCGACTCACAGGCACTTTTTATTTTGGCCCTCGGAGACAAAAAAGTTTGGGCCCCCCTGACTTAGAGTATACAAGTGTCCTCTGAGCTAAATGCTAACTCATGTTTTTTTGGGGTCAGATACACATCCATTGGCCACTAAACATCATCTTACAAAATGTTAATGATAAAGAAACCACAGAAATTATATAAATGCCATGGAGTTTGTGCTACACTCTCCTGTCTTCTCTCTTCATTTGTAAGGGGATGGAGCAGAGTTCAGAGCTAAAGGCATTTCTATGATTTCTATGGTCCAAGCTAGCGCTGTGCTAATGTAGCCACTGACTTTTGCGTTTGCACTGGAGGGAAATAGATGTTTTGCGCACGTGGTCTGTTTTTCTGTCACAAATACTACATTTACAGCTCAGATCAATGGTTCGAAAAGACAACCCTGCACCTCAAATCATTCAAAGAAAATGGAGAAGACACGTCACCTGCACTAAAGTGTTCAGTCTTGCTTCTGTCAGCCTGATCTTTCCATCTTTAAGCATCAAGCAGAAGGAGAAAACCCCACATGAGAGCGGAGGTACAAATAGGATTGTTACGAAATGCTCATTTACATTTGTGAGTCTCATTTGGCAGGTGCAGGCGTCGGTACCTTTTACCTGTTTGCAGAACTTCACTGTCCAAAGTTTTAATGAAGTAGAAACGGCACTTTTAATCGGGCTCCTTCTTGTAATGAGGCGGCGAGATGCGCGTGTGAGTTGACAGGCTCATTATGCTTGACAAGTTCAACAAATTAGTGCAAAACTATTGTGTAACATTTAAAGTTATCCGGCAAAAAGACAAGATGCTGATGTGCCGCCGGTGTGTGCGTGAGACAGTGAGGTACGAGAGCGAAAGGAGGGGAATAAACGGGTTTGAGCCAGATCTGCGGGAAATCCACACAATATATCAGTGAAATAAAAACATGACACGCACAATGTTTAGCTCAGTGGTTCTCAACCCCATTTTAACAGTAAAAGGGATTCGTGACCCCCGCTCGGGTCACACCGTGAGAAATAGAAATAGCCGCCTACATAATTCTTAACCTCTTAACTCCCGCCTGAACCGAGAGGATCTTTTTCCTCACGTTATCACATTTTTTTCCCATCATTTTTTTGTTGGGTATTCAACTCATTTTTGTCTTTTTTTGTCACATTTTTGTCATTTTTTTTGTTATTTTTTTTGTCATTTTTGTCACATTTTTGTCAATTTTTTTGTCATTTTTTGTCATTTTTGTCACATTTTTGGTCAAATTTTTATCACATTTTGTCATTTTTTTTTCATTTTTTGTCACATTTTTTTTTATTTTTTGTCAAATTTTTGTCATTTTTTTTGTCATTTTTTGTCATTTTTTGTCATTTTTTGTCATTTTTGTCACATTTTTGTCATTTTTTTTGTCATTTTTTGTCATTTTTGTCACATTTTTGTCCTTTTTTGGTAACATTTTTGGTCAAATTTTTATCACATTTTGTCATTTTTTTGTCACATTTTTTTTTTCATTTTTTGTCACATTTTTTTCATTTTTTATCACATTTTTGTCACATTGGAGAAAAAAAAATGGCTAAAATGAAATTCATCAAACTACAAACAAATAATGGCACTCTGCAGCTGGGGAGGCACATGTCCTATACAAACTCCAATGTAAAGTCAACAAAACAGTCTCTCTGTGTGAATGAAACACAATTTTCCATTAAAGAGCGAATTTTCAACTTTAGTATAACTGTCAAGGTTAACTTTATCAGACGTCCTCAGTGTAATGTCACTGGCGTGCGGTGAAGTGTCACTTATCAGCTGTTCCTTCATCCAAGACCAGGCCAGGCTGACTAGGACGAGCGTCACTGGATCTGAAACCAACCAATTCAAGCGCCGGATAAAAGAAGCTTCCGAAATCAGGAAATGGAGGACAGACACCATCAATCTTCAGAGATCACCGGGGTCTCACGCCCAGCTCACATTAAATCCGGTTAACCTCTTACCACCCGCCTAAACCGAATGCATTCTGTCCTCTTTGGCTGATGGCCTGTGTAACACCTCATTTGAAAGCTAAGACCCACAAAACTGATCTTTTTTCTCGCGTTGTTGCTGTGTTGTGTCACCTTTTGTATGTTTTTTTGGTGGGGGGTTTTATTTGAGTTTTTGTCATTTTATTGTTGAGTTTTTGTCAAATTTTTGTTGATTTTTTGTCTTTTTTTTTCTTCTTTTTTAGTCACTTGTTGGTTGATTTTTTGTCACATCTTTGTTGATTTTTTGTCACATTTTTGTCACATTTTTGTCATTTTTTTTTTTTTTTTTTTAATCACTTGTTGGTTGACTTTTTGTCACATTTTTGTTGAATTTTTGTCACTTTTTTGCTGCGTTTACATCCTTGTTTTCTTCTAAAAAAAAATTGTGGCTGTTTTGGTGCTTTTTTCCCAAGAAGCTTTTTGATTTGGGTAAAGCCAAACTGGAGAAAATGGGATTTGTTAAGAGGTTAAGGTCCGGTACGGCCTCCGCGATCTTAGAAAGTAATTAAAACCAATGTTGCAAACTCAACTGCTCTATGAAGTCCGGGTCCGGTTACCGTCATAGCAATTTGCAATTTTTTTACTCATTAATTGTCCGTGAGAGTAAATACTACACTGACAGAAAAGACAAAGGGACAGAGAGATATTGTACATCCAATTACACAATGGAGATCATTTATTTTCACTCCAACTTGGCTGTAAATACTGTTTAAGTGGCGCTAGCCCGCAGTTAGCTTTGCCCGTTAGCCTGTTAGCTTCTTCTTCGTGATTCCATTAGTGTGTATTGGTGACTCCGGTCCGGTGGCAAGTGTGGTTTTCTGGGCAGAGACACCAGGGGGAGATGAAAGACCCCCCAATCATCCCATTAACACTTGTATTACCCCCACAGGGACTACGGAAAGGATTTATTAAGGTAAACACGTTACTTAGTTCTGCTTTAACCTGTAGTCCACATTTTTTTGTGAAAATGAGTGGCACAGACACAGCGTCACCTTTAGGCAGTTTAAAGTCAAATAACTTTTTTTTTTTTACAAATCTATTTTAGTTTTGGGGGGTGAAAAAGACACAAAATGGGAGAGAGCAGACTGACAAAACATTTGGCCGGTTTTAACCACAAAACTGACGAAAATCGTTCCATAAATCCCTATCATTATCAGAAAAAGGTTCATTTATTTGGTTCATATAGTTCCTGAAGTTGTGAGCGCCAGAACATCGCGTCCTGTTCATGTACGATTAGCACAGACGTGGTGCACAGTGAGCTCCTGCAGACGACACTTACCGCGTGTTGAATCCTTAATGCAGGATATGAATGTTTCAGCCGAATGGACGAAGCTCTACCCTGTATGTAAAGAGCAGATACTAATGCAGAATTCAAGCATGTTCGTGAGGTGTGTTACTTAAAGAAACATGCAGCCACAAGCAGAACAAGCTAAAGTCCTAAAGCTGTATCAGAAGAACCTCCTCATGGACTGGGATAAGGCCATTTGCACAGAGAGCAACTGTTACTACCGGCATCGAGATCCAGGAGCTGCTCCACACACTGTGAACAACTGAAAGTATCGCAAAATATCATATCTTTAGATCCAGGTACAACATTAAAGAGGGGGTATAATGCTTTTTTCAATCACATAGCACCAGTCTATATCACACTACAATGATGACCAAACCTTCTGCTGGTCTGTAAATGCAGTAAATTAGAATAACTGCCTTGTATAAAATTGCTCTCTCAAAATGGCTGTAGTGAATGTCTTGAAATAGGCCTCTGTCTCTTTAAGAACCTCTGAGCCTTTCCGACACGCCCCCTCCACACGCTGTCTGTGGCATCAGTGGGGAGGGGGTTCTGCTGAGGAGCAGTGGTTGGTTACTCGGTTGGTGACGAAAGCTCGGAGGCGTCTCCAGGAGGTGGGGGCGTTCCTAGGAGGACTCAGGCAAACCTATCCCTAAAATGGCCGCCATCAGAGTTTTTACAGATTACTCAAAAATGCGTGAATGTGCCAAGGCAACACTTCAGGCATGTTTTTAATGAGGGAATGACATAATAACATGATGATCGATTTTGCATAATACCCCCCCTTTAAAGGGACTATACAGAGTTTAAAAATGTTCAAATTAGGTATTTTCTTTCCCCACATGTTTCGACAATGTCCTAATGTGTAGGATGAGCCCAGACCTGTTCACCACAACTGCCTCTAAAATCCTGCACTGTCACTCAGAAAAGTTGTTAATTCGGGTCCGAAGTGCCGTCATGCACGAGCTTAATATAGAAGCTGCAGTTACACAAAAGACCTGAAGTGGCAGTAGTGAGTATAAAATGGCTAACTTGCATCTAGCCCCTTTAAGTATGAATAATAAGTGCAACGGGGCAAATGTCCAAATATGGACAAAACTAATTAACTGTAGCTTTAAGTGAACAGGGCGTATGATCACATCTGGTGCCTGACTTTTTCATGCTGTAATTTCACTACGTCGTCCAGAACACACAGATCAGGGGTCGGCAAGTTTGTGTGGCCGATTTTCATCATCACCAAATCACCGAGGGCCGAACCACTGAAGCCAATTTTCTGCAATTGCCAATGTTTTACATTATATGGGATGTTTTTCCTGGATTTTCTTTTTTTTTGCCTCCAGTTCGGCTTTACCCAAATCTAAAAGCCGCAAAGCAACAGGTGTAGTGCCTCATTTGAAAGCTAAGGCCCGCAAAACTAATAGTAGCTTTTTGTTGCGTTGTTGCCGCTCTTTTGTCAAATTTTTGAAGCGTCTTTGAAGTTTTTATTGTGGGTTTTTAAAGGAATAGGCCACCGTTTTTACATACTGAGATATGTTCTTACCTCACTTTAGCCGAGTTAATATATCCCCGTCTGGTCTTTGTCCGTGCGCTCTGTCACGCAAACGGAGCACATACGCAGCCTCTCCCACATGTCACATAGCTCCGAAAAAGCTCACGATAGAAGCTACCAAGCTCTTCCACGTGTTCCCTATTTAAATAAAGTTACGTGAAGTGTTTTCATGCGAAGTATATTTACACAGAAATGTAACGTGTCGATTTTATAAGCAAATAAAAAGGGGGACTATATTGTGAGGCGTAATGATACGAGGAGCAAAACGTCCATGCAGTAACTCCTAAAGGTTATTGACGGAAGTGAGCGGGGGAAGTCTTTACTTATTACTTCAATGCGTATAACCCACAGGTACAAGTTATTACACATGATTACAGCAGGTACAATGTATCAAGGATTGTGTAAAATAAAGTGTTTCCGTTTGAAAGCTAAGACCTGCACAACTCATCGAAGCTTTTCCCTATTTTTGTTAAGTTTTGTTGCTTTTTATCATGTTTTTGACACGTTTTTGCCAAATGTTTGTCACATTTTCATTGCTTCTTTTGCGAAGTTTTGGCCACATTTTGTTTTTTTGTGTAAATTAACGTAACTGCAATGACAAAAAACAACGAAAACGAGGAGTACGGGAGCTACAGTCGAGACGTTTTTAGATTTGGGTAAAGCCAAACTGGAGTAAATGTGCTCGGTGAAGGCGTGGCTTAAAGGACGTGGTTGTTTCAGATCAAATAGGTTTAAACTAAAACATTTAACAAGAAAACAGAAAAAAATGACAAGGACAATGTACAAAATACTATAATCTTAAGAAGAGGGCAGGTGAGGGCAGGTGTGGGCAGGTGTGGGCAGGTGAGGGCAGGTGTGGGCAGGTGAGGGCAGGTGAGGGCAGGTGAGGGCAGGTGAGGGCAGGTGAGGGCAGGTGAGGGCAGGTGAGGGCAGGTGAGGGCAGGTGAGGGCAGGTGTGGGCAGGTGAGGGCAGGTGAGGGCAGGTGAGGGCAGGTGTGGGCAGGTGAGGGCAGGTGAGGGCAGGTGAGGGCAGGTGAGGGCAGGTGTGGGCAGGTGGGGGCAGGTGCACATGAGAGCATACATTACACCCGGGGTAGGCAACGTCAGGCCCGGGGGCCAAATCCGGCCCTCCAGCACAGAACCTCTGGCCCCCAAGATGGTTATGTGAAACATTATTGTGCAAATACCTGGTAAAGTTCTCTTAAAATGTGAGAAATAGTGTCAGTATTTTAAAAATGTCCTGTCAAAACATCCCGCTTGGTCATAATGATAATCAGTGATTCTCTACTGGGGGTCGGGACCCTAAAGTGGGTCACGGAACCATTTTCAGTGGGTCGCGAGTCTATAGATACAGACGGCATCTCTGGAATTGCCCATATATGGTCATGTTTGAAAACAGTTAAGGGGGAAAACAATTTTGAAAAATGTAATCTTTCTCTAATTATTCAAAAACTACTGTAACAAATGCTGAAATATGAACATAGTTTCTACTAAATAAAGAAACAAAGACATGGGGAGGAGCAAAGTGGTTCAACAGCCCATAAATACATGAATAACGGAGAATGCTAACTTGATGCTACATGTTAGCATCGGGCTAATGCTAACGGTTAGCTAGCGCTAGCTACAACTGCCGTTTTTTCACTTCTACAGAACAATCTGCTGTGAGAAAATATCCATATGGGCCCGATTTACACCTGACTTTACTTATGTGATAAATAAGTTCATATTCCACCAGAAAATGCCCAAAAAGAGTGAAAAATTGTGTTTCCCAAAAGATTCTATTTTCCCCCTCGGCGAGGCCACGCCCCCTTCTATGACGAGATGCCGTCTGTATCTATAGGGAACTTTTATTTAATAATTTCCATCTGAAGCTGCACGGAAACATTAACTGTGTCTGTTACAATGTTATTGGGTAGTTTTGATTTAGTTTTGATTTTTAATTTCAGTCTTAATAGGAAATCTACTGCTTGTTCAACAAAAACGTGTGTGGAAAATACAATATTTTATACAATATATGACTGAATTAGTTTTATTTGGGTCCTTGGCTTGTCGTCCGAGGGTAATGGTGGGTCCCAAAGCCCTGACACTTGGGAACCACTGATAAAACATTGGCATTTGCAGAAAATAGTTCTTTACTTTAGGCGACAATGTTGAGATTCGGCCCTTGGGTGTTTTGGCAATGATGAAAATCGGCCTCCACGACGCAAACTTGCCGACCCTGCTTTACACTGTCAGGAGCATAAATATACAACATCACCATTAGCTGAACAATAACCATTATATATATATTTAAAATATATCAGTCGGTTTGTTTTCAAGAAACCGTCCCAGCCTAGAATGTTTTGAGAATATTGCAGTGATGAGAAATGGTTGCATTTATATAAAGCCTTTCTTCCTGCTTTAGGCCCTCACAGGAACCAGTCACCCAGTCACACACCAGTGTACTCAGACTCTGGAGGCAAGGAGAGTGAAGTGTCTTGCCCAAGAACGCGACGACAGTGTGCACCTGCAGGATTCGAGCAAAAGGGTGCATTACGACCTCACTTTGAAGTGTTCGCGTCCTCAGTTTTAACGGCATCACAATATATTTCTGGAACTCGAAGCCCCTCAGTCAGTTGGTTCGACCCTCACAGGACGACCTGCTCGACATCTGTCCCAGCCCTCCTGAGCACCACCCGCCTCTGCATGTGCGGGCTGGTCGCAAGGCCGGAGTAATGCGGGGGCTTATAAGGGCTAAACCCAGGGGCCCAGCAGGTTCAAGGGCCCCTGGGCATAAGGAGAGAAATGCATGTTCAGTGCGGGCGGTCAAATGAGCTCCCCTCTCTCTTTGCAAACTCCCTCACATGTAAGGCTTTATCAGATGACTTTTTACCCAAGACTAAACCAGGTCTAAACCAGGTCTAAACCAGGACTAAACCAAGACTAAACCAGGTCTAAACCAGGACTAAACCAGGACTAATCCAGGACTAAACCAGGACTAAACCAGGACTAAACCAAGACCAAACTAAGACTAAACCAAGACTATACTAATCTGGATCTAAACCAGTTCTAAACCAGGTCTGAGCCATTTTCATTGAGTTGACACTGGGAAAAAAAATATGAGCCTATTGGTCTGTTAAAATGCACCAATATGCTCCATTAAAATAAAAGAGATCTCAGTGGGAGGAGCCCCAGACCCCCCTTTTAAACATGTCCCCCCACCAGTCTGGCAGTAGCAAAGGCTCTTCCGCCAGGGCCACAGAGCTCAAATTGGGGTCATTATGTTAAACTGTTTTGTTTTTTACAAATTAATAATTTTTTTAATTAGTCCCATGTTTTAGAAGTTATTTCTGCAGGTTTAATTTAAAAAAAAAATCATGCGTCTTTCCCTAGTGTTCAATCAATTATAGTACAGATGCATTCAAAGCTATGATCTATGGCGGGGCGATATATAGATATTTAAGATATATCAATATATTTATGAATGAGATATGGAATTAGACCATATCGCATATATCGGGATATTTCAAATTCAGATAAGTTCTTAAGTTACTAAAAAGAAACGTGTAATCTCAAGCCGATTTTTTAAAAGTTGATCTTAAACTGAGCACTTTATGGTTTCTCAAAAATGCTGCCCTCAGAAAAAGATCGACAAGATATTTTTTCATTTAAATGTGCGCCTTACAGAGCTTTGTTGTGCAGCGTTTATGTTTACATTTTATAGTGAATTTTCAATAAAACTACTCGTATTTGACTTTGACTTAACATTTAATTTCACAGCTCTCACTTTGCGGAAAAAAATATCGGGATATAGATCGTATATCGATATTCAACCTAAATATATTGGGATATGACTTTTAGTCCATATCGCCCAGCCCTAAGCAGGGGTGTCAAACATCTGGCCCCGCCCTGTAGAGCATAAATTCCAGAGTATGATAATTATAAGCTATATCACAGCTTATAATTATTCATTTATCTGAAAAATGTTCTCCTTATTAAATGCGGCCCGCGACCCAAAATGAGATCGACATCCCTGATCTAAACGTTTTTGCGAGATATAAGATTTGTTTTAAACTATACACCTCCAGCTTCAAAACAAAAACATCAGACAGTTGGGAAATTGGCCCAACCCTCTCCTCATTTCAGTGTTTTTGTGTGAATGGAACTCAACGTTCAATAACAACATCATGTCACAGCGCCCCCTAGTGTAGCTATAAGAAGTAATGTGACAGCCAGCCCCTTTGACATGGAAAAGCATCATATTTATTAGATGAAGCCGAGGATTAAATTTGGATATTTGACAAATTAGGCAAAATAATTGTGAATTTGGATCACAGTTTTTTGGATCTTTTATGAATTTCAAAAGGAGGGAGAAAAAAAAACACATTATTTTGCCAAATCGTGCAGATCTCGGAGGCGGATTTTTCATAATTCAAAGACACTTCTGTGTTTTAGCCTTGTTGCTAAAGGCTAACATTAGTTTAACTGTAAATTGCGTGGACAGGAATTCGTCGCTACCCAACACTCGTAACCAGGAAGTAACCAGCCCAAAACATTCCGTGCTCATTTGCATAATTCTGCTCATCCATTCCATCTCAGTGCGACGTCATAGCAACCGGAGAATTCTGAGTGTTGAGAGTTTAGGTCAGCCTTCATCACAGCTCATTCCTGTTCAGAGCTTTAGCCAGACAACACGTATTAAATATTTCTCTTCAAACTGTCAGACACAAACACGAGACTTTTCCGACTGCCATGGAGAATACTCGAGCACTAACGATGTCCCTACAGCAAAAGGTGAACATCAACTACAAGAACGAAGTCTGTGAGGTTTACGAACTCGCAGCGAAACACAGATTGGACGCTTGTTTCCTGGAACTGAAACAAGACGGTCCAATCCACAACGCATCCTTCACGTTGCGTTTAACGGTGGGACGTTTAATGGCTGAGGCTCAAGGCCCGACTAAGATCATCGCCAAAACACTCGCTGCACAGGAGATTCTGCCCGAACTACGGCGTCTCCCGCTCCCGGGGAAAACACTGGCCGGGAACTCCGCTCAAAAGGCCAAGCTCTGGAGGAAACGGCCTTCGTTTGAGCCGAACGCAAATCCTATCGTGTGTCTGCATGATCTAGTGACAAAGTGGAGGGGAAAGCCTGCAGAGTACAGAGTCGACAACGTGGACAAATCGTTTGAAACCTGGGTCTTCTACGTTAGATTAACTGTAGCAGAGGAGACTGTTGTGGGAGCCGGACTCTCAAAGAAAGAGGCCAAACAAAACGCTGCTGCCAAAATACTCAATGGCTTTGGCTACAGCTTCCTCTGTGTGGAGCCAGAAAACACAAAGGAGGAGCTTCTTCTTACGACGGAGGTGAACTATGTTCCTGCCCAGGACGTCCCTGTCTCCTCACAACCTCAGGACGCCTTTGTACCTGAGGTCACCGCAGAACTTCAGGACGCCTTTGTACCTGAGGTCACCGCAGAACTTCAGGACGCCTTTGTACCTGAGGTCACCACAGAACTTCAGGACGCCTTTGTACCTGAGGACACCGCAGAACTTCAGGACGCCTTTGTACCTGAGGTCACCGCAGAACTTCAGGACGCCTTTGTACCTGAGGTCACCGCAGAACTTCAGGACGCCTTTGTATCTGAGGTCACCCCAGAACTTCAGGACGCCTTTGTACCTGAGGACACCGCAGAACTTCAGGACGCCTTTGTACCTGAGGTCACCGCAGAACTTCAGGACGCCTTTGTACCTGAGGTCACCGCAGAACTTCAGGACGCCTTTGTACCTGAGGTCACCGCAGAACTTCAGGATGCCTTTGTACCTGAGGTCACCACAGAACTTCAGGACGCCTTTGTACCTGAGGACACCGCAGAACTTCAGGACGCCTTTGTACCTGAGGTCACCGCAGAACTTCAGGAAGCCTTTGTACCTGAGGTCACCGCAGAACTTCAGGAAGCCTTTGTACCTGAGGTCACCACAGAACTTCAGGACGCCTTTGTACCTGAGGACACCTCAGTATCTGAGGTCACCGCAGAACTTCAGGACGCCTTTGTACCTGAGGTCACCGCAGAACTTCAGGACGCCTTTGTATCTGAGGTCACCGCAGAACTTCAGGACGCCTTTGTACCTGAGGTCACCGCAGAACTTCAGGACGCCTTTGTACCTGAGGTCACCGCAGAACTTCAGGACGCCTTTGTACCTGAGGTCACCGCAGAACTTCAGGACGCCTTTGTACCTGAGGTCACCGCAGAACTTCAGGACGCCTTTGTACCTGAGGTCACCGCAGAACTTCAGGACGCCTTTGTACCTGAGGTCACCGCAGAACTTCAGGACGCCTTTGTACCTGAGGTCACCGCAGAACTTCAGGACGCTTCAATACCTGAGGATGCCCCAGAAGTGGAGCTGAACATGGAAAATACTCGAGCACTAACGATGTCCCTACAGCAAAAGGTGAACATCAACTACAAGAACGAAGTCTGTGAGGTTTACGAACTCGCAGCGAAACACAGATTGGACGCTTGTTTCCTGGAACTGAAACAAGACGGTCCAATCCACAGCGCATCCTTCACGTTGCGTTTAACGGTGGGACGTTTAATGGCTGAGGCTCAAGGCCCGACTAAGATCATCGCCAAAACACTCGCTGCACAGGAGATTCTGCCCGAACTACGGCGTCTCCCGCTCCCGGGGAAAACACTGGCCGGGAACTCCGCTCAAAAGGCCAAGCTCTGGAGGAAACGGCCTTCGTTTGAGCCGAACGCAAATCCTATCGTGTGTCTGCATGATCTAGTGACAAAGTGGAGGGGAAAGCCTGCAGAGTACAGAGTCGACAACGTGGACAAATCGTTTGAAACCTGGGTCTTCTACGTTAGATTAACTGTAGCAGAGGAGACTGTTGTGGGAGCCGGACTCTCAAAGAAAGAGGCCAAACAAAACGCTGCTGCCAAAATACTCAATGGCTTTGGCTACAGCTTCCTCTGTGTGGAGCCAGAAAACACAAAGGAGGAGCTTCTTCTTACGACGGAGGTGAACTATGTTCCTGCCCAGGACGTCCCTGTCTCCTCACAACCTCAGGACGCCTTTGTACCTGAGGTCACCGCAGAACTTCAGGACGCCTTTGTACCTGAGGTCACCGCAGAACTTCAGGACGCCTTTGTACCTGAGGTCACCGCAGAACTTCAGGACGCCTTTGTATCTGAGGTCACCCCAGAACTTCAGGACGCCTTTGTACCTGAGGACACCGCAGAACTTCAGGACGCCTTTGTACCTGAGGTCACCGCAGAACTTCAGGACGCCTTTGTACCTGAGGTCACCGCAGAACTTCAGGACGCCTTTGTACCTGAGGTCACCGCAGAACTTCAGGATGCCTTTGTACCTGAGGTCACCACAGAACTTCAGGACGCCTTTGTACCTGAGGACACCGCAGAACTTCAGGACGCCTTTGTACCTGAGGTCACCGCAGAACTTCAGGAAGCCTTTGTACCTGAGGTCACCGCAGAACTTCAGGAAGCCTTTGTACCTGAGGTCACCACAGAACTTCAGGACGCCTTTGTACCTGAGGACACCTCAGTATCTGAGGTCACCGCAGAACTTCAGGACGCCTTTGTACCTGAGGTCACCGCAGAACTTCAGGACGCCTTTGTATCTGAGGTCACCGCAGAACTTCAGGACGCCTTTGTACCTGAGGTCACCGCAGAACTTCAGGACGCCTTTGTACCTGAGGTCACCGCAGAACTTCAGGACGCCTTTGTACCTGAGGTCACCGCAGAACTTCAGGACGCCTTTGTACCTGAGGTCACCGCAGAACTTCAGGACGCCTTTGTACCTGAGGTCACCGCAGAACTTCAGGACGCCTTTGTACCTGAGGTCACCGCAGAACTTCAGGACGCCTTTGTACCTGAGGTCACCGCAGAACTTCAGGACGCTTCAATACCTGAGGATGCCCCAGAAGTGGAGCTGAACATGGAAAATACTCGAGCACTAACGATGTCCCTACAGCAAAAGGTGAACATCAACTACAAGAACGAAGTCTGTGAGGTTTACGAACTCGCAGCGAAACACAGATTGGACGCTTGTTTCCTGGAGCTGAAACAAGACGGTCCAATCCACAACGCATCCTTCACGTTGCGTTTAACGGTGGGACGTTTAATGGCTGAGGCTCAAGGCCCGACAAAGATCATCGCCAAAACACTCGCCGCACAGGAGATTCTGCCCGAACTACGGCGTCTCCCGCTCCCGGGGAAAACACTGGCCGGGAACTCCGCTCAAAAGGCCAAGCTCTGGAGGAAGCTGCCTTCGTTTGAGCCGAACGCTAACCCTATCGTGTGTCTGCATGATCTAGTGACCAAATGGAGAGGAAAGCCTGCAGAGTACAAAGTGGACAACGTTGACAAATCGTTTGAAACCTGGGTCTTCTACATTAGATTAACTGTAGCAGAGGAGACTGTTGTGGGAGCCGGACTCTCGAAGAAAGAGGCCAAACAAAACGCTGCTGCCAAAATACTCAATGGCTTTGGCTACAACTTCCTCTGTGTGGAGCCAGAAAACACAAAGGAGGAGCTTCTTCTTACGACGGAGGTGAACTCTGTTCCTGCTCAGGACGTCCCTGTCTCCTCACAACCTCAGGACGCCTTTGTACCTGAGGACACCTCAGTATCTGAGGTCACCGCAGAACTTCAGGACGCCTTTGTACCTGAGGTCACCGCAGAACTTCAGGACGCCTTTGTACCTGAGGTCACCGCAGAACTTCAGGACGCCTTTGTACCTGAGGTCACCGCAGAACTTCAGGACGCCTTTGTACCTGAGGTCACCGCAGAACTTCACGACGCCTTTGTACCTGAGGTCACCACAGAACTTCAGGACGCCTTTGTACCTGAGGTCACCGCAGAACTTCAGGACGCCTTTGTACCTGAGGTCACCGCAGAACTTCAGGACGCCTTTGTACCTGAGGTCACCGCAGAACTTCAGGACGCCTTTGTACCTGAGGTCACCGCAGAACTTCAGGACGCCTTTGTACCTGAGGTCACCACAGAACTTCAGGACGCCTTTGTACCTGAGGTCACCGCAGAACTTCAGGACGCTTCAATACCTGAGGTCACCGCAGAACTTCAGGACGCTTCAATACCTGAGGATGCCCCAGAAGTGGAGCTGAACGCTAAGCTTGCACTCGAACTGCAGCAGCTGTTGGCAGATGTTCAGCCTTTGTTGGACTTCATGGGGGTGGAAACCAACCCCAAGACTGTCTGCAGTTTAGTTCAAACTCCACTCGAAGATGGGAAAACAGAGACCAGTCCACCAGCGCCGGACGCAGCCGATGTGGACACTTTACCTAAAGACAATGATCCAAGCAAGAGTGTCTTCACGGTGGTGGTCAGCATGGCTACTGTTGACCCAGCAGAAGGAGTTGCAGAGGATGAGGTCCACGTTCTTGGAGGGAGCAAAGTATCGACTCCTTCTTCTGAGCATCCAGACTGTTCCCTCGTCAGTAACGCTCATGAACCAGCTGAACCTGTGGGAGAGGACAGTGTCCTCGCTCCTGAGGAGAAGGATCCACCTGACGTTACCTCTTCCAGTGGACGTCCGGTGTCCGACATTCTCACTCACGCGCTGGTCAAGAAAGTGCTTAAATTGGCCGGATCGCACAACAGACAGGACAGTGTGCAGATGGCCATCACCCTGAGTGAGAAGATCAAGAAACAGCTGATTGTTGGTGTAAAATGTGACATCAGCTTGAAAGACCTGAAGAAGATTGGAAAAACAGCAGCTAAACAGCTGGTGTTGGAGCACGGCTCGGCCCGCGCTCTCCTGAAGGCAGAACAGGACACTTTTGAAGAAGATATGGTGAAACATCTTAACATTGAGCTCAAAGCCTTCCTAAACCGGCCCAAACCGCTCTCAACTCGCTTCATCACCAGACTCGGGAGGGCTTTCTGCTTCTGCTAAGATCATAGCAACAACGTGACAAAAAAACTACTATCCGTTTTTTAGGCCTTAGTTTTTAAATGTTGCCCTGGAATGGAAAATAATGGCGTTATTGTGACAAAAAAGAGAGAAACATACAAAGTCGACACAAGAAAAAAAACAGCACAATGCTATTTTTATTTATTTTATTATTATTAATCACGTTTTCAAAAGACGAAGAGTCGGAGCAAAGAGAGTTCATCTCCGTATCCGTGCCAGTGCAGGTGACCGCTCTCATTTGGCGCTGAGCTGTGGTCCTTTGTCCCAACACTCCTGCGTCGCCGTGGAAACAGGAGTATATATTTTACTTCCTGTCGGCCTCTCAGGAGGGATCCCGCTCTGCTCTGGTCCAGCACCAGCCCCGGCCCGGGCGCAGCATAAAGGGAGGAGGCTGGTGCTGGGACGTCCCGCTGCGGCGCGCTGCTCCTGGGTCAGTCACGCTCGCTCTGCCCTGGAGGAGGTCCAGGCGGCGCTGGAGCCCGGCCACGGAGACCATGTCAGCTCTTTCTTTCTTTCTTTGGTGAATGGTCTCAGCGTCTGCAGCGCTTTTCCACCTACATCAGGCTCAACGTGCTTCAGCGAGGATCCACTCACTCACTCACACTCTCATTCATGCACCAGTGTGCGCGGACACTGGAGGCCAGGTGGGGGAAGTGTCTTGCCCAAAGACACAACGACAGCGTGTATCTTCAGGAGGCGGGATGAACCCCCAACCCTCCGATCATGAGACGACCCACTCTACTAACTGCACTGTTGCCCCTTTTTTTTTTTTCTTTCTTTCTTTCTTTCTTTCTTTCTTTCTTTCTTTCTTTCTTTCTTTCTTTCTTTCTTTCTTGCTTGCTTGCTTGCTTTCTGGCTTGCTTCCTGGCTTGCTTCCTGGCTTGCTTGCTTCCTGGCTTGCTGGCTTGCTGGCTTGCTTGCTTCCTGGCTTGTTTCCTGGCTTCCTGGCTTGTTTCCTGGCTTGTTTCTTGGCTTCCTGGCTTGTTTCTTGGCTTCCTGGCTTGTTTCCTGGCTTCCTGGCTTGCTTCCTGGCTTGTTTCCTGGCTTCCTGGCTTGCTTCCTGGCTTCCTGGCTTGCTTCCTGGCTTGCTTCCTGGCTTGTTTCCTGGCTTGCTTCCTGGCTTGTTTCCTGGCTTGCTTGCTTCCTGGCTTGCTTCCTGGCTTGCTTCCTGGCTTGCTTCCTGGCTGGCTTGCTTCCTGGCTTGCTTCCTGGCTTGCTTCCTGTTTGCTTCCTGGCTTGCTTCCTGGCTAGCTTCCTGACTTGCTTGCTTCCTGACTTGCTTGCTTCCTTCCTCTCCTTCTTTTCCTCCCTTCCTCCCTCCCTCCCTCCCTTCCTCCCTCCCTTTCTTCCTCCCTCCCTCCCTTTCTTCCTTCCTCCCTCTTTCCCTACCTCCCTTTCTTCCTCCCTCCCTCCCTACCTCCCTTTCTTCCTCCCTCCCTCCCTTTCTTCCTTCCTCCCTCTTTCCCTCCCTCCCTCCCTCCCGCCCTCCCTCCCTTTCTTCTTCCCTCCCTCCCTCCCTCCCGCCCTTCCTTCCTTCCTTTCTTCCTTCCTTCTTCCTCCCTCCCTTCCTTCCTCCCTCCCTCCCTCCCTCCCTTCCTTCCTTCCTTCCTTCCTTTCTTCCTTCCTTCTTCCTCCCTCCCTTCCTCCCTTCCTCCCTCCCTCCCTTCCTTCCTTCCTTTCTTCCTTCCTTCTTCCTCCCTCCCTCCCTCCCTTCCTCCCTCCCTCCCTCCCTCCCTCCCTCCCTCCCTCCCTTCCTCCCGCACTCCCTTCCTTCCTCCCTCCATCCCTTCCTCCCTCCCTCCCTCCCTCCATTCCTTCCTTCCTTCCTTCCTTTTCGTTTGGGGCGACAGTAGTGCAGGTGGTTGAGCGTGTCGTCTCGTGGTTGGAAAGTCGGGGGTTCAAATCCCAGCTCCCGCAGATACACACTGTCATCGTGTCCTTGGGCAAGACACTTCCCCCTCCTTACCTCCAGTGTCTGTGTTCATTGGTGTTTGAATGAGAGCGTGAATGGGTGACTGGTTCCTTTTCCTTTAAAGCACTTTGGGCCTGATGAAGATGGAAAAGCGCTTGTTCGAGACCATTCACCATTATTGATTCCATCCTTTACGTCAGGGCGTGGTCTCCGGGTCCCAGAGTCAGGACTAAACACGTGCACGTGATTGAGGACTTTGTGGCCTTTCACTCATGCCCAGGTGCACCATTCTTCAGAATTTGGGTTTTTGTGTCGACTTCACATAATGCCATTTATCGGATTATCAGATTAGCCAGTTTCCATAATAGATTAGACATTATTGCATCAGTCTGATCATGATCGGGTTTCTCATATTAACCAGTGGTTCTTTAATGGTGCGGCTTCAGGACCCACCAGGACAACTAAATCAACTCGAGGTCCGGATGGATAGATAAATGCTTTTAATTCAGAGTTAGTTATGATCAAAACAGCCCAATAACAGCCTCCCGTAGTGTTTCCCTGCCATTTTACCTGCTGTCTTTATAATGTATATCCCTGTTTAAAAGATTGTATTTGTTGTATTTGTTTTAAGTCAAATAAACATAAAATAAAACCTAAAATTTCACACGCTTGGAAAATTAATAGACCAAAATGGACTAAGAGAAAAAAAAGACTTACAGGAAAGTCCCCTCCACCGCTTTGTGTAAGGAAAAAAACATGGCCTTGTTTCAGATCTCGATATACTCCTTGCCTCTTATAAACCACTAGCTGAGACCCGGCCTTTGGCCGGGTCTAGTCGTCGGCTAGTTGTCCTGTGAGGGTCAAACTGACTGAGGGGCTTTCGAGTTCCAGAAATATATTGTGACTAGCTGAGACCCGGCCTTGGGCCGGGCCTCGCTAGTCTCCACATTTGATATTCTGAGATTATGAGTGATTACAAAGAAATGTCCAACCCGTCACACAGTTCAGCTGTAGACCAGTGGTTCCCAACCCATTTCAAAAACTATGGCCACTACAAATGTGTAAAATAATGAATGCTAAAAATAATTTCAAACCAACTGCAATTGGAGTGTTTGATGCACCCGTGCTCCTTTCTTATAAACTACAACCACAATATTTTCGCTAAACTCAGGGAATAGAATTCAAGAGACAGTGGAATAAGTATTGATAAATATTCGGGGTTCAGCTCTAACGGCTTGGTTCACGGTGCAGGACCAGTGGTTTGGTGCATCACGGTAGTGTACAATAAAAAAAATAATAAGTAGGTTTTGAACTGAAATAGCCTAATGATCGTTGTTAGACAGTATTTATAACCTTACAATAAAATTGGCAATGCTTTCAAAGCTGCTTTAGAATAAAATGTACCTCTGGGCTCACAATACGTGAAAGCAAAATAGAAAACAAATGGTCCAGCAGCAAAGTAAAAAAAAGAAAAAGAAAAAAACTACGCAGTGCAGGCCATGCGCTCGTTAAGTGTTAGTTTCATTTTCGCTTTTACTCACACGGAGGATAAATCACTCGGAGCAGCGCGTTTGATTAGAGGCTCGTGTTTGAGCAGGTTTTGGGCAATGTTTTGCGTGTACTTTTTTTCGGAGACAAAGCTTTGGAGACCGAATATGGCCAGGATTGGATCTTGCGCATTTGTCTGCGGCTCTGACATTACGCAGCCCTGGATGTAAAATGAACCACAGCCTCGGTCACTGCAGGAGAGACTTAAACAAAGACACGCAGATGTGTTTTGGAGGATGTATCTGTACCTGTGCGGAGCGTCTGCAGGTTAGCGGTGAGTGACGATGACACACATCGCACTGTTTGGATGCGCGCGCACACATACACGCGCGCACGCACACACACACACACACACATACGCACACACCGCCCTGTTTGGATGCGCGCACACGCACGGCAGCACCAACCACGCACACACTCACTACTGTCGCCAGGCTTCCTGGTGTTCCCAAACGGTCTCCCATCCCAGTCCTAACCAGGCCCTTCCCTGCTTAGCTTCAAAGTCGGTATGGGAAATAAACATGGCGGCGCCCAGGCGGCGGCCATTGAGATAGCGTTTTCTATTATAGATTGCCTATTGAGCCTCTGGAAAACAGAGCTAAAAGATCACTCTGAGCTGAAGCTGTGGGGGCGGCGGAGGGGGAGGGGGTTCTCTCGAAGCTCCAGAGTCTTTCATTCGGTTTGAGACGGGACGGAGCGGCTCTTTGATGAGGAGAGTGCGGAGGTTTAGGCACTGCAGCTCAAAGTTCCCATTTTCTGAGCTCCCACTTGGAAAAAATGTCTTGGAACGTCGCTCAAAGTGTTAGTAACAGCGCCCCCAGTGGAGAAGTGGAGCTGGTAAAAGTTTAAAGGGGCTAGATGCAAGTTCGCCATTTTCTGCTCACTACTGCCACCTCAGGTCATACGTGTAACTGCACCTTCTATATCAGGAGTGCCCAAAGTGGGGCCCGCGGGCCACATTTTCAAATTTATATAAACATATTTCTTTATATGAATATCAAAATAAAGATCCAGATCCAAAAAATAAAGGTTGTAGTAAGTCGCTATTGAAGAGAAATGTCCATTAATTGTTATATATTGTGTATGGAATTCAAAATAAAGGCTCAGAACTTGGAAAACAAAGGTTGTTGTAAGTTTCTAGTACAATAATTGGTAACTGGTGTAAACTGTGAAAACTGTAGAAGCTACTGAAGAGAAAAACACATACATTGTTATATTTTGGTATGGATTTCAAAATAAAGGCTGGACCTGGACAATATAGGTTGTAGTAAGTTGCTGGTACAAAAATTGGTAACTGGTGTAAATTTTGTGTCATTACATTGAAACTGTAGAACAGGAGTGCCCAAAGTGTGGCCCGTGTCCCAAATTTGGCCGAAACACTTCTGTTGGGCCAGAGAGTGACCTCTTACGTGCGTGTGGTAAAAACCAATGGCTGCTCTGCTTTATGACCCCGACACTGGGGGCCGCCATTGCTCCGCCATTGCTGTAGTACCTCCGTATCGCCACTAGGCCCCCATTGAAAAGCATTGGAGTTTAGACGCCTTAAAAACAACTTTAACGCCTTTCATTTTTTTCAACACTAGGCGAGATCTTCCTCCTGAGATAACGCTGGGTTAGTCACAGTTTATGAAACCAGGCTGGTTTTTGTAATATGAATTTTTTAATTCTCGTACTTAATGAGGGTCGGACTGTTAGCATTGGAGCAGCGCGAGCTACACGTCACGCAAGGGCGGAGTCTAAAGTGAAGATCCCGCCCTTATGCCCTTTTTAGGAACATGCTTCGTCAGAGCTGGGGAGGCGGAGTCTGTAAATCCGCCATGAATTCCCCCACGACCGTAGCCTGGCTAACACCAGACTAAAATCACAAGTGATATTTAGTCTGGTGTCCACCAACTCATTTTCTCGTAGGAGAGGTGTGGTTTACGATCGTCCATAGTCGTTTATTGGGCGATACGAAAAAAAAGAAAAAAAGTCTATCATGTGTCTGCACGTAGCCACAGCCAATCGCATCATCGTATGAGATGACGTACAGTATGACAAACCCGCTGTAAACTTTCGAGCTAAACTATTTAGAACAAGGTCTAAAGCCTCATCGAAAAATACCATTGCGTCTGCTGCTGTCATGTTGGATCCGTAAATACACTTTTTTTTTTTAATCTGTAAATAAACCACAAGCTTCCGTATATCGAATAGCTTGTCATCATCTTGCCGTCCCTCCTCGCTCTGTGATTGGTTCCCAAATCCATGCGAAGATTTCGGCCATGGTCCCCAGGCTGCTGTGCAGTTCCAAATGATTCGAGCGCACACAGCAGCCTGGTGTTAGCCAGGTCACCACGACCGTGGTCATTATGGTAAACGGGGAGGAGTGAGCAGAAGACGTTATTTTTTACAGTCTATGGTAAAAACTCTCAAACCCTCTCCCGTCAAATTGGGGGCGCTGTTTCACTCCTTTTGGAAACGCTGTTGTGGTGTCTTGGTATTTATCAATCACAGAGCGTTGTAGCTTCAACTTTCAGTTTCCAACTTTTATTGCAAAGGCTGTTACATCGACAACAGTATATGTTAAAAATGACTTATAAAAGAATTGATGCTGAACTGACACTTTCAAAATAATCTAATGTGGCGTTTTCTTTGAGGCTTTCCTGGCTTGGCTGCTGGCACACCTGATACTCATCCATCCTCATTAACCTGCAGTATAAGACGCCTGGTTCTTCAGCCACTCCTCGCCAGTTCGTTGTCTCTACTATCCAGTTAGTAACGCTTGGCTCCTTCTTTGTGAAATCTATATTTTTTGTAACCTATTTTTTGTGCTCAGGTGCCAGCAGCCATCTTGTCTACTCACCCGCCTGCCAGCCATCTTGTCCATATGCCTACCTGCCTGGTTCCTCCTGCTCCACCTGTAAAGTTACCAAAATAAATCTGTTAAAAACGTACCTGCTTCGTCGTCCTTCTGGGTTAGAGTGAGCCGTGACAGTTTAGTCCCTTTAATTTCAGCATAACTTATTCAGGATGTTTCAAACTGGAGCGCAGAAACATCATATAAATCACAGAAATGTCTTTAAATCTGAGCCTGTTCTTAAATGCGCTCATATGTTCACCGTCCTTTTCCGAACCCGATTTAAATTGAACGTTCTACCCTTGTACAAATGAAAAGGGAAGCAACGGGGCTGTACTAAAGTATGGCGAGGTATGTTTTGTCCCTTTCATGGCATTTATATGATTTCTGCTTTGTTTTCATTGACGTTTTATAAGGTTGTGTTTAGCAGACCGTATTTTCCAGACTTGATATCCCACTTTTTTTTCATAGCTTTGCTGCGTCTTATACCCCGGAGCGACTGATATGTGATTTTTTAAATTATTTTTTTAAAGCAGTATTAAGTAACTTGTTTACCTTAATAAATCCTTTCCGTAGTCCCTGTGGGGGTAATACAAGTGTTAAAGGGATGATTTGGGGGGTCTTTCATCTCCCCCTGGTGTCTCTGGCCAGAAAAACACAATTTCAACCCCTCTGCCTCCGGGTCGGAGTCACCAATACACACTAATGGAATCACGAAGAAGAAGCTAACAGGCTAACGGGCAAAGCTAACTGTGGGCTAGCACCACTTAAACAGTATTTACAGCTGAGTTTGAGTGGAAAACAGTATCTCCATGGTGTAATTGGAGGAACAATATCCCTCTGTCCCTTTGTCTTTTCTGTCAGCGAGTTGAAACGTACCCGTCTGGTCTTTGTGCGCTCCCTCAGTCACGCAAAACGACAAAGTTAGAAGCGACCGCGCTCTCCACGCACAAAGACCAGACAGGTACGCATCAACTCGTCTGAGCTCAGGTAAGAACATATCTCAGTGTGGAAAACAGTGGCCTGTTCCTTTAATGCAGTACTAAGTAACTTATTTACCTTAATAAATCCGTTTCGTAGTCCCTGTGGGGGTAATACAAGTGTTTATGGGATGATTGGAGGGTTTTTCATCGCCCCCTGGTGTCTCTGGCCAGAAAACCCTGTTTGCAACTTGACTGCCCCCGGTGCGGAGAAAGCAATACACACTAATGGAATCACGAAGAAGAAGCTAACATGCTAACGGGCAAAGCTAACTGCGGGCTAACGTCAGTTTAAACAGTATTTACAGCCAAGTTTGAGTGAAAAAAAATATTTCTATTGTATAATTGGATGCACAGTAACCCTCTCTCCCTTCGCCTTTCCTGTCTACTCTCCAAGACAATTAATAAATTAAAAAATCGTAACTTGCTACTACACCTGCAGTTGCGCTTATGGCCTTTAGGGGGAAGAGTTACTTAGTACTGCTTTAAGCCTGAGGGTTGATCGATCGTGAGGTGCAGCACATTCATGGGTTGAACAAGGAATTTATTCGATTAAATTCCAGCAAATTCTGGAGGAAAACATGACATTGTCTGTGAAAAAGCTGAAGTTGAAAAGCAAATGACTTCTAGATTATTGACACATTTGAAAATGTGTCAATAATCTCTTGCACCCGAGCCACTCAGTTCATTTATACAGAGACAAAACAGTAACAGAGTCACCAGAGGCTCCATCAATCACAACTGTATTCCATACCGTAAAACTGCATTTGTTCAGTCTGCCATTTCGTTTAAAGGAAGTTACCTGGTGGCTTCCCCCGGTTTAGAGCTTTCATCTACATGTTGACAGGTCAGCAGGTCAAAGTCTGTGTGTTGTTGTTTCCTTGGACAAGACACTTCACTCAAGACGGACGTCGCCACAAGACAAACAAAGTCTATATTTCATTGTCGCACCTTTAGTTTGTTTTGCTTTAAAAAGCTTCTGCATCACGGGAAAAAAATGGGATCTATCTTTGACAGAAATGTTTGAAATATTGGAATTTGTGCTTATTTTGAGGATGTTTGGACTGTTTTACTGCCAATGTCTAATTTCAAGGCAAGGCGAGTTTATTTGTAGAGCACAATTCATACACAAGGCAATTCAAAGTGTAATCTTTAGTAAGTAATCTTTATTTATACAGCACCTTTCAACGACAAAGGCCACAAAGTGCTTCTAAAATATACTAAAATATTTTGTCTTTATTTTAGTCAAAGTGTTATTTTTGACGACTAAAATTAGACTAAAACTAAATCAAAAGTTTCTCATGAGACTAAAACTATGACTAAAATGTCCAGATATTTTAGTCGACTAAAATATGACTAGATAAAAATGAAAAGGAGAGACTAAAATCATCCATTGACCGTCTGAAAGAGCCTCAGATCATGTAAAGTCACTGCCAAATGAACAGGTCTGAGCTTTGTTCATGTGGAGCAGCTCCTTGAAGCAGAGGAACAAGATTAAATATGACTATAATGAATAATATAAATGCAAAGTCGACTAATTGACATGCAATTCTAGTCGACTAAAACTAGACTAAAATGGAAAAGATTTTTTCGACTAAATCTCGACTAAAATTAAAATACATTTTAGTCAAAAGACTAAGACTAAAACTAAATTGAAATATGTTGTCAAAATAAACACTGCTTCACAGTTGCCTCAAATTGCAAGAAACCCGATCATATCAATAAAACATCGACATAAAAATGAATCGATTACAGTAAAAGGCAAGAGTGCAGATAAAATACTTTCAGTTGTCATGTTCATGGGCAAAAAGAACTGTTTTCAGCCTGGATTTGAACATTGTCAGAGTTGAGGCCTGTCTCACATCCTCATGAAGACTGTTCCAGATTTTAGCTTCAGCCTCAGCGTGTTTAGTCCTGACTCTGAGACCCCTCCTTGAAGTTCTCAGGGCACGAGATGGTTCATACGGCTCTAACATGTCAGAGCTGTTTTAAAGTGTATTCTCTGAGCAACAGGAAGCCAGTGCAGAGACCGGAGCACTGGACTAATATGGTCGTGCTTCATGGTTCTGGGTGTTCTGGATGCAGCCGTTACAGTCGTCCAACCTGCTGGAGACAAACACATGGATAAGTCTGGTTTTGACACTGTTCCTCTGATCTTAGTAGTTTTTCAGATGGTAAAAAGCTGCTGATGTTCTTGCTTTGATGTGGCTGTTTAACCCCTTAACTCCCGCCTGAACCGAGAGCATTTTCTCCAGTTCAGCTTTACCCAAATCCCGTAGGCCAGTGAAACGCCTCATTTGAAAGCTAAGACCTACAAAACTAAATTGATCTTTTCCCCTCACGTCATCAGATTTTTTTTCATCACTTTTTTTGTCGGGCAGTCATCTCATTTTTGTCAAATTTTCGTGACTTTTTTGTCACTTTTTCGTCAAATTAATCCCATTTTATTGTCAAATTCTTATAATTTTTTTGTCAATTTTTGTCATTTTTTCGTCCATTTTTTGTCACTTTTTCGTCCATTTTTTCTAAATTTTTTGTCAATTTTTTGTCAATTTTTGTCAATTTTTTGTCCCTTTTTCGTCAAATTTTTCTCACTTTTTGTCAATTTTTGTCGTTTTTTTGTCCATTTTTTGTCACTTTTTCATCCACTTTTTCTCAATTTTTCGTCACATTTTTCTCACTTTTTTGTCAATTTTTTGTCACTTTTTCGTCAAATTTTTCTCACTTTTTAGTCACATTTTTGTCCATTTTTGTCTTTTTTTTTCC
Organism: Gobius niger; assembly: GCF_951799975.1. Taxonomy (NCBI): domain Eukaryota; kingdom Metazoa; phylum Chordata; class Actinopteri; order Gobiiformes; family Gobiidae; genus Gobius; species Gobius niger. The sequence continues at coordinate 4,919,653 of NC_136859.1, forward strand.
ATTTTTTGTCTTTTTTTGTCACTTTTTCGTCCATTTTTTCATCCACTTTTTCTCAATTTTTCGTCAAATATTTCTCACTTTTTTGTCATTTTTTTGTCCATTTTTTCCTCCCTTTTTTCACATTTTCATCCTTGTTTTGGTCTCAGTTTTGTTGCTATTTTCACACCTTTTATCCAGAAGCTTTTGGACTGGGGCAAAGCTGGAGAAAATGTGCTCGGTTCAGGTGGGAGTTAAGGGGTTAAGTTCAGAGTCCACAATCGAACCAGATTTCTGGGCTTTAGCGAGAGAGACTCAGGTTCTCCTTGAGTCTGTGGTCTGTGTTGTCTCCAGCACATCCCAAAGATTCCCAATGGGGTTCAGACCTGGACTCTGTGGAGGCTGATCCATCTCATACTCCCTGAACCGGTCTTTCACAACATGAGCCCCATGAATCCTGGCTTTGTCATCTTGGAACACGCCCGTGCCATCAGTGAAGAAGAAGCACCCCGTGAGGCACAGGTTAAAGAGGCACAGTTCTTATGGTTCTAATGATGACCCGGAGTTTTTCCACTGCTCCCCTGAGCTGAACAAACCTCCGCGTTTGTCACAGAGTTTGTCACGGCTCAGCCTGGATTTGAGGGCGGCTGAAAGGGCTGTTGTTTTAGCGCGGGCCTAATCGCGTCTTAGTCCGGTCCAAATCCTCTTCCTGGTCTGCGCTTTAATCAGATCATCCCTGAGGCGCGGGACAATCAGGAGGATGGGTCCGAGGAGGCTCCGCGGGGTCCGACTCACGGGAGTTTAAGTCGGTCCCTCTGTGGTCTATGTAGAGTCCATTTTGAGCTATAGTTTTGTCCCTTAACATCTTGGTTCTAAAAATGTATGACGTTTTTCCTTTCTGGGAGACAGCAGCCAGATTATAAGGAAGAAATGACATAAATCTACTTAAAGTGAGCGATGACAGCTTTAAGTTTGAGCAGATCTGGTCTGGTCTTAGATAAAACCTCTTCTTGTCAATGGAACCGACACATTTTGTATTATTTCAAATGAAAAGTAATAGTATTTCTCCTATTTCTGGTGGGATTTCTGCTTGTTCCACAGGTGTGACCGTTTTAGTCTGATCTTAGATTAGTTCAACTCAAATACAACTTTTATTCAAGCAATTTCAAGGCAAGGCACAAATAAACTCATTGTGCCTCACAGCAACACCAAACACAATTTAAAAAAATGTAATAAAAAGCAATAAAACAAATCAATCGATACAATTACATTAAAAGATATGTGTATGTATATATTAAAATTCGTTAAAATACAGTCAGTTACTATAGGCAACAGTAAAAAGGTGTCCTTTTAACCTGGACTTAAAGAGACTAGATCCAATTTTATACTCACTACTGCCACCTCAGGTCATACGTGTAACTGCAGCTTCTATATTTAAGGGATATTTCAGGATTTTTGACATAGGGCCTCATTTCCTAGTTATCCAGAGTGTTGCTGGTACCTGGAGATATTTTTTTTTTGTAATTCATGCAGTTCTTATATTTGAAGAGTTTCGTGGCGCTAGGCTAATGCAAGGCTAGTGCATTTCTATGGTATCAGCTAGCCTGCATTAAAAACAGTGTGACCCGCTCCACAGAGCACCTGAGGCAAATCACTTACAACACCAGACTAACCATATAAATGTTTGTGTCAGTAGAATCATGTTTTGAATATAACTGACCTGCATCACATGAATGATCGCATTTTGAGGGACTATTTTCTAGCAGATCAGTCCGCCACCGCGTAGCTTATACAACCACGAAGCTGATGCTGCTCAAATATAAGTTATTTTAAATGCAAAATGGTTCAAATTATTCTATGGACACAGACATTTATACGGTTAGTCTGGTGTTATAAGTGTTTTGCCTCAGGTGCTCTGTGGAGCGGGTCACACTGTTTTTAATGCAGGCTAGCTGATACCATAGAAATGCGCTAGCCTTGCATTAGCCTAGCGCCACGAAACTCTTCAAATATAAGAACTGCATGAATTACAAAAAAAATATTTCCAGGTACCAGCAACACTCTGGATAACTAGGAAATTAGGCCCTATGTCAAAAATCCTGAAATATCCCTTTAAGTCTCGTGCATGACGGCACTTCGGACCCAAATTAACAACTTTTCTAGTGACAGTTCAGGATTTTAGAGGCAGTTGTGGTGAACAGCTGAACACCAAGAGACCCCTCGCTGACGATCTCAAGGATGGTTCATACGGCTCTAACATGTCAGAGATGGACTTTGGTGCCGGACCATGAAGAGACTTCTGACAAGCAGGGCTGCTTTGAAGTCTCTTCTCTGAGTGACTGATGCCAGTGCGGAGGCCGGAGCACTGGACTAATATGGTGGTGTTTCCTGGTTGTGGTCAGGACTCGAGCAGCAGGACACTCCGCTCCTCCTCTCTGGACCTTCTCCACACTCTGTCTGCTCATCTGTCCATGATGGGCCACAGAGCCTTCAGCTCCTCTGCACCGCGACTCTGTACCTCCCAACACATACGAACCACACAGACCAAAACTCAGTCCAAAACCCGTCTTAAAACTTCTACAGCAGGGGTAGGCAACGTCAGGCCCGGGGGCCAAATCCGGCCCTCCAGCTCAGAACCTCTGGCCCCCAAGATGATTTTGAGAAATATTATTATGCAAATAAGGGCTCTTGTACCTGCTAAAGTACACTAAAAATGTGAGGAATAGTGTCCTTTTATAGTGTATTTTTTAAATGTCTTTGCAGAACATCCCCATTGGTCATATATAATGTAAAACAGTGATTCTCAACAGGTGGGTCGGGACACAAAAGTGGGTCGCGAGCCTACAGGGAACCTTTTTATAAATATTTTCCATCTGAAACTACACAGAAACAGTCTGTTAAAATTAATATTGTTGGGGTTTTTTATCATAATTTCAGCCGTGTGGCCCTTAATTTTGCGCCCTTTCAAGACCCTATTGTCAAAAAATGTACACTCAAAAAAAGAGCCTTAAAGGGACTATAAGGAGTTTAAAAATGTTAAAATTAAGTATTTTCCTTCCCCTACATGTTCCAGCCATGTCCTAATGTGTAGAATGAGCTCAGACCTGTTCACCACAACTGCCTCTAAAATCCTGTACGGTCACTCAAAAATGTGTCACTTCGGCCCGAATTGCCGTCATGCACGAGCTTAATATAGAAGGTGCAGTTACACATATGGCCTGAGGTGGCAGTAGTGAGTATAAAATGGCTTCTTTTTACAAAAATCTTAAGTGGCTTTCGGGTCAAAATGAGGGTCTATGTCTTGTTCAATGAAAACATGTGGTAAATACAATATTTTATAAGATGTATGACAAATTACAGTTTTACTTGGTGGTACTAAAGTGGTCTCGGAGCCGGACCACTTTAGTACCACTGATGTAAAACATTGGCATTTGCACAAAATGGTTGTTTCTTTAGGCTACAATGGGGAGGTTCGGCCCTTGGTGTTTTAGCTACCCTTGTTCTACACTGTATTTTAGGCTTTTATATGTATAGTGATTTCTGATTTTAATGTTGTATGACCGATGCCTCTCTGTGTTTTTGTGAGCCACAAGACAGTGATCTCAGTTTTATCTGTGTTTAACTGGAGGTGTTTTTTTTGCATCCACACACTGATCTGATACAATGACACAGTGCATCTTAAGTCTCTTATTTTTCCAGTGTCGGCTGTTTCCTCGTAATGAGGTTTTAGTTCCACTCTCGCAGCAACATCTCCACTGTCGTCGCTCCAGCAGACTTCGCACTTTCCCGTCTTGTATTTAACAATATTTGAAGGGATTTTCACAGGGATTTTTATCTAAGACTCAGCCTGATCCGTTCAGGTTTGAACCGCAAAAAAACAGTTCACTTATGAGCAGCTTATTCAAAAACCAAACAAGATCTAAAATCCCCCTGAACAAATCTGTGTAACTAATATATCAGCAAAATACAACTATGAATCTAAACCTAGCTCTGTCTATTATTTTGAGTTTGTTACTGAGGGTT